>NW_011494753.1:5875806-5876605 GCF_000754665.1 Bison bison bison
CACTGCTGAGTTTTCCAAATTTGCTGCATATTGAGTGCAGCACTTTCACAGCATCATCTTTTAGGATTTGAAATAGCTCAACTGGAGTGCTATTTCCTCCACTAGCTTTGTTCATAGTGATGCTTCATAAGGTCCACCTGACTTCGAATTCCAGGATGTCTGGCTCTAGGTGAGTGATCACACCATTGTGGTTATCTGAAGAACTATGGTTGTGAAGATCTTTTTTGTATAGTTTTTCTGTGTATTCTTGCCATGGCTTAATATCTTCTGCTTCTGTTAGGTCCATACCATTTTTATCCTTTAATGTGTCCATCTTTGCATGAAATGTTCCCTTGGTATCTCTAATTTTCTTGAGGAGATCTCTAGTCTTTCCCATTCTATTGCTTTCCTCTATTTCTTTGCATTGATCGCTGAGAAAGGCTTTCTTACTCTCCTTGCTATTCTTTGGTACTGTGCATTCAAATGGGTATATCTTTCCTTTTCTCCTTTGCCTTTTGCGTCTTTTCTTTTCTCAGCTATTTGTAAGGCCTCCTCAGACAACCATTTTGCCTTTTTGCTTTTTTTTTTTTTTCTTGGGGATTGTCTTGATCACTGCCTCTTGTACAATGTCACGAACCTCGGTCCATAGTTCTTCAGGTACTATCTATCAGGTCTAATCCCTTGAATCTATTTGTCACTTCCACTGTATAATCATAAGGGATTTGATTTAGGTCATACCTGAATGGTCTAGTGGTTTTCCCTACTTCCTTCCATTTAAGTCTGATTTCACAATAAGGAGTTCATAATCTGAGCCACTGTC
>NW_011494753.1:5877074-5878535 GCF_000754665.1 Bison bison bison
GCAGCTCCACGCCGGTACCCGGAGGTTGCAGCCGTCACGGAAAACCTTGTAACCGAGGGCGGTTATATTCTTCTCCTGGGGGCTTGGAGTGAGGTTTCAGCCTAAATGCTCAGATGTGTTTATTTAAATGTAGAGAAAAGGCCACTTTGACTTTTGTTCCATGACTCTCATCAGTCTGGGTGACTTAGTATATATATACTTCGATCAACTTTTTCAATAAAAGATGCCCTCGTTATCCATCAGGGCTTTACTTTCTTGGTTTCAACTGGGTTTCCCACGTTGTTACTTTATTCTCAGACGAGTATGGAGGCTCCTTCATACTTGCCTGTGAATAAAGGGGGGTCGAACACCCCACTGTGAATAAAGTGGGGTGAATAAAGAGTCGAACACGACTGAGCGTTGCGCTCGCACACACATCAAGGCTCCTTGGGTTTAACACTAGGGATTAGGATTTGATCTGATTTGATTTACCGCTTGTCCCTGTCCTCTAACTTGACCCTTGGCGTTTCAAATCTTTCCTTTTGCCGATGATGAAAAGTGTGAATTGTGTAAGACTGGGGAGCGGACTAACTTGGCTGCAGAGCTATATCCATCCTGAATTCTTCCTTAGCATCTTGGAATAGAGTTTTTTCTTCTAGCCTTCTCTAGTTTAAAATGTTTGGGACAGGAATAGAAACAAAAGAAAATGCTTAGTACTTTTTCAAATTGAAAGCTTTAGAAAGTTTGTCAGCCCTCTCAATACCTTGAAGAAAAAATACTACCGCTTATGGAGCGCCTGTAGTGTGATCGCCTGGAGAAGGGAATGGCTACCCACTCCAGTATTCTTGCCTTGAGAATTCCATGGACAGGACCCTGGCAGTCTACGGTCCATAGGGTGGCAGAGTCAGACACGACTGAGCGACTAACACGCACATGTTCCGTTAAGCAGGAGATAAAAGCTGAAGTTCACTACGCCAGTATTTCAGTTTTTATGAGTAAGGAAACTTTATTTGGGTATAAGCAGAACCTTTTCTTGTCTTTCCTTCCTTAAGGTTTTAAAACTCTGATTCCTGATTCTAGGAAGTGATAATCTTGAAGACTAGAATTATTTATTGCAGGATGTGTTGCTTTACAGTGACTGTAGAGAAATAATTAGGTGAAGGATGATTTAAACAAATAAAATCTGGTGCAGAAGGTGTCATAATTTAACAGAAAGAAAGGAGTGTGATTTTGGAGACAGGCAAACCTGGGTTCAAATTATGACACTTGTGTATCTTCACTTGGACAATCTTGTCTCAGCTGTCCTCCTCCTTTGAAAAACGGATGATACTGCTTACCTCTCAGTTGTTTTCAGGATTAAATAATACACGTGAAATGCCAAGCACTGTGCCTGACACTAGAAAATAGTAGTCTCTATGCCTTTTGGAGAAAGTGGATAACTATCATGTTGTATTACATTTATATATATATATTTTTTCTCTT
>NW_011494753.1:5878635-5888403 GCF_000754665.1 Bison bison bison
TTTTCTCTTGGTCCCACATGAGCTTCTTAAGAACTGTGATCTTATCCTGTGTATCTTTGTATCTCTTAAGACCTAGCTTATTGTAGCAGTCCAGTAAATGTTAGTGGATGAATGATGGAACAGTAAGATCTCTCTGGATATCAGTTTCCTCATCTGTAAGATGAGTGAGCATTAAAGGCTTCCCTCTCTAGCTCTAAAATTCCAAGAAACTGTTGCTTTTAGCACATGATCATTTGAAGAGTAATGTTGAAAAGACAATGGAATTGCACACTGGCTAATTTATATGCTTTTGTGTAAAACTGCAGAAAGTGAAAGTCACTCAGTCGTGTCCGACTCTTTGCGACCCCATACAGTCCATGGAATTCTCCAGGCCAGGATACTAGAATACTGGAGTGGGCAGCCATTATTTCCTTCTCCAGGGGATCTTCCCAACCCAGGGATCAAACTCAGGTCTCCCACATTGCAGGTGGATTCTTTACCAGCTGAGCCACCACGGAAGCCCCAGAAGTACTCCATTAATTTGCTGTGTTTCCTTGGGCATATTGCTTGACCTTACTGAACCATTATTTCTCCATCTTTAAAATTAGAAAGTGATAATAGATTTCAGGTGCTTCCAATCATAATTAATTTTACATTTACATTTTATTGTTTTCATATTCATCCTAGGACCTTAATAACTCTTCCTTGTGGTTTCCTGAGAGCCAGTCTCTAGGAAAAGAAAATGTCTGGCCTGCCAGCTGCCATACTTATTTAACTGGTGGAAGGTCACGGAGCTATGAAAGAGTCTCGGGAGGCAATTTTGTCTATATTAAAGAGTAGATAATTAACCTAGTACATTAAAAGAATATAAACCTTTTAAACCGACCCGACCCTGATTAGGAGAGGGATTTATGGAAATTAGTCATTGGTCAGTTATATTTCTTAGCTGTATAGTTGTGAGACATTTTCAATGGTTGAAACTTTATTTGTAGTGACTGAGTTCTGTTTCATTCAAAGGGAAATAAAATAATTATATTGTGGAAAATGAGAGCTATGAAAGATTTTTTTCTCCTCACCTTTAGTCATTTTCATTAACATATTAAGAAGCTAATAAAATACACATATAGTGACCGTCCTCTTTACTTTTATTATGATTGCTGCTGCTGCTGCTGCTAAATCGCTTCAGTTGTGTCCAACTCTGTGCAATGTCATAGATGGCAGCCCACCAGGCTCCCCCGTCCCTGGGATTCTCCAGGCAGGAATACTGGAGTGGGTTGCCATTTCCTTCTCCAATGCATGAAAGTGAAAAGTGAAAGTGAAGTCGCTCAGTCGTGTCCGACTCTTAGCGACCCCATGGACTGCAGCCTACCAGGCTCCTGCATTATTATGATTACATCCAAAAGAATGTCGAGATGCATTATGTAAGGACACAGACTCTTCACACAGTTTAATTGAAAATAAAAATTATTTTTGTTTTCTTGCAAATGCTAAATATGCTCTGATTAGACTGAGCACCTGGAAGATAGGGTTTTATTTGTGTATCTCCTGATACGTTTCAGTACCTGAGTTTGTAAATGTAGCCTGTTGATGGAACCTTAAAAAGGTTTACAATCATTTGTCAGAATAAGGCTTTTCGACCTATAATGTACAAATTAGATCTAGTAAATAATTTTTTATAATTAGGATATGAGTTTTTTAATACGTAATTTCACTACAGAACATTTTTCTCTAATAGCATTACATTTCTTCCCTAAAAAATTGGAATTAAATTCTTTCAGATGTAATTTTAAATTTAATATTAAATAAGCATGTCTTGACAATGAGAGTTGGTGAATATTCCTTTTGGAAAAAAGTTTACAAAATGCGTCTATAAAACTGCTCTCCAAAGTGGCAAAGGTGTGGTTTTATAATGGCAATAAGACAGAAGAGATTCTTTTTAACGGTCTTTTTCTGCTTGGTGACTAAAATTTTAATTTAAATGTTTTGTTTCCACTTTGGGGACGCCTGATATCATTTCTTCTAACGGTGTTTGATTCAGTGACCACATGCTCCTTTCTTCTAAAGGAGAATTATAGTCTTTTGCCAATAAAAATAGGAATTAAATATGAATATTTGAATTCTGACAAAAAGAACAATATAACCTTTTAAAGTTAATGAATTATTTTTGGCTCTGCTGGGTCTTCATTGCTGCTCGTGGGTTGTCCCTAGTTGGGGCGAGCAGGGGCTTCTCTGCAATTGCAGTGCTTCTCATCGCTGTAGCTTCTCATTGCGGGGCATGGGCTCTAGAGTGCTCATGGCACATGGGCTGAGCCTCACGGCCATGTGGAATCTTCCCAGACCACAAGATGCCTGTAGTACCCGCTGAAAAATATCTCCAGATATTGTCAAATGGTTCTTTGGAGCAAAATTGTCTCCCTTTTTCCCCACCCTTGAGAATCACTGCTCTTAGTCTTGTATACCAGGGCTTCTCAAACTTTAATGCACACAAGAATCTTCTGGGGATGTTAGAATTGCAGCACTGATTCAGAGACATGGGCTGAGCTTCTGCATTTCTAACAAGCGCCTGGGTGGTGAATGCTCCTGGTCAGAGTACCACACACTGCGTAGCAACGTTGCAGACAGTTTCCCATTCATAGAAAGTGGGTGGATTCTCAAGAGGATGCAATGATAGTAATTATGAAAATAGAGGATTTACAATGAACTGTAGCCCAAACAGGAGAAGACTAATAAGAAGTAAGCTCCATCCCACCAGCCTAACAAATAGAGCCATCTTCCTTTTGCATGTTTCTCCCAGGCCCCACTACTCATTCATATTTGGACAGTCCTAAGGAGGAATTTTGCAAGAGTCTTATCAAGGTCACACAGGCTATAGTGAGCTGAGGCAACTTCATGTTCTGGCGGCTGTTTTAGTTCATGACACTGGAAATATATTAGCTCATAATACATATTTATTGTCTGTTGAGAGGTTTGTGGTGTCAAATTACGATAGTGAACTCTGCATTTATTCAATATGATGATGCTTAAACTTTTAAAGTGTGCAAGTTGTCTCTTTTTGAAAACTATTGACTAGACCTAAATTTAACACCACCTAAGGTCATTTTCTTACAGCCAGTGTTCTGAGAGTCAGGGCAAGATGTTAAATTAGGTTTACTAAAGCATATCAGTTACAGAGAAACTTTATCCAATACTTCTGTGATAAAAATCAATAGAAAATATAATGAAAATCCTTGAGTGAAAAAAAAAAAACCTCTGCATTTCATTTATAACACTTAAAATAATGATTGGTAAGCATGCCTACTTGCCACATTGACAATGTTGGATATAGTATGCATTTCTTCTCATTTACAAAACGGTTGATTATGTTCACTTTTTTACCTTGCTATTGCTTAAAATAGACCTCTTTGGACTGCAGCAGAGAGGATCTTTTAAAAAGTATACAAGACACTTTTCGTTAACTTAAAAAAATACAAGGAGACTTGTAGGGGAAGATTACTCCAGGAATGTCTTAATTATGAATTGAGGGTATATAATATATATCACTCTTACAAACTTTTTAGATATATTGTTTCATTCTATGATGACCTGTAAAGAAGAAATGGAAGGCTATTGGCAGTAACCAGCAAAATTGAAAACGTGTACCCTTGACTCAGCACTTCTACTTCTGAGAGTAGGTGTCATGGAAGTCCTTGTATTAATACAAGGATTTAACTTGTATGTTAACTACAGCATTTTTTCATTGTAGCACTGTAAGAAATAATCAAAAGCTAACAACAGTATAAATGCCTACCAGTGGTGAGAGCTTACATAAATTATGATACAGCCGTAACCCAGACCACTTCATGTCTTATGAAGAAAGCATGGAGATGGATGGATGTACATTGACATAGAGAGTTGAATGAAAAAAAAAGCAAGTCGCAAAACTTAAAAAAGAAAACATTTGTTCTTCCTCTGTGTGTGAGTGCATTTTAAGATGTCCACACAACAAACTTAAAAGTGGTTAGCCTTGGAGGAAGGGAGATAAAGAGGAGGAAATGGACAGTTTCTACTTTTCATGTGCTTTTGGTTGGAATCTTGACAGTGATCATACGTGACTTTTGTAATGAAAGTATTATTTTGAGAAGAACAGAGACAAATCTGGGTCCTAGTTCTATCTCTGCTGCCTTCTAGCTACTGTTAGACCAGTGATTCTTAAAGATTCTTCTTAAATCTTTAGCATCTGCTACAACTCTGGTATATTAGAGCCTAACATGTGATACCCAGTTTAGTTTATTCTTTCATTCATTCAGCAAATGTTGAGTGGCTGCTTCCTGTGTCAGTCTTGGTGCCAGAGGTAGAGCAGAAAACTCTGGTGCCTGGCTTCCTGGGGGACATACTGAAGACAAATTTGCATATTTATTTACTTTCATCAGATCATACTATTAAACAGTATGGCTGTGCAGAGAACACTCCACAATGTGAAGGGCACTCCCTGCAAATGAGAATATGGCTGCAACCCTGAAGTCTGACACACCGTTACTCAACACTATTGAGTTTGGGCTGGATAAATCTTTGTCATAGGGGCTGTCCTGTGCACTACTGGTGGCTCAGATAGAAAAGAATCTGCCTGCAACGTGGGAGACCCAGGTTCAATTCCTGGGTAAGGAAGATCCCCTGGAGATGGATATGGCAACACACTCCAGTATTCTTGCCTGGAGAATTCTATGGACAGAGGAGCCTGGCAGGCTATAACCCATGGGATCGCAGAGTCGTACATGACTAAGTGACCAACAGACACACCGTGCCCAACAGGATGTTTGGTAGCATCCCTGGCTTCCATCCACTGCTCACACCACCCCCTCCATGTGACAGTCCAAAACATCACCAAACATTTTCAACATTTTTCCAACAGATAGTCTTGTTTTATTTAAGTAAGTTAGAAAGTGGGGACACATGAATTTAATACCTAATTACTGGTGCCAAGTATTCAAATCACAGTTTTCAGCTTTGCAGTTTTGCATCCTTTCTTAATCACCATACTAAAATTAAGGATCAAGCTGACATTTCTTTGAAAATATGTGTGGTTTCAATAAGTAACTTAAAAGTGAAACTTTTTTGATAAGTCATTCTTTTAATTCCTCAAACTTGAGACGATACCAGAGTAATGCTACTTGAGGAGTTACAGATGGATTTGTGAAACCCAAATTTCAATCTCACAGAGTTAACAACAGTATACATATTGTACCTTTTATGTATTCAATTTAGTTTTTTCTGTCATTATATTTTTAACTACTTCAGAAGAATTGTCCATTAGTTTTTTGTTCTTATTCTTGTCCTACTTTTAGTGTGTTTCACTGCTAGGTTCTCTTTGTTTTTCTGAGATAATGTGATTCATGTGCTATTAGTAGGTTGGTATTCTAATTATTATTATTAGCTGTAAAGGGTAGAGACTTGAGGATAGCTTTTCACTGAACTGTCATTGCAGTGTTGAGGGTGCCCAGTGCCACAGATATGTTATTCCTTCATTATTTTTTTTTTGCAAGTTTCCATTTTCTGTGGTATTCTATAGGGAGATGATCTTTGTTAGGCTATCAGGAAAGTTTTATGTAGAAATCAGAGCTCTACAGGCAGTAATTGCTTTGTGATAGTACTTTGGTGTATTTGCCTTTTGAGGTCTATCAGTTATCCTTACTTTAGCAGTCATTTATAGGCGAATAAGAATGACTGTGCTGGCACTTACAGGCACAGTTTTCCTTAATCCTCACAATAACCTTATTAGGTTGGTATTGTTTTAGACCAGTTTTACAGATGATAAAACTAATATGCAAAGAAGTTATATCTCCAGGTCAGACAATAAGTATTAGAGGATAGATAGAACCCAACTCGTGGACTTAAAATCTACTAGTTCTTAGCCAGCATGTTATATTGCCTCTCTTCATACTCAAATCTGAGTAGCACAAGGCCTCTCTACCTTTAAAAAGATGTCTAGTGGGACTCTTAATCCTTAATAGTGAACTTCTGTAGCTCTTGTGACAGTTGCTTTCACAACCAAGGATGAAATTCTGAATTACTAGAAATAAATGGAAATTGTCAGATGGTATTAACTTCTTCATCTGTTCATGTATGCATTCAACACACAGACCATCTGCTCTGTGCCAGTATGTTGTTAGGACCTGGGGTTGTTGTTCAGTCGCTCAGTCGTGTCTGACTCTTTGCAACTCCATGGACTGCATCACACCAGGCTTCCCTGTCCTTTACCACCTCCCAGAGTTTGCTCAAACTCATGTCCATTGAGTTGGTGATGCCATCCAACCATCTCATCCTCTGTCAGCCCCTTCTCCTCCTGCCTTCAATCTTTCCCAGCATTAGGGTCTTTTCCAATCAATTGGCTCTTTACACCAGGTGGCCAAAGTATTGGAGCTTCAGCTTCAGCATCAGTCCTTCCTTTTCCTGAATATTCAGGACTGATTTGCTTTAGGATTGACTGGTTTGATCTCCTTGCTGTCCAGGAGACTCTCAAGAGTCTTACCCAGCACCACTGTTCAAAGGCATCAGTTCTTTGGTACTCAGCCTTTTTTATTGTCCAGCTCTCACATTTGTAAATGACTACTAGAAAAAGCATAGCTTTAAGGGTCCCAATTTCTCCACATTTTAACCAAAAAACATGTTATTATCTGTATTACTTATTATAGCCATCTTAGGGGGTATGACATGGTATCTCATGGCTAAAGGTTTTGAACATCTTTTCGTGTAATTATTGGCCTTTCTTTCACTTGCTCCTTGGAGGAAAAGCAATGACCAAACTAGACAGCATATTAAAAAACAGAGAAATTACTTTGCCAACAAAGGTCCATCTAGTCAAAGCTATGGTTTTTCCAGTAGTCATGTATGGATGTGAGAGTTGAACTATGAAGAAAGCTGAGTGCTGAAGAATTGACTCTTGAGAGTCCCTTGGACTGCAAGGAGATCAAACCAGTCAATCCTAAAGCAAATCAGTCCTGAATATTCAGGAAAAGGAAGGACTGATGCTGAAGCTGAAACTCCAATACTTTGGCCACCTGATGTAAAGAGCCAATTGATTGGAAAAGACCCTAATGCTGGGAAAGATTGAAGGCAGGAGGAGAAAGGGACAACACAGGATGAGATGGTTAGATGGTATCACTGACTCGATGGACATGAGTTTGAGCAAGCTCCAGGAGTTGGTATCGGACAGGAAAGTCTGGCGTGCTGCAGTCCATAGGATTGCAAAGAGTTGGACACGACTGAGTGACTGAACTGAACTGAACTATCTGTTTTTAAATTGATTAGGTTATTGAGTCTTTTATTATTCAAGTCCCTTGTCAGATGTATAATTCACAAATTATTTCTCCTGTTTCTCTCTTTAAGTAGTAAGGGAAGAAAAGCTACTCTTAACTTAGTACTGTGATCAGCACTAAGTATAATGCTGTAGGAATGCCAAACTAAAGAAATGATTCCTGCATTCCAGGACATTGGTTTCCTGGAGACCCACGATTTATGTGACACAATTGAAAAATAGTGCAGAGCAATACAGTAAGTCCCTTACATATGAACCTTCAGGTTGTAAACTTTTAAGATGTGAACGTGCCCCTGTATGCCAACTGTTGTACTGTACTTCTATATTTTCAAGGTACTCTAAGATGAAAAATATTTTATTTTTTGTGTTTGTTTCTTATGTATTATTTGTGTGCAAAGTATTATAAACCTACTCAGTACAGTACTATTCAGCTGTGTTAGTTGGATATCTAGGCTAACTTTGTTAGACTTACGAACAAATTTGACTTATGAGTACACCCTCAGAACAGAACTCATTCATATGTAGGGTACTTTCTGTATAGTAATTGCCACAGGATTCCTAGGAACCTAGGTTGAAAGCGATTGCTTTAAAGTATTTATTTTGAGTAGGATGAGCAAATGTTAATTATTCACAACAAATTTTTAAAAATAATTTTTTAGTTTGATTCAGTTTCTATAGAAGTTAGCTTATATATAGTATCACATTTTCTGAATCAGTCCTTACTACTAGATGGTAAATGTGGATTTACCTGTCTTTGAGTACTAGTGCATTTCCAGCATTTGGCATAGTGCCTGATACAAGGCATATTCTGTTAAATGTTTGTTGAATGAATGAGCAAACATTGGTGGGGCTTGAGCTGTCAGGGGATATAACCTTAAACCTCTTTTCCAGTTGTCATGAGGTGGAAGAAGTTAATGTGGAAAGAGGAAGAGGCTGCGGGGAGCCGAGCTCTGCCGCTGATGAGCTCTGTAGTGCTGGCCTTTCTGGTCTATATCCTCATTTGTTAAGTAAGGGGATGTGCTGGATCATCTCCTTCTTAATATTTTGGGGTTTATGAGCAGTATAAACTGAAAACACTTAGAACCAGATGAAGAAACATAGCCTCTAAGTAGAGTGTGAGTGCACCATTAAGTTTCTGTGCTAAAATACCACGGACCTTTGCACCTATCATTTCTGTAACATTGAACTAGGAAACTGTTATTTCTAGTATTGGATGTACTGAGAAGGTGTTCACAAGGTAGCACCTTAAGGGTTCCCATTAAGTAGAATGATTATCATTTTATTTATTTATACCCTATCTACTTTCTTTCAAACAAAATTTAAGGTGGCAATTCGAGTTAGTATTTTTTTTCCCCTAAGACAAAGTTTCCTTCAGTTCAGTTCAGTCCAGTTGCTCAGTCGTGTCCAACTCTTTGCGACCCCATGAATCGCAGCACACCAGGCCTCCCTGTACATCACCAACTCCCGGAGTTCACCCAGACTCACGTCCATCGAGTCAGTGATGCCATCCAGCCATCTCATCCTCTGTCGTCCCCTTCTCCTCTTGCCCCCAATCCCTCCCAGCATCAGAGTCTTTTCCAATGAGTCAACTCTTCACATGAGGTGACCAAAGTAGTGGAGTTTCAGCTTTAGCATCATTCCTTCCAAAGATATCCCAGGGCTGATCTCCTTCAGAATGGACTGGTTGGATCTCCTTGCAGTCCAAGGGACTCTCACGAGTCTTCTCCAACACCACAGTTCAAAAGCATCAATTCTTCGGTGCTCAGCCTTCTTCACAGTCCAACTCTCACATCCATACATGACCACAGGAAAAACCATAGCCTTGACTAGATGGACCTTTGTTGGCAAAGTAATGTCTCTGCTTTTGAATATGCTATCTAGGTTGGTCATAACCTTCCTTCCGAAGAGTAAGCGTCTTTTAATTTCATGGCTGCAATCACCATCTGCAGTGATTTTGGAGCCCCCCAAAATACAGTCTGACACTGTTTCCACTGTTTCCCCATCTATTTCCCATGAAGTGATGGGACCAGATGCCATGATCTTCGTTTTCTGAATGTTGAGCTTTAAGCCGACTTTTTCACTCTCCACTTTCACTTTCATCAAGAGGCTTTTTAGTTCCTCTTCACTTTCTGCCATAAGAGTGGTGTCATCTGCATATCTGAGGTTATTGATATTTCTCCCGGCAATCTTGATTCCAGCTTGTGTTTCTTCCTGTCCAGCGTTTCTCATGATGTACTCAGCATATAAGTTAAATAAGCACGGTGGCAATATACAGCCTTGACGTACTCCCTTTCCTATTTGGAACCAGTCTGTTGTTCCATGTACAGTTCTAACTGTTGCTTCCTGACCTGCCTACAAATTTCTCAAGAGGCAGGTCAGGTGGTCTGGTATGCCCATCTCTTTCAGAATTTTCCACAGTTTATTGTGATCCACACAGTCAAAGGCTTTGGCATAGTCAATAAAGCAGAAATAGATGTTTTTATGGAACTCTCTTGCTT
>NW_011494753.1:5888624-5889124 GCF_000754665.1 Bison bison bison
CAGACACACTGAAACCATAATCACAGAAAACTAGTCAATCTAATCACAGCCTTGTCTAACTCAATGAAACTAAGCCATGCCCCTGGGGCCAACCAAACGGGCGGGTCATGGTGGGAGAGACTCTGACAGAATGTGTTCCACTGGAGAAGGGAATGGCAAACACTTCAGTATTCTTGCCTTGAGAACCCCATGAACAGTATGAAAAAGCAAAATGATAGGATACTGAAAGAGGAACTCCCCAGGTCAGTAGGTGCCCAATATGCTACTGGAGATCAGTGGAGAAATAACTCCAGAAAGAATGAAGGGATGGAGCCAAAGCAAAAACAATACCCAGCTGTGGATGTGACTGGTGATAGAAGCAAGGTCCGATGCTGTAAAGAGCAATATTGCATAGAACCTGGAATGTCAGGTCCATGAATCAAGGCAAATTGGAAGTGGTCAAACAAGAGATGGCAAGAGTGAATGTCGACATTCTAGGAATCAGCAAACTAAATGGACTG
>NW_011494753.1:5889224-5889683 GCF_000754665.1 Bison bison bison
TCATGTATTGCTGAAGCCTGGCTTGGAAATTTTGAGCATTACTTTACTAGCATGTGAGATGAGTGCAATTGTGCGGTAGTTTGAGCATTCTTTGGCATTGCCTTTCTTTGGGATTGGAATGAAAACTGACCTTTTCCAGTCCTGGCCACTGCTGAGTTTTCCAAATTTGCTGGCATATTGAGTGCAGCACTTTTACAGCATCATCTTTCAGTATTTGAAATAGCTCAACTGGAATTCCATCACCTCCACTAGCTTTGGTTGTAGTGATGCTTTCTAAGGCCCACTTGACTTCACATTCCAGGATGTCTGGCTCTAGGTCAGTGATCACACCATCATGATTATCTGGGTCATGTAGATCTTTTTTGTACAGTTCTTCTGTGTATTCTTGCCACCTCTTCTTAATATCTTCTGCTTCTGTTAGGTCCATACCATTTCTGTCCTTTATGGAGCCCATCTTTG
>NW_011494753.1:5889783-5902300 GCF_000754665.1 Bison bison bison
GTGCCCAATATGCTACTGGAGATAGTGGAGAAATAACTCCAGAAAGAATGAAGGGATGGAGCCAAAGCAAAAACAATACCCAGCTGTGGATGTGACTGGTGATAGAAGCAAGGTCCGATGCTGTAAAGAGCAATATTGCATAGAACCTGGAATGTCAGGTCCATGAATCAAGGCAAATTGGAAGTGGTCAAACAAAAGATGGCAAGAGTGAATGTCGACATTCTAGGAATCAGCAAACTAAATGGACTGGAATGGGTGAATTTAACTCAGATGACCATTATATCTACTACTGTGGGCAGGAATCCCTCAGAAGAAATGGAGTAGCCATCATGGTCAACAAAAGAGTCCGAAACAAAGTACTTGGATGCAATCTCAAAAATGACAGAATGATCTCTGTTCGTTTCCAAGGCAAACCATTCAATATCACAGCAATCCAAGTCTATGCCCCAACCAGTAACGCTGAAGAAGCTGAAGTTGAACGGTTCTATGAAGACCTACAAGACCTTTTAGAACTAACACCCAAAAAAGATGTCCTTTTCATTATAGGGGACTGGAATGCAAAAGTAGGAAGTCAAGAAACACCTGGAGTGACAGGCAAATTTGGCCTTGGAATACGGAATGAAGCAGGACAAAGACTAGTAGAGTTTTGCCAAGAAAATGCACTGGTCATAACAAACACCCTCTTCCAACAACATGAGAGAAGGCTCTACACATGGACATCACCAGATGGTCAACACCAAAATCAGATTGATTATTTTCTTTGCAGCCAAAGATGGAGAAGCTCTATACAGTCAGCCAAAACAAGACCAGGAGCTGACTGTGGCTCAGATCATGAACTCCTTATTACCAAATTCAGACTTAAATTGAAGAAAGTAGAGAAAACCACTAGACCATTCAGGTATGACCTAAATCAGATCCCTTATGATTATACAGTGGAAGTGAGAAATAGATTTAAGGGTCTAGATCTGATAGATAGAGTGCCTGATGAACTATGGAATGAGGTTCGTGACATTGTACAGGAGACAGGGATCAAGACCATCCCCATGGAAAAGAAATGCAAAAAAGCAAGATGGCTGTCTGGGGAGGCCTTACAAATAGCTGTGAAAAGAAGAGAAGCGAAAAGCAAAGGAGAAAAGTTTTCTTAGATGCTATTAAAAAACATTAAAAAAATTTTTTTAGGACCTACTGTATAGCACAGGGAACTAGACACGGTATCTTGCAATAACCTAAAATGGAAAAGGAACTTCCCTCAACAGCATTTCTGGACACAAACCTCATGGTTCTGAAAAGTCTCTCAGAAATTCAGTGCCTGGCATAGATGTTTTCACTATACACATGATATACATGACCATCCAATATTTACCCAATCCCATCAGTGTTCTCGCTGTCTTTTAAACAACCTTAAAGTTTTGGTGTTTCAGAGACTATAACATTTTAAAATAGAATTAGAATAGGAGAAACTGGTCAATAATGTTATTTTAACTTTAACCTCTGAAATTAACAGCTTTTAAACATTACAGAGAATGACTCCTTCGTGTATAATATTCTAATTGAATTGCAATAGCTCCAATACTGTGCATTTCAGCAGGAGACTTTTACAGAGGCATGGCACAAACTTATGGTATTTATAGGTTAAATCAAATATCTTAAATAGCCTAGGGAAGCAAGACATAAACTCTGAAGACTGAGCTGCTCTATTAATTAAGGAATAGGCAGTGAGAGAAAATCAGAGGATGGATTTCCTCTAGCTAAAATAACTAGATACTTTTTAATAGCTCTACATAGAAAACATGGTCTCTCATAACAAAAAGAGATTTTGTGAAAGTGCTAATTTTCTGTCAAATCATTTTTTCAGGTTAGAGAAAGATCAGCACTAGCTACTCCAAACCTGCAATATATACTTTATGATAAATAAGCCATTGACATTTTGTTTTAAATAAGTGTTTTTTCTTTGTTAAATCATGAGTTTTGAGTAAATATCATCCTTGAATTTCACGGATTCCACATTTCCTAACAGATACACTCCAGTGTCCATAAAACACTAAAAACCCATTTCTTTAAAGAGACATATTTAAACTCAGTAGAAGTGTAAACATTACTATGATCCATAAATCTAATTAATCTTTGGCTATGGCATCTCAAACTTTTAAAATTTTGTCTTTTTTTTTTAAGTCTTGAACCCTAAGGTAATTGTATACAATGTGTAGCAAAGATATGACAAAGCTGAATAATTTACTCAATATTTATGTGTTTGTATATATTAAATGCATTTAAATTAAAGCATACAGTTCATGGGGTCTCAAGGAGTTGGATACGACATAGTGACTGAACAACAACAACAAATTAAAGCAGGTTTATTTTATATTTATGCTGCATGCTAAGTTGCTTAGTCGTATCCGACTCTTTGCAACCGAGTGGACTATAGCCTGCCAGGCTCCTTTGTCCATGGGTTTCTGCAGGCAAGAATACTGGAGTGGGTTGCCATTTCCTTTTCCAGGGATCTTCCAGACTCAGGGATTGAAGCACGTCTCTTATGTCTTCTGCATTGGCAGGTGGGTTCTTTACCACCGGCACCAGTTTACCAATACATTTTAATACATCTGTTTTCTAGGTTTGGAGTTTTATGACAAGCAACCCCCCAGCCCTGGTAATTTAAAAGCTTTTGTTACTTAGGTGTTAAATTACTCTGTGTTAAGTACTGAGTGCTTCTTATGGAACTCAGCCTATTTCCATGTGAATAATCTGATTTAACTAAGAAATAGATCTGAGCCAGAGTGTCCCTCCTGGATCACAAACATTTGTATTAATATTTTATATTAAAATCTCCTATGTCAATAGCCTAAATAATACTTTGTTGTTGTTCAGTCGCTCAGTCGCGTCCAACTCTTTGTGACCCCATGGACTGCAGCATGCAGGCTTCCCTGTCCTTCACGATCTCCCAGGGTTTGCTCAAACTCATGTCCTTTGAGTCGATGATGCCATCCAACCATCTCATCCTCTGTCGCCCCCTTTGGTTCATTCGTAATGCTGAACTTTTTAAAAGTCTATGTGTTTCATGGGAGAGAAGCCAATCCACTAACTTCCAAAAATTTGTTGTACAGGATTAGCTGAACCATCCGTTGTTGCCAAACATGAAGATAGTTTGTTTAAGGATTTATTTCAAGACTACGAAAGATGGGTTCGTCCTGTGGAACACCTGAATGACAGAATAAAAATAAAGTTCGGCCTCGCAATATCTCAGTTAGTGGATGTGGTAGGTGTGCGCGTCATTATGTATTCGTTTCACACAGGTTTATGCAGAGTGTCTTGTGCACGCAAGCGCCGTGCCAGGCCACAGAGATAACGGGTGAATGAACACGGCCGTTGTCCTCAAGGAGCTCACCAGGGAAAAACAATGATTACACTGCAGACACAGGAATACTGTATGTTTATGTAATCTGGTAGAGTTTAGAAATCATTTTATCTCATTTGGTGATTAAAATAGGCCTATTCTTAATAAATTCGAAGTGATTAAATATTTTATATGGAAGTTTCTCCTTAAATGTGTTTTAAAAATATGACCAAAAGATCAAAATTTTAAAAGAAAAAATCCAAGAGTTAGAGTTGTAGATTTTTAGAACCAAAAAGGATCTCAACAGATTATTGCTTTAGTATCACACTTACAATGTTTCTGAGATCTTTTCATGTGAGATTTACCAGGAAGTAAATTCTCTTCATAAACTTGTTTTTGTTGTCAAGAGATTCTATTTTAAACTAAAAGGTTCACACTAATTTTCAATCTAGTTTCTTCTTGTTCTGATCATATTAATCAATAATTATTTCCCTGTTGTGTTCCCAGAATAGTTGACAAGTATTTGTGTGTGTGTATGTGTGTGTGTGTGTGTGTAACATAAGTGTGCCTTTATTTTCTGATTATAGAAGCAGTGCATGGTTTTTGGAAAGAGTTTTGAAAGTTCAAAAAAATACAAATAAGAAAACAAAAATTGACTGTAATTCTACCACCCAGAGGTGACCACTGGTCATGTTTGGTTGTATTTCTTGCCAGTTTTTTCTTTATGAGTACGTTATAAAATTGTGATATTATTTTAGATATAATTTTGATTACTACTTTTTCCCCTATTGTTATGTGATGAACATTTTTTATGTTAATACATAATCTTTAAATTAATTTTTAATGGCTATATTTAATTTATAATTTATTTTAAACATTCTTTTATAATAGCAGAAACTTTTGTAAAATTGTTCCCAATTTTTCCTATTATAAATGACAATGATGAATATATTTGTACATAATAAGCAAGGAAGGTGGTGAATCAAAAGATATACAGTTTTTGAAGTCTGTTGATTAATATAGGTCACCACATTCCTTCCAGAAAGATCAATCAATATGGATTCTGTGCTTGATCCTTTGCAGGGCAATCCAGGGAGATTTTAAATATAAATTAAAAATAGGGAAGTAGGATGTAGTTACTAGGACTTGCTTTCAACCTTTCTTTCCAGTTGGGATCGTTAGCATGTAAATGGAGTAAGGGTAGAACACTGCAGTACTAAAGCGTGATGTCACAGAAATCTGGCTATTCAGATCTTGGTGACTGAGACTATCAAAGAAGGCAGAGTGCTTGAGCTGGCCTTGTGCTAAGCATAGGATCTGGCACGCAGAGAAGAAAGAACTTTAATAACAAGGAACAGTATGATCACAGTGATTACGTAAGTGATGCTAAGCCTTTTTGTTGAGCGGTTCAGATCAGTGGTGTGACTGGACGGGAGAGGAGGTGGCGAGTGATACCTGGCTGCCACTGTGCCTTTGCTCCCGCCGTCGCTGTTTGGGGGACTTTCCTTCTCAGCACAAGCCATTTTTCCTGCAAGGCCAAATTCGTCTGTCAGACTCTGAAATCCAAACTTCTGAAGACAGTCTCTCCTCTGATCCAGTTACACTGACTGGCACTCATGTGCTGTCTCCTCACTAAGGCAGAGTGAGCCTTAGTCCTTGTGTCTCTTCTAACATGGTGTCTGGCACAGAGTAAATGCTGAGTGAATGAGAGATCTGATGGGTAACAGACATGGTAAAAGCAGAACTTTAGGAAGATTAATACAAATACATGGCTTTGAGGAGGGAAAGATTAGAAGCTTGAGAGGCAAGTTAGAAGACCACATATAAGAAGGAACAGGACTTGACCACTGAGTATGGGGGGAGGCGTCTGATTCTGAAGCCTGGATGGTTAGAAGGGTAACCAATTGGAAAGTAAAACCTAGTTGTGATGGAGGCAGGACAGAGAAGATGATGGATTTGCTTTTGCTATGAGGCCATCGTGGTGCATTCAAAAGAAAATGTTGGCGAGGCCCCTGGAAGGTCAAGTCTGGGTCTGAAGTGAGAGACAAGGCTGAGGATGTCATTTTGGAATTACTGGCCTAGGGGTGATTGTTAAAAGCTTTGAATTGGTGCGTTTTTAAAGCAGAGAGAGCAGGAGCCTGATCCTTCAAAAACATTCATAGAAAGTGGGTGGGTTAGCCAAGCAGAGAAGTTGAGGAAGGGTGGCCTCTTAAGAGAACAGCCCAGAAAATGTACAGTCATGGCAGTGGGAGGGTAGGGGGACTGTAGTGAAGGAAGATGAGGGCCAAGGGTCCTGGACATTGACACCAGAATTTCACTGAATTGCTTATCAGTAGGTTTATGTTCCTTTCCATCGCTGAAGTCTTTGCCCTGCAACCTTGTGGTCATGTTTAGTGGCTCTGGAAGTTTCCTCAGATTCCCGTTCCATTGTGTTCTCGCTCTCTTTTTAAAACCTCAGTGTTGGCTTGTTTGTTTTGATTTTATTTTTATGGTCAGGTTAAAATCAATCTACTAATCCTAAAACTTTTCTGCTTTGCTTATGAGTATTAACATTTCATTTATTTGTGGTTTCCTCCTGAGTGTCATCTTACACTTTTCTATCCTCAGTTGCATCCTCCACTGGGTTAAACACACGACAGATGCTCGAGAGACACTTGAGATTGAAATAAGCTATATCCCCTGAGTCAATGGCTACTTCCACATCTTTTGAGCCAGTTGTGAATTTATGGATTATTCTTTTATCTATGTTACTGTTGAAGATACTAAGTACTGACTAGGTCCTACCTCACAGCGTAAAATTGATGTGTGTTCACATTTTCTGGGGAAATGGTCTATAATTTTCATCAGAGTCTCACAGATGACCTACTGGCATGCAGCATGCCTATTATGTGTTTACCAAAACTCCCCTAATTTTTGATGCCTCTGTTTAGAACTTCTGCCTGAAAGGCATATTCTAATAGAGGGCTCAGCAGTTATTCTGGATGGTGTGTGACTTTGGGGTGGGCAGTAGAGCTGGTGGTGTAGGGTTTAAATTTGGGAGTTTTGAGTTCTAGAGTAGATTTTACCCACAAACTGGTGGTGTGATTTTAAGCAAGTTTCCATTGGGCCAGTTTCCACGTTTGCAAAATGAAGGGATTATGATAGAAAAAATCTCTAGTTCCTTTCCAGCGCTAGTATTTTAATCGAGGAAAATTGCTCTTTGGAAAACACACCATAAGCGGGATGGCCATGCTCTTTCCTAGGACCCATTCTCCATGTAGGGACTAACAGCTGCCTTTGTGCCTAGGGGTATGCTTTTTTCTGTCCTGCTCCTTTCTCCTAGGACCTTCATGTGTTGTTTGGATGGGATAGGCAATGGGGATACTCTAGTCACCTAAGCTATTTATACCCCATCCTGTTTCCCCAACTGTAGCGACTGCCTTGGCTTCTGTGGGTCTCTGTGCTCTGAGCATTGTATCCTATACAAGGTCCGTTTGTGGTTGATGACCATGATGATCTTTTAGTGGTGCAGTTGGCTCTATGACATTTCAGTAAAATTTAACGGAAGAGCTGCCACTTTAATTAGGCCTTGAAAATTCAGTGAAGGACTGGCATAAGCAAAGATGAGACAATAGGAAGGTCTAAGTGGCAAGGACCCCTGGTTCTCTAGAAAAGTCGGAGGTAAAAGCTTTATGAATTTAACATCCAAGTCTCTGACCTCCACACTTTTTCTACATAACAGCTCCATAGAGAGATTGACATTTGTGCCTTTGCAGAAGCAAATGACAAGTTATAGCCCCTCAAGAATGCATACACTGTATCTCACCAATTGTAGGATGTACATTTCCCCACGTTTTAGTACTTCTGAAATCAAGATGTCTTATAATTAACGACAGCTTACAATTCATTATCAGCCTTTTTCTTTCTTCCTTAGTGCTAAGTACATAAAATAATGCTGTGCTTCTTAGATTGCATCTTAGATTTAAGGAAATGTAGTCTTTGAGACTATTAACGTTAAATGGGAAAATGCCAATGGTGGCCTTTATGGCAGGTTATCTGAAATACAGAGTATGTTGGAAGGAATAATGTGAGATTAGGCTGGAAAAAAAGATCCTGCTTTTCTAGAGAACCGGACTGATGAACAGAATGTACTATTCTATAGAGAGGAGTGCTTATATAAAATCTGATAAAATTCTTAAAGAATTATCATTTCTGTAATTGAAATAATCAACCTTTTAAATTTTTTTATTTTATAGGATGAGAAAAATCAGTTAATGACAACCAATGTCTGGTTGAAACAGGTATGTATTGAATTTGAAGGGCCATGTAACTGTTAACTGGTGCCATTGTTATTACAGAGTTTGTAGCACAGAAGGGACATGAATATTTGGTCTCGGTGGACAAGCAGGAGGCAGAAAAGTGAGGTAGATGGAGTCTTGTATTCATGCAGTTAATACTGAGTGCCTAGCATTTGGCAGGCACTGTTCTGGGCACTGGGGAAGCAGCAGTGAACAAAACAGACAGAAGTCTAGCCCTCAAGGAACGTCATTCCAATGGGGGGCAGTGGGATAAATAGGAAGTTGTATAGTACTTTTCAAGCTGATAAGCTTGGAGAAAAATACTGAAAAGGCAGACAGGAAGTGTTGGGGACTGGACTTTTAAATTGGATGGCAGGAGAAGTGCCACTGAGAAGGTAAGATTTGAACAAAGACTTGAAGAAGAAGCAAGCCACGCAAGTATCTGGGGGAGGAGCGTCCAGCAGAGGGACACAAACGTGCAAAGGCCCTGAGGTTGGAAGGTGCCTGGTGTGTTGAGGGAGTAGCAAAGAAGCCAGCTGCTAGGGGTGAGTGGCCACGGGATGGGAGTGGGAGATGAGGTCAGTGAAGCTACCAGAGGCCGATGGGTACTCCTAGCATAGGTTATGAGTAGTGGCTTCTAGGCCACTGTAGGATTTTGGTTTTTACTCTGAATGAGATGGGAGCAGGCAAGAATGTAATGATTTATTTTTATTTTCATAGTCCCTTTTATATAAAGGAGTTTTTCTTTCTGTTTCTGGACCGTCATATGTGCCCAAGTGCTGTTGAGCGCTTCCCTTTGTTTGTTCTTTATTACCCCTGATTTTATTTATCTTTGATTGCACTGGGTCTTCATTACTGCGCACAGGCTTTCTCTAGTTGCAGAGAGCGGGGGCTACTCTTTGTTGCGGTGCACAGACCCATTGTCATGGCATCTCTTGTTGTGGAGCATGGGCTCTGGGGCACGGGGGCTTCAGTGGTTATGGTGCAGGGGTTTAGTTGCCCTGCAGAATATGGAATCTTCTCAGGCAGAGATGGAACCCATGTCCCCTGCATTGGTAGGTGGACTCTTAACCACTGGATTACCAGGGAAGTCCTGTCCCTGATTTTTAATACTTACTACCAGTTCTCTAGCCCCAAACTCTTTAAAGGCGTATGTGCTTTCCTTGGGGTGCAAGTCTTTACCTGATCACAGAATTATTACGATGCGGAGGTGGGATGGTGTGTTTAACTATGTGGAATGTGTCATAAATCTGTCTGCTCTTTGCATGGCCTAGTCCAGCTAAGTCAATGACAAAACGGCTAGAAAAGAGAATGTTTTCCTTGAACCTGGACCTTTGCCTGGCCTGGACCAGGCTGTAGCTCCTGGGTATGGTTAGCTGGTAGAAGAGGTGTCGAGCACAGCAATGAACACACCCAGCTCTGGTCCTCACCTGTCTCATGAGGGCCATAGTTACAGCCACCTCAAGAGGGGACAGGGCTGTCCCCCAGTGCCCATAAGAAGGATGTGGAGGTGAGTTTTCTCTGCTGGGAGTAGAGGGGACTTCGTGTCTAAAATATCTGAGTTTGGCAAAAAGAGTAGAGTTTTCACTGTTTTTGGCTATTGCTTTTATTGAAATTGATGCAGGTTTCTTTGTTTTAAAGGAGTGGATAGATGTGAAGTTAAGATGGAACCCTGATGACTACGGTGGAATAAAACTTATACGTGTCCCTTCAGACTCTCTCTGGACTCCAGATATCGTTTTGTTTGATAAGTAAGTTATAGTCAAAATACCATTTTATGTTTTCTTAAGAAAGAAGTCATATCACCATTAGGCACCAGTATTTTTTTTTATTCCCTTTGAACATTGTTTGCCTACGTAAAGTCCCATGACTTAATCTTGTGTTCTTTTGTTTCGTGAGCCTACAAATATGTTCTGTGGATTCTCTCCATTTTTCTTGTGAATTATTTTCTGATCATAAAAGTGTTCTTGGATTTTAAAAATTTGTAATCCATTTGGAAAGTCCAGGAAGGTATGAAGAAGTTGGGGGAAACATAGTCAGTCCCGTGAGCCCAGCACATGGAGCCAGCCACAGCTGCTGGCTTACCTGCACAGTGAACTTACTCTGCCTGGCAGTGCGCTCAGTGCCATGCGTGCTCTAGCCATCTGAGTCTCAAGATAACCTCACGAACTAGGGATGACTACATTTATGTGCCACATGAGAAAATGGAGGCCAAGGGTAGTTATGTTTTGTCTAAGATCACAGCTCACGTGTGGTGGTGGGGGTGGAGGTGTTCATAGTAAACCAGCCTGACATTCCTATTTACCTCCTATTTTCAAGCCTACATATTTGCTGACTGCCTTCCAGATTTTTTGGTATTATTTTTTTTAAATAGTTAAGGTCATACTTTATGTTTAAATGCGCATCCTTTTAATTTGCTTAGATGTTTAGATGTTTGCTTGATGTTTCAATAATTTTGAAAATTATGTTGTCATAATTTTCCCACAGTGAGGAATGTTGGGTTGATTATTAGCTCGTATTAATGAGTATTCTACCTAAATGTGTTTCAATTATGGTTTTTGACTTAGGGGAGAGGGTATTTCTGGATGCCAGTTTCATTTTTTTCTAGGACCAACCACTCCAGGACACTGGGGAATCTGTGCTCATCCTAATGTACTTTATGTTATTTGCAAAAAGGCATTGGCTTGAGGACAGAGCAAAGGCTGAGCAAAAATGTTTCTCACTTTTTAAACCTTTACCTCCATGCTTCTCAACATGGAAAGAGTGAACAGAGCTGCAAGGTAGCACGATGCAGCTTTCTGAAGCATCATTTTACTCGAAGTCACTGCAGTTTTATATTTAACATGGATATATTGCAGAGGAGTGTGCAAAAGCTACATGAATTTTAACATAGAGAACAATAAAGATAGCTCATGTTGGTGGTGGTGGTTCCCGCTAGACTTCTCCAGTGTGAGTTCACGTGGTAACAGACTTCGAGAGGGACAGCTGTTTTCCAGGGCTCTGCCCAGCTTGGGACTGTTGTTCTTTCCCCATGACTGTAGGAAGTGTCCAGTATCTGTCATGGAGGGGGACAATCACTGGAGGGAGTGGGTCTAGGAATATGGATTCAGGTTCTGGCTCTATGCATGTCCACTGTTATAAACAGCCTAGTTATATTTTGTGTGTGCATGCATGCTAAGTCGCTTCAGTCGTGTCTGACTCTTTGCGACCCCATGGACTGTAGCCCACCAGGCTCCCCTGTCCGTGAGATTTTCCAGGCAAGAATGCTGGAGTGGGTCACCATTTCCTTCCCCAGGGGAATCTTCCTGACCCAGAGCTCAAACCCGTGTCTCTTGCATCTCCTGCATTGGTTTTTTACCACTAGCGCCAATTACCTTTTGTATGTAATCAAAGTGAAATCATTTCAACTACATGAATCTCTAGATTCTGTAAATACAGATCTGTTGGTCCTGGAGTAGACATGGAAACAGTGGTTCAACTTCAGTAGAGTTAGATATTTAAGGACTCTAGATTCCCCTACATGTTGTAGGTATATCTCAAGTGTAATAATTTTAAGAATATTTCATGCTATAATGTAAGCTTTCTTATAGACATTAGGCTTGTAAAACATACGCCCGGGTTGTTCACTCTCTGCCTTGTTACTGTGTGTGTGTGTATTTCAGTGCAGATGGACGTTTTGAAGGGGCCAGTACCAAAACCGTCGTCAGGTACGACGGCAAGGTGACCTGGACTCCACCGGCAAACTACAAAAGTTCATGTACCATCGACGTCACATTTTTCCCATTTGATCTCCAAAACTGTTCCATGAAATTTGGTTCTTGGACTTACGATGGATCACAGGTTGATATAATTTTGGAGGACCAAGATGTAGACAAGAGAGATTTTTTTGATAATGGAGAATGGGAAATTGTCAGCGCAACAGGGAGCAAAGGAAACAGAACCGACAGCTGTTGCTGGTATCCTTACATCACTTACTCATTTGTAATTAAGCGTCTGCCTCTCTTTTATACCTTGTTCCTCATTATACCCTGTATTGGGCTCTCATTTTTAACTGTACTTGTCTTCTATCTTCCTTCAAATGAAGGTGAAAAGATCTGTCTCTGCACTTCAGTACTTGTGTCTCTGACTGTCTTCCTTCTCGTTATTGAAGAGATCATACCCTCATCTTCCAAAGTCATACCTCTGATTGGAGAGTACCTGGTGTTCACGATGATTTTTGTGACACTGTCTATCATGGTCACTGTCTTTGCTATCAACATTCATCACCGTTCTTCCTCAACGCACGACGCTATGGCTCCGTGGGTCCGCAAGATATTTCTTCACAAGCTACCGAAACTGCTTTGCATGCGAAGTCACGTAGACAGGTACTTCAGTCAGAAGGAGGAAGCTCGGAGCAGCCGTGGACCCAGATCTTCTAGAAACGCCCTGGAAGCTGCACTGGATTCCGTTCGCTATATCACAAGACATGTCATGAAGGAGACCGATGTCCGTGAGGTCTGTGACCACATGTATTTACAAATCCATGTCTGTTTTGATTCGAAGTCAGGCCCCTGGCATGACCCTTAAGACTAAGTATAGATTGAGGGCCAGAGATATTTACAGACTGTTTTGTAAAAGACTGTTACTAAAATTTCAGTGAAAACATCTGCAACATGTGGCATATACACAAATCTCACATCTCCTTTCCCCCATCCACATCTTGGATGACTTTTTTTATTGGAGGATAATTACTTTACAATATTGTGCTGGTTTCTGCCATATATCAACATGAATCAGCCGCAGGTACACATATGTCCCCTCCCTCTTGAACCTCCCTCCCGTCTCCCACCCCATCCCACCCCTCCAGGTTGTCACGGAGCACTGGGCTGAGCTCCCGGTGTCACACGGCAGATTCCCACTGGCTCTCTAT
>NW_011494753.1:5902400-5908770 GCF_000754665.1 Bison bison bison
CCCATCCCACCCCTCCAGGTTGTCACGGAGCACTGGGCTGAGCTCCCGGTGTCACACGGCAGATTCCCACTGGCTCTCTATTTTACATACGGTGTGTATATGCTTCCATGCTACTCTGTCAATTCGCCCCACCCTCCCCTTCCCACACCATGTCCACAAGTCTGTTCCTGAAGTCTGCGCTGGAATGCTTTTAGTAACGCTGTGTGATTCTGGTGTTCTGTTTTTCTTTTTTCTTTTTTTTCTTTTTTTTGGTGTTCTGTTTTTCTAAGGCATAGTTAGCTTTGGCTAACAGGATTAACTGTTTGAATTTGATCTTCAGTAACTTTGTTTCTGAATTCTATGGTCATCTGCAGGCACAACTGCATTGTAATTTATCAAAAGTGAATTTAGTTTTTTAAAGAATGACTCTAATGTAGGCTTTATAAATACACCCAAGATATTTTTCTAGAATCCTCTTGTTGTTCGCTTACAAGAGAATGTTAGTGAACTTAATAGCAATAATGTCTCAGGTGTTATGCATTATACATCAGATATATGTCTAGTATTTAATAATATGCTTAATTTCTTAAAAACAAAATTTGCTCCAAACATTGTTATACAAAAATAACTCACTAGGTCCTTATTTAATTTTTAAAATGCAAGAATTAAACTATGAATACATTTTATTAATGTGTTATTGAACTGGTGTTCTTTTCAAAATATTTCAGTCTTGTCACTATTCTTTATTTCTCTTGCATAATATTTTTAAAGGTATGACTATGATTTTTTATAATTGAATTTACTTTTAATAGTTGCATTAAAATTATATGAATTTTCTCACAGGTACAGAAAACAAACTAGAGGTTACCAGTGGTGAAAGGGAAAAAGGGGGCAAGACAGGCCAGGGGATTAAGAGGTACAGGTTACTATATGTAAAAATGCTATCAGGATATATTATACAGCACAGGAAATATTTTTTTAAATGTGTATCTTTTTGGCTGTGCCAGGTCTTCATTACTTTCTTAGTTTCAGAGAGCAGGGGTGCTCTTTGTTGTGGAGCACAGGCTCCAGGGCATGCTGCCTCAGTAGCTGTGGAGCATAGGCTTAGTTGCTCCTCAGAAAGTGAATATTCCCGGACTGGGGATTGAACCCCTGTCCCCTGCATCAGCAGATGGATTCCTATCCACTGTGCCACCAGAGAAGTCCCTAGCTGATATTTTACAATAACTTAAATGGAGTATAATCTATAAAAATTTTGAATGACTATTGTATACCTGAAACTAATATTATATTGTAAATAAAAAGAAAATAAAATAGTACCTAACATAAAATATGTATATGAATTCTAATCTCGAAAACTTTGTTAAATGGAAAAATTTCTAGCAGGTGTGGTAAGCAGATGGAATTAATCTGGTAAAATACCAGCCCTCTCCCTCAAAGGGACATTGACATATGTTTCTAATAAACTTTAAAAAAAATTTTACTCAAGTATAGTTGATTTACAATGTTGTATTAATCTATAAACTTTTAATACTTGTGAAACATAAAGTTTCTATTTGATGTAAGTATCTAGTTAAATTAGTTTATAAGGTGAAGCCATCAAAGGAGTCTTAAAAAATACAGATATTAGGTAATAGTATGGATTGAGATAGGATTTATTTATTTGGCCAATCAGTGCAGCATGTGGGACCTTAAATCCCCGACCAGGACTCAAACCCACACTCCCTGCATTGGAAGTTCAGAGTCTTAACCACTGGACCACCAGGGAAGTCCCTAGACTGTATTTAATGAATGTCTGCAAAGTGTTGTACAGCAGGGTCAGGGCACCTTCCATGAGACCAGTAAAGGGGGTTTATTTTCAAGGAAAAAACTTGAAAGTAGAGAAGCTGTAGGGTTTTATAATCCTCTAAATTTTACATTATCCTGAAACTTTGGTGCACAGTTCCTATAGAAGACTCTGTGCTTCATAGCAGGGGCTAAGGAAGCCCATGGTCAAGGACATGGCCTGTTGAGTAGGACCCTCTGGTGCTCAGGGCCTGGTCTCAGCCTGCCTTTTCCTTGAGGTCGCTCACACCTGCTGAGCCAGCTCTCTGCTTGGGCTGCAAAAACGGGGAGGGAATGCGCTCTCTGCTGGCAGATCTGAACTCATGTTATTGTTGTTCGGTTGCTAAGTCATGTCCGACTCTTGGTGACTCCATGGACTGCAGAATGCCAGGCTCCTCTGTCCTCCACTATCTCCTGGAGTTTGCTCAAATTCATGTCCATTGAGTTGGTGATGCCATCCAACCATCTCATCCTCTGCCATCCCCTTCTCCTTTTGCCTTTAGTCTTTCCCAGTATCAGGGTCTTTTCTAATGAGTCAGTTCTTCGCATCAGGTGGCCAAAGTATTGTAGTTTCAGCTTCAGCATCAGTCCTTCCAATGAATATTCGGGGTTGATTTCCTTTAGGATTGACCGGTTTGATCTGAACTCATGAGCTTAGGTTAAAATGGTCCCTAGGAAATCCAGAACTAAATAAAGCAAGTGAGGCGAGGAAGAAGATTAACAGCTGTTGAATGTATATTATTCTGAACCAACTTTTCATTTGTCATGAGATTAACTTCAGGCTGGATTGTCTTTAAAAATTAAAACAAACACTCCTGGGCCAGAATAATTAATAGAAATAACTATATATAGTAAGAATTAAAAATATTTTTAAAGTTTATTGTAAGATATGCAAGTACTATATTTTATTAAAAATTGATTAAAATAAGCCACTTGTATTATAAGTTGACGTGTAAATTTACAAATTGTGTCTTAATTATTTAACATTGGTTTTTGGTTTTTTTTTGGTACAGGTTGTTGAAGATTGGAAATTCATAGCCCAGGTTCTTGATCGGATGTTTCTGTGGACTTTTCTTCTGGTTTCAGTTGTTGGATCTCTTGGGCTTTTTGTTCCTGTTATCTATAAATGGTCAAATATAATAGTACCAATTCATATTGGAAATGAAAGTAAGTGACACTTTCCAAGGGGTTGTAGTAGGAATTTAGTTAAAAGGCACATATTTCTTATGGCACCTATGAATTACAAAAATGTAAATTGTGTTTAAAATTTGATGCAACCAGCATCAGTTTATCTCAATAGATTGCCCATTAAAATATTTAGCTGCATGACTGAAGTAGTAACTGAGTGAATAATATTTGATCTTCTAAAAATAAGAGCACAAAATATTATCTAAACTGAACTAATAAAAATCTAATGTTTGTATCCTGGCAAATAATTCTACTTTGTAATCAGCAGTGAAGTTCATCTTTTGACTGTGCTGGAAAATCCTGTTGTATTTGAAGACTGATTTCATTTGGTAAAAGTACACATTTAAAAATTCTCTCTGTCCTGTATTTACTGCATAACAGCTACAGTATACTGCTGTTTTAAATAAGCTGGCTACTTGGTATGATAATGATTGAATATGATGCAGCTTTTTTATAACCAGTATTTTTAAAAAATGAAAAATGGGAATTGGGAATTCCTTTAAGGCTTACTTTATTTTGTAGATGCTGAAACTAAACAATTATTAACTATTTTTACAGCTTACCTTCCATTATCAGGTCATACAATAGACAATTCCTATGGATGTGCAGTATAGCATATCCCTAACATTATTTCAATTCTCTTGTCTACTTTTTGCACAATTAATAGGACCACCTTTTTATATAAATTCTGGTAGCATCTTTTGATCCTTGACCTTAGAAGTGTCCACTACAACTAAGTGAATCCCATTTTAAGAACACATCTGTGTATACTACTGAATTGTTCTGTGAGAAAACCATCTTCTAATATTAAAGGTGATATTCTAATTATGTATAAGCACACTGTTACATACCTGTGATGTTTCAGTTTTACCTCTTTCCTTCCAAAAATTACAGTACAGTAGTAGAATATTAGAGTTGTGAGGGCCTCTAGATGTAATCTAGTCTTAGCCTATTACTACTTATTCAGTAGAGTATCATGTATCGCAGGTAGACAAGTTAAAATTTCATCTCTAAATTTTCCTGATTCAGCTATGACCAGGAGGAAAATACTGATAGAAATCTTGCATTCAATTTAGAGTTCTTAGCTCTTGACACAACAGATACCTTATTTATTTTTAGTAAGCAACAGGTCTAAGTTCAAGTCAACACTCTTTGGAAGGCAGAGGGGATCCTATCTAATTTGCATTTTATTGTAGGCAGGTGTTTAATGCTATTTAATGAGTGACAGTCTCCTGATTTGATGAGTTTAAATAAGTCTGTTGGTTGTCACAGCTTGTCTATATCCCCGATCCTTCTTCTTATATCTCCATTACCCTTACTTTAAAAAGTGAAAGTCATTCAGTCGTGTCCGACTCTTTGGGACCCCATGGACTGACTATACAGTCCATGAGATTCTCCACGCCAGAATACTGGAGTGGGTAGCCTTTCCCTTCTCCAGGGGATCTTCCCAAACTCAGGTCTCCTGCATTGCAGGTGAATTCTTTACCAGCTGAGCCACCAAGGAAGCCCAGGAATACTGGAGTGGTACCCTATCCCTTCTCCAGTGGATATTCCTGAGCCAGGAATCGAACTGGGGTCTCCTGCATTGCAGGTGGATTCTTTACCAGCTGAGCCACCATGGAAGCCTTACTTAAAAAATGTACATGTAAATACATTTTATAGAAATCTCTTTTAGCTTATTGAAACATGAGTCACGGTGGGCTGCAATTTTGTCAGTTTTGTTTTTGCATAGGAAAAACATCATAATGACTAGTGAGAAGATTAAAACAGTCTCTAAATCATCATCTTTTGCCAGTACTCAGATTCAGAAGTAGAGTATGGGATATGCTCTGTTTAATAATTTATCTAAAGCAATGGTTCTCAACCAGGGGCAGTTTTGTCTCTGAGGGGACACTTAAAATCCTTGGAGACATCTTTGGTCATTGTACCTGGCAAGGGGTGGGGTTATGTTATTGGCATCTAGTGGGTAGGGGCCAGGGTGCTACTAAAGATCCTACAGTGTACAGGACAGATCTGCCCCTCAACACAGAATTAATCTGGCCCCAAATGTTACCAGTCCTAAGGGTGAGAAATCCTGTTCTGAAGGCTCATTAACAACGAATGTGTGGCTAAGAATAATCTCTCTCCAGTTCAGTTTAGTTCAGTCACTCAGTCGTGTCCAACTCTTTGTGACCCCATGAATCGCAGCACGCCCAGCCTCCCTGTCCATCACCAATTCCCAGAGTTCACCCAAACTCATGTGCATCGAGTCGGTGATGCCATCCAGCCATCTCATCCTCTGTCGTCCCCTTCTCCTCCTGCCCCCAATCCCTCCCAGCATCAGGGTCTTTTCCAGTGAGTCGACTCTTCGCATGAGGTGGCCAAAGTATTGGAGTTTCAGCCTCAGCATCAGCCTTTCCAATGAACACCCAGGACTGATCTCCTTTAGGATGGAATGGATGGATATAATCTCTCTTAATCATTTAGAATTATGCAAGATAAATAAGGCTATCCAAAATGAGGGCATGGTCCTAGGACTCTTGAAAAACAGTAAAAATTTAAAAAAAGTGCATGGTAAGAAATGATAGTAGTGAGGTCTTGCTGAAATGATATAAACTTCAAGGAGATCATGAGCTAAATAAGAAAACCATTGTGAAATCTGTTGTGATACTGAACCAGACAATTCTTCCCATTTCTGAACAGCAAGGTTTTTCTTTTTTCTCATCCAGCTATGTCTCCACCACTAAAAAAACCCCTACAATTTCTGTAATTAGTCCATTTTTACATGGTCCATAGCACAGCATGCTACTTATCACTGTAGAAGAATTATACTTTGACATTTTTTTTACCTAATCCAAAGGCTGGTTAAATGTTCATTTACCTATAATACTCTTGACATTTTTCTTGCGTGAATCTTTTTTTTTTAACAAAAGTCAAGACAACTGGATAATAAGTAAGCTTTGAAATGCCAAAAGCAAAGCCAGTAGTGTGATGATAGGAACCTCTATTAAGAAAAAGCTTACATGTTAAGACCTAAAACAATTAAGCTCTCAGAAGAAAACAGGACAAATGCTTTATGACATTAGATTTGGCAGTGGTTTCTTGGATATGACACAAAAAAGCACAGGTAAGAAATGAAAAAACAGACAAAGTGGACTTCTTGAAAATTTTAAAAATTTGTGCATCAGAAGATACTATCAACAGTAATGAAGACAACCCACAGAATGGGAGAAAATATTTGCAAATCATGTATCTGATAAAGGATTAATATCCAGAATATAAAGAGAACTCCTAAAACTTAAAAAACAACCCAATTCAAAAATGGGCAAAGATCTTGAAGAGACATTCCTCCAAAGCAGACACAAGAATGGCCACTAAACACATGAAGAATGCTCAAAAT
>NW_011494753.1:5908870-5924472 GCF_000754665.1 Bison bison bison
GACAACCCACAGAATGGGAGAAAATATTTGCAAATCATGTATCTGATAAAGGATTAATATCCAGAATATAAAGAGAACTCCTAAAACTTAAAAAACAACCCAATTCAAAAATGGGCAAAGATCTTTTTTTTTTTTTTTTTGTCACCTGGGCGGCCGGGAGCAGGCTTGGGCCGGGGACGGCGGCAATCCGGGGGGTCAGGCTCAGTGAGCCAAGAGCGCGGGTCACTACCCGCAGGGCCATGAGTTTGGCCAGATTCGGGCGTGCTCAGGACGCCACCATCACCTTTAGCCTGGCCGCCTGGCGCTGCTGGATGACGCTAACCTGGGCAAAGATCTTGAAGAGACATTCCTCCAAAGCAGACACAAGATGGCCACTAAACACATGAAGAATGCTCAAAATTACTAATAATTAGAGAAATGCAAATCAAAACTACAATGAGATACCGCTTCACAACAGGTAGGTTTGCTATTGTCAAAAAAACCCCCAGAAAATGATAAGTACGATGAGGATGTAGAGAAACTCGTGCGTTGTTGATGGGAATGTAAAACGGCATAGCCCTGGTGGAAAACAGAATGGCAGTTCCTCAAAAAATTAAAAATAGAATTAACAAATGATCGAACAATTCCACTTCTCGGTATATCCCTAAAAGAACTGAAAGCAAGGTACAGAAGAGAGATTTGTACACCCATGTTCGTAGCAGCATTATCCACAACCGGTAAAACCTGGGAGCAACCCAAGTGTCCATCAACAGATAAATGGACAATAAAATGTGTATACTTGCAACTGAGTATTATTTAGCCTTAAAAAGTAAGGAAATTCTGCAATATGCTACAACACGGATGAACCTTTAGGGACATTCTGCAACATGAAACAGGCCAGTCACAAAAAGACAAATACTGTGTGATTGCACTTACATGAGTACTTAGCTTAGTCAAAATCATAAAGACAAAGTATTATGGTGGTTGCTGGGGAGAGGGGAGAATGGGGGGTGATTGTTTAACTGGTCTAGAGTTGGGTGGGATGGTGGTGATGGTTACATAACAATGTGAATATATTTACCACTGAACTGTGGACTTAAACGTGGTTTAGATGATAAATTTTATGCTGTGTACTTTACAATGAAAACTAAAAAGTGAGCCCCCTCTCCCTCAACGCCCACGAATAACCTCATAAATAACACACAGTTTAGTTCTTACGCGTCGTCCCTGGTCATCAAGGGTTGTAGAAACAATCCTGCCGTCCCTAAAATGCACACCAGGATAAAAACCCACAGAAAAATACGATCAATCACCATGGCAACATATTTCCAATCGTCTTGAATCTGAAAGACAAAAACAAAAATCATGAGAGGAAAAAATAAAGCAGGAAGGAAAAGGCAAACTGAACATATTTTCAACACCAAATATTTAATAAATGGGTTTCAAGAGGAGAAGAAACCATTCTTGCTGCCAACATGCAAGAAAACTTTTTTTTCCTAATTAATGTAGTCTGAGGAAATCTCCCTTCTCACTTTTCTCTTTATGTACTAGAGAAACAAGAATAAAGTATCTGTCATATTAAATGCTTTAAAATAAGAAATTTCTTTTTTTAAAGATTTTTTTTGATGGGAACCATTTTTAAAGTTTTTATTGGCTTTATTACAATATTGCTTCCATTTTATGTTTTGGTTTTCTGGCCGGGAGGCACGTGGGGTCTTAGGTCCCTGACCAGAGATCGAACCTGCACCCCCTGCCCTGGAAGGTGAAGCCTTAACCACTGGACCGCCAGGGAACTCCCATAAGTAAGAAATTTCTTAATATATACATAACCCATTTCCCCCACCCCCCCTATAAAGTTAGTTAAACCAGTTACTTGACTTATACTTCTGTGGGAGGATTCTGGGCCCTTGTTAGAATAGCTAATGCAATCCAACATCATTTACCATTATTTCAAAGTACTAGCTCTTATCCAGTTTTAGATTCTAATTTCCCTTTAACATCTGTTTCAAAAATGAAACAAGCACACCAGGGCAAGCCCCTCATCACCCTTTCTCTCCCACAGCCCCCCTGTCCACAATACCCAACTAGCCAACTATCATCTTCAATTATAAGGCCAAAGTATCAGGGAATTCTGTATAGTTATAGGACAGGTTCAAAGTCAGAAACAATTGCTGACAATAAAGTAAAAGATGGAAGAAAGAGCGAGTCTAATTGTATATAATAGAGCTTCAAATTCTGGCTTGAAATAGGAAGGAGAATTGCACATTAATTATACTCCTAGACAACTCAGAAAGCAAGGAAACCATAATTGGATTGAGAAAAAGAGAACCCATGAATCAACTGATTTTTTAAGAAATAATCACATAATAAAGAGGCAGCATGTGATTCAGTAATTTAATTAAGTGGACTGAGATGGGGCTGGGAGACCAAGATTCTATTTCACCATTAGGAACTTGAGTCAATGCATCCTCTCGATGACACTGAGAAGTCAAAGGATTAGAACTATAATGCCCTGTTTGCCACAAGGTACTTTATTCAAATCCCTAAGACTGGTTTGTAAAAGCGTCAAGTATAAAATAGACCCTGTAATTTCTACTAACCCCGCTACTGGCTAAACCTCCTAAGGCTCTAGGAAGCAGTGGGGTGGAAAAAGCAAGACTTGTTACAATTCCCAGCTCTGCTGCTTTCTAGGTGTGAGAATCTGGTTCAAATATGTGACCTCGCTTAGCCTCAGTTTCCTCATTGGTAAATCAGGGATAAAAACAGTACCTACTTCAGAGAGTTGTTATGAAGATTAAATGAAATACGTGCCTGGCACAGGGTCCTTAATGAATAATACCAATTGATATTCATGCTGATTTTAAAAATGAGGCATTATAAATCTCCCTCTGACAGCATTTCACATGGTTTAGCCTGATGAAGAAAGAGTGAACTCGGGTCTTACACATAATACAAATAGTGCTGCAAAGAGATCTGGGGGAAAATTAACTGTATGTCTGACTCTGGGTATTTCGGCACAATGCTACTGGCTGTTCTCTGCAAACTTTGGCACCGATGATGCGTGAACAGGTAGATGCGTGTTAGGCAGAATGGTAACCTGGCCCAAGTGCCTGGTGTCATCCCTCAGCCCAACCCCGGAGACATCCCAGAAAAGAGACTGCAGTAAAGACGGTCAGAAACACGCACGGGTGTGGCTCGGTGAGTGTAAGCATGAGCGTGGGGTTGGAGGAGGAGGGTCTTGTTAGAAGGAAGAACTGGAGAGGGATTGATTGTGCTCTTCTCCCCCAACCCTGTGCCTCCTTCCAGCCTGCTACCCCTGGCCCAGACAGGCAGGTGGGGCCACTTGTGAGCAAAGTAGAGCCGGGAAGAGAGAGGAGAAAAGGTGCCCACTGACTGGCGGGGCCTGAGACGTCCCGCCTCACTCCCCACATCAAAGATGAAACCACCACAGCGGAGTGAAAGGGACGAGGAGGAGATCTTGAGGGACAAGGTGACAGAAGAATAAAAAGAGAGCACACGGCTTTCAATCAGCAAAAGAAGTTTCATGTTTCTAAAGCACGACAAGAACCGGGGCAAAAAAAAAAGTAAATGCAAAACATGAAATAAGATGCCCGAAATTTAACCCTCGGAAATCAGTAATTACAATACATATAAATAAATCATTGATCAAAAGTCAGACTCTGGTTGGAATGAATGAAGTAACAGATATACATACATCTATAGATATATCTCTGTATCTATATCTCAACCAAACAAGTGTCTCAGGCTTATTAGCTCAGAAGATCATGGCTCTGATCTGTGCATGCCTCCAAGACCTCAAGAGCAACTCATGCAATGGAACCAGTCTTGAAGGATCAGCTGTCAAAACCGTCAAACGAAAGTATTAACAGGAGACCCACAAGCTCCCTAACTAGTTTTCTAATTTGTAACCCAATCCTACCTTAACTCTGAATTTAGAGTGTTAGTTAAACTCCTCACAAGTGTGAGCAAGTAAGGGGCACCAACACAGCTCAAGAAGAGCCAAGGCAGGGGACACGGTGACACTCCTGTCCCTGTGGGGCCTGGTGTGTCCAGGGACAGTCATTCATGGGCTCCCAGCACCCTCATGAGATGGCTCTGGGAGAACTGGGCCTGTTTGGTTTGAATTCCTAGGAGGTCAGGACAGTTAAAACCAGCCAAGTTGGAGCCGGGGAATTAGGAAATTAAAACATCTCTGGGAAATTATGTACACAGCAGTGTGTCAGTCACACAGTAAGATAGAAAAAGGAATCCTTCCGACAGCCCAACTCCCCAGAGCACTGAGTAGGCATCTTTATTCTAACACCTGCCACCCTTTCACAAACAGCAATCCACTGCAGTCCAGATTTCTGCATTCTCTGGAAAAACAATGGGACCACATCACCAGATGACCAGAGGTGAGCAGTGGCTGCCTCATGAGATGAACCATGTGCCTCTAGTTTCGAGCAGCCAAACACATAAGTGTAAAGCTTCCCCATCATTAATACCTATCACTATTTCTAACCTAAGATTTTTGGAGGAAATAGAAGTCCACCCAATTATCACTCCAAAGAAGTGATGATTTTAAAAGTAGATAAATGTTAGAGAGTATCTGCAAAAGTGCTTAGTGTTAGACCAACAAGAGGTTTTCACTAATCATGTACTCAATGTCCAACAATTGCTTCAACAGAATCTGAAGGCAGGCCTGGCCTTTTGGCTAAATTTCTGACATCATCGGGCGGCTGTGCATTGTTACAGTCACAAGATGGGCACAGAGTTGCTCGGATGGGTGGGGTGAGGAGATAGGGCCACTGTCTCTGTCTCCCTCCTGTCTCATCCACTCCTATTAATATGCCATTCACAGCTGAAAGAGGGGATCTAGACATTCCCTACCAACATTAATTACCTCCAGGGCATCAGGAAATGAAATTATCTAGTAATTAGCTCTCTGCTAATAAGCAACTTAAGGCAGAGCATAATAACCTTGGGGGTAAACAGAGTGGGAGCAGCCAAACACATAACGCTTCCCCATCATTAATACCTATCACTAGTTCTAAAATAAGATTTTTGGACAAAATAGAAGTCCACCCAACGAAAAAACCATGGGCAAGCGTGTGAATAGATATTTCACAAAAGAAGATATCCAAATGGCCCATAAGCATATGAAAAGGAGACCCATTCATTACTCAACCAGGACATGCTAATTAAAACATCAAGTGATGCCACTTCACCCCGCTGGCGAGGAGAGGCGGCAGCTGGGGACTTGCAAACGTCGCCAGTGGGTGTGTCAGTCGGCTTAAACATTTTGGAAACCTGACAGTATCCACTTAAGTGGAAAATACATCTCTGCAGTGAGCCAGCAGTGCCGTCCTTAGGTGTGTATCCAGGAGAAACGAACGTATGTATTCACCAAAGATATGTATAAGAACATTTAGAGCCGCTTTATTCACAATAGCCCCAACCTGGAAACACCCAACAATTGTAGATGGAATTAATAAACAGAAGGCGGTGTTGTCTTATTGCAGAATACTACACAGCAGTAACAAGCCCAAAGGATGAACCTCAGACGTTTTGTACATTTTGTTGAAAGAAATAAGTCAAATATGAAAGAGGTTATGCAATGCTACTTACATGAAGTTCAAGAGTAGGTAAAATCAGGGACTTGCCTGGTAGTCCAGTGACTAAGAGTCCACTCTCCCAATGCAGGGGGCCCAGGTTCAATCCTTGGTCAGGGAACTAGATCCTGTATGCCACAACTAAAAGCTAGTGCAGCCAATAAGTTTTAAAACATTTTCTAAAGAATAGGTAAAATTAATGGAAAAGAGGCCAGGCTCAGCGGCTACTAAGGAGGGAGGGAGTGGGGTACTGACTGCGAGGGGCACGAGGGAGCTTTCTGGGCACTGGAAATGTTCTATGTCTTTATCTAGATCATGGTTCCACGAGTGTACACATAATGTAATAATTCACTGAACTGTATGCACACTTAAGACACGTGTACCTTATGTAAATTACACCTACAGGGGGATGGGGGGACACAATCAGTCAAGTTTAAAACGTCAGCTCAGCTAATCAATACTAATTGGAGGTCATCTGGTCTCACTCCCTCTTCCAGCCTACCTCCTAATCCATTCTCTCTTGGTATTAGGAGTTCCTATGGCCTAAACGGCTGGCAGCCCAGGAGCTAAATGCAAGGCACTACATACAACCTTTATCATCCCATTTTACAGAAGACAAGACAGGCTCACACAAGTGAGGCAACACATCCAGGGATATGTAACTGGTACATGGAAGAGCAGGTCTGAAAACAGCTCACTGATGCCAGTGAGTTAAGTCTAATTCCTTAACCCCACCCTAAGCCTTGTCCACAAAGAACCAATAAATGTTTGTTGAATGAGTGAATGCTAATGTAATAACAGACACAGCCTTACCTCTTTGGCTTCATTTTGTGCTTTCATATTTTCAGCAATATACTTGACACTTTGGATAGCTTCTTTGATTTCCGGTGACAGAGCAGAGAGGGACAGCACAGCGTCAACAGACTCAGAACTGGAGCTTCTCGTGAGGTTGGCACTGAAATTGGAGATTTTTGCCCTGCGATGGTGGCAGTAGCCGCACAGCCCGTCCTGGCAGGGGTAGCCTTCCTTGCAGACCTTGGACTCTATGCGGCTGAAGCAATTCAGGTTTGAGAGCTCAGCGCTATAGAAGGGTCTTGGCCTCTGAGTGTTGCCCTCGTTGCTTGCTGGCCTGGTCATGAACATGACCCTGGGAAGCAAGTTCAAGAATATGGTCTTCACCCATGCGGGCATCGTGTGGGTGGTCGGGGTCCTGTAGTGCACGTTGAGCACGAAGACGGTGATGACGATGGACAAGGTTACAAAGATCATGGTGAAGAGCAGGTACTCGCCGATCAGGGGAATCACCAGTGAGGTGGACGGGATGGTCTCGGTGATCACCAGGAGAAACACGGTCAAGGAGAGGAGCACTGAGATGCAGAGGGTCACCTTCTCACCGCAGTCGGAAGGCAGGTAGAAGACGAGCACAGTCAGAAAGGAGATGAGCAGGCAGGGGATGATGAGGTTGATGGTGTAGAACAGGGGCAGGCGCCGGATGTAGAGCGAGTAGGTGATGTCCGGGTAGATCTCCTCGCAGCAGTTGTACTTGATGTCGTGCTTGTAGCCAGGGGCTTTGATGATGGCCCACTCGCCGCTCTCCCAGTAGTCCTTGAGGTTCATGGAGGAGCCGATCAGGACCAGGTCGATTTTTGCCTTGTCGTAGGACCAGGAACCGAACTTCATGGTGCAGTTCTGGTAATCAAACGGGAAGTAGGTCACGTCGATTTTGCATGAGCTCTTAAAGATGGCTGGGGGGATCCAAGTCACTTCCCCCGTGTACTTGAGTAAAGCTTTGGTCTTGTCGTCCACTTGGAAATCCCCAACAGCACTGTGAAAACAAACGGGAGGTGTGTGGCACACATGTGGTCATCTAGTCCAGCCTCTCACACTGCCAGCTGGTAAACAGCAAGTGGCGACTTGTAAAACTGCAGAATGTAAGTGTTCAAAGGGCTATAAAAAGTCTCCCAGGCCACCATTCCATTTACCAATGGGGATACTGAGGCCCAGGACCCCCCACCCACAGACAGTCTGACACACTCATCATCATTCTCCCCAACCCAGGCCATGTCACTGGTTCATTCCACACCATACAACTCCCTACTTGAAACTTATCGAGTGTGTGCATGCTCAGTCGCTTCAGTTGTGTTCGACTCTGCAACCCTGTGCACTGTAGCCTGCCAGGCTCTTCTGTCCATGGAATTCTCCGGGCAAGAATACTGGAGTGGGTTGCCATTCCCTCCTCTTGGAGATCTTCCCGACCCAGGGATCCAACCCACATCTCGTGCATCACAGGTGGATTCTTTACCCACTGAGCCACCTGGGAAGCCCTGATATTTACTGAGATACTCCCAAATGTGAGAGTTTTCTCCTTTAATTAATAAAAGAAATTAATGAACGTGGCCGTTTGGAGGCAGGTGTTCAGGTCCCTATAGTTTAGTCCTTGTAATGCCGCCTCCTTCTGTCCTCAATTGGGTGTGCAATATGTGTACACCCATGCATGCAGAGCACACCCTGGACCTCCAAGGGCTGTGGAGTCCACGGTGGGCACCCACTCCCATTAAACTGAGCCCTGTTAGATGGGTCTATTACCAGGCCCTGTCTCTGGATTCTGGTTCTCCGGTTCACCACACTCCCCCATTCTTCCCTGCACTGTTCTAGAAAGAATAATCACATTTTCTGATTCCTTGTCTTTTAAACCCAGCACAGCAGGTTCCTTTGCCTTCTGTGTCCCTATCCTTCCCCATTTCTCCTCCACGCTCCTTCTCCCTTAGCTACATCCACCCTGACTTCCTCTCTAGGCAGAGATATATATTATTCTTAGAGTTGGCTTGCTGGCATTTATCAGCTGGCTTGTGCAGTGGAAGATTTGCTGTCGACCAACTCAATACCCTGTCCAGTCTCGCATCTGAGAGTGAAGCCAGCCAGTCCTCAAAACAATGGCTTTGCCCAGTGAAGGCTCTTGATGTTTCCCTGGGTCAGCCAGCCTTTGACTGGTTTCTTAGAGTTGTGCATTTGAAGGCGTGCATGTCCTTCTAAAGGCAACAACTACCATACCAATTTGCCCAAAAAGCTGGGGGGAAAAAAAAAGACAAACCTAAACATTTAGAGATATCCTGTCCGGTTGTTATTGGATACCATTGTGTGAAGACAGAAGGGAAGTGTCTGGGGCCTGTCTCCTTGCTGGTCTCTGGTCCTCCCACCCTCCCATGTTCTGTTGAGCAGGACAGTCATTACATGTGGAACTTGATGTCAAATCCATTAAGCCCTTTACTCCAGCTGGACTGTCCCAAAGGTGCCCTGCGTTTATATGTTCTCAGCCCCACTTTATCATACTGGGCCCTCGATTCCCCAGAAGATGATTCCTGACCCCAGGAAGAAAGGAGGAGGGGTATGAGAAGTGGGGGGGTAGGGACCCACGCAATCCCAAGTGGACTTGACCACGTGGGGCAGGGAGGAGCTCTGGGAGGCTGGCCTACACTCCATGGAGGGCTGAAAGGACCCCTGGGAAGGCAGAAGCCTCCGGAACAACTTTCCTTAAGGCATCCTGGATCAACAAAATGGACCTTCAGAGCCCAGGCACTAGTCCAAGAGTTGGCAAGCTATGGCCCACTGGCTTGGCCCCTATTTCTGTAAATAAATTTTTATTGGTGCACACACCCATACACATTTGTGGCCTATTGTCTGCAAATATTAAGTCACAAGGACAGGGCTGTATCGCCATGACAGAGGCTGTAAGGCCTCCAAAGCCTAAAATACTACCTGGTCTTTCAGAGAAAATCTTGATGATCCCTGCTCCAGTCTAAGCCCCTCATTTCCTTGAAAAGGAAACGGAAGGTCAGAGAGCAGGACTGCTTGCTCAGGGTCCCACAGAGTTTGTGGCAGAGCCTTGAACGCTCGGAACTTGAGTCTGGCCTTTTGGACACACACTTGAGGACCCACTGCCCACATCACCAGCAGAACTAGGTTACGTGGAACCCTATGAAGCTCAGATGTGAGAGTGTGGGGTCAAACACCGCCACCAGTGGTTCCTGCATGGGCTGCATGTGAACTCATGATTGTGGCGTGTGGGATCTAGTTCCCTGACCAGGGATCGAACTCAGGCCCCCTGCATTGGGAATGCAGAGTCTCAGCCACTGGACCACCAGGGAAGTCCCTACACAGAGCATTTTAATGCTTCAAGGGGACTACTGGAGGAGGGAACTCCCAAGCAGGTGACACAGAGTTGCGCTCTTACCCACAAAGGCTGTAAACAAAGACAGCAAAGACGGATAGATTGGACCCCTTATTAACATACTGTAAGAAAAATATGAAAAGTAATTGAATAACATGCAAGCACACAAAACTACAGCCACAGAACAGATGAAACGGATGACCTGACATTACAAATTAACCTATAAAAGCAACCTTTAGAGACTTTGAAAGAGCAGCATAAATTAGAGACAGAAAAGGTAAGAATCTGGGTAAGCGACAGGAGTTCAATAAAGAACAGATGAAACGCAGGAAAGAATAGGAAAAAAGAAATTTTAAAAATCATTTCAGAAATAAAGACTAAAACATAACAACAAGCAGACACCATGGACAGTGTAGTGATTGAAACAAAAAAAGAAAGGAGAAAAATGTAAATCAAAAAGAGATAAAAGAATTTGAGAAAAAATAACAGAGAATATAGGTAAAGAAGTTGTAATTTATGTGAAAAAGGAGTTCCTGGAGAGATAAAGCAATAGAACAGAACAATCTTAAAAACTCTAATTCACAAAAAATTTACTGGAATAAAAGAAGTCTTATTATGTATATGATACAGAGTGAAACAACTAGATTTTAAAGATAAATGAAAAATATCTTTGGGTTACTCAAGAAAAAGCTGGGTATGCATCCCAGCTGACTATGCATCCTAATGTTTCAGGACAGCCCTGGTTTATTTCTGTGGTCCAGGCACACTTATTAATAGAGTCCCTTTTCTCTCCCCAAAGTCACCAGATTATACAAGAAAAAGAAAATTAGATTGGCAATCGTTTTTGACAGCAATACTTCATACTAGAACATGAGTCAGCATTTTTAAGATTTTCATGGAAGGAAAATGTGAACCAAGGATTTTATATCAGCAAAATGACAAAAATATTACCTAAAAAGGGTACTGTGAGTTCTGAACGTGTGAGAACTTAGGGTATATGGTGTCCATGAACAATTTCTGAGGATTCTACTAGAGAACGAACTTCAGAAAACAAAAAACCATAGAAGAAACTGGCATAAGAAGGTAAAAGGTGTTTCTAGTGTGTTGAGATGAAACTTTCACCTGAGGTTTAGAGAAACTGAAGTTTTAGTTAGGAGAGAGGAGCTGGATGATTTTCTCTAAATGTTATTTTCAGCTTCGGATTCCAAGGAAATTCCTTTTGATATTTGTTCCTCTCCACATCTGATTTGAAACATTTCACTACATCTCTCATTACTGTTAAAAGCATACATCCCTAAAGCACCCCAGCTGTTCACCCAAGACTGCCAGCAAGAAAACAGCTATGACTTTCAAATCATAAGATTAAAAGCTGTGCCCACTTTAATTCTATCTCAGGAAAAATTCTCACCACCCTGCCCAGCTCCCTAAGAGCCTCTGGACCAGGAGATTCGTAGGATGCCTCACATTCTGCAAACCAGTTAATTTATCCCCTGTCCCAGTTCTTTAAGTGCCAATTTACAAGTTGCATGAAAGAAATATGAATGCTGTCTTTTCTTGGGAAAGCAATAAATAAAACATGGAGCATCTTTGGAATGGATAAAGGACTCCTTCTTTTAGTTCTTTTAGCCCATGACTAGAAAGTGGGATTCAGCTCCTCTAGTCCCAATACTAATAGTAAAACATATTAATTTGTACTAATCTGGCAGACAAACCTAAACACAGAACACTTTAAAATCAGATTCGACTAATTCTATATCAAGTGTTTTGCTGAAAAATGCTCACTGCTTTTTTCAAGACACTATAACTCCAGAGATAAGCACAGGTGCAAACATGAAGTTTTGCAATACCCAGAGAATAAACTAGTACATACTGTAAAATATCCATTAAAATTCTGTGTGTCTGAGATGGCTGGATGGCATCACTGACTCGACGGACATGAGTCTGAGTGAACTCTGGGAGTAGGTGATGGACAGGGAGACCTGGCGTGCTGTGATTCATGGGGTTGCAACGAGTCAGACACGACTGAGTGACTGAACTGAACTGAACAGAGGTTAAATGCACAAAGTGTCAGGTTGGCATGTAAAGAGAGGCTGGTTTTGGAGGTGCCAGGATGTACAGGTTCAGACCAGCTGGAAAAGAACCTTTGAAAGTGAGAAAGAAGCAGGGCTTCCTGCCACTGGTGGGCAAAGGCGTACGTACAGCATCAGGCTGGGAGGGGAGCATCAGTTAGTTGAGTAGAAGAATGAAGCTTTCCCATGCCCTAACCATAGGGCCTGGTGGGACCTGACTTTCAGGGAGGTTCAGCTCCTGCCTTGGTGACCAATGCCCACTCCCATGTATTTCCTTCTTTGCCCTTCCTCTCTCTCACTGTATGTTTTGATATTATAACTCATGCCTGGCTTCCCTGATGTCTGGCAAATTCCTAGAGGCAAGAGGAGTGGTGGTTATTAATGTTTTGTGCCACCTTATCTCAACAACAACGGCATATGATTCTGACTTAAAGATGAGTTTTTAGCATGAGGAAAGGGAAGAGGGCTCTCAGGCACCACGTAACACCTGGCATATAGGAGATGCCCAATAAACACCTGTGGAATGAATCAGATGAATGAAGCCCTCTTGGCAAAGGTCTCAGGACGCCTAGGCTGTAAAGCACAGAAGGCCAAGGACCCCGGTCCAGGCTGACAGCCCCGAGAGGGTCGGGGCCACCCGGCACCTTACTTGTTGTACAGTACAATGTCTGGCTTCCAGATCTTCTGCGCAGGGACGCGCATGAACTCGGCCCCGTCGTAGTCGGACGGGTTCCACTTCAGCTTGTAGTCGTTCCAGATCTGGGGGGAGGAGGCGGAGAAGGACCAGCGTGGTTTTACTTCTCTTGACACCACCCATCTTGGTGACCTCCCACCTCTGCCACACATCACAGAGCCATCTCCATGAAGACCACACTGGCCCAGTTCCTCCTCTGGGTGCTAGTCACGGGGATAGCACTGGGCTGGTGCTGGCTGCCGGGAGCCACTGCCTCCATGGTTGGGGCAAGCGCAGCCCCCAACAATCAGTTAGGACCATTAGGGCTTTCTCCAGTCACTTCCAGCGCTAGGCCCAGGTCCATGCCTTATGCTCCTGCTGTTTACATTCCTGAAACGGCTCAGATATGCCATGAAGCCCTAATAACAGAGTGCTAATGACACATAGAATCCCCTTTCTATCTCCAAGTTGAGCAGGGTTGGCCTCTGAAGGGTTCTGGGGAAGGAACCATAATCCCACCAGGACCCAAGAAGTATCTGGGTGCAGAGGCTGGGAGAGCTGAGTCCTGAGTGCCTAAGGAGAGAAAGGACCGTAGGCTGTGGTCAAGGGGCATCTGTGCCACAGAGCGCTCACAGAAGGCTGCTCAGCTGACCGGCCAGTTGGCTGGACTGGTAGAAGAATCAGCCTTAGGTCAGTGGGTTATCTGTCCATGTCTGCACAGAGCTCCCTGGGGAGGACATGTGGGAGCCGATTTCTTTGGTCTCAACCTGAACAAGAAAATCCAGAACCCCAGCTCCCACCCTCCCAACTACAACGGCATATGATTCTGACTTAAGCATGAGTTTTTAGCAAGAGAAAGGGAAAGAGGTGTCTCAGGCAGCACCCTAGAGTCAGAGGTCAGGGCTCTAGGCCTGGGTCTGCGCCATTTTGTGTGAGCATGTGGGGCGGGGCAGGGTCTCTCTCTCTTTCCAGGCTTCAGTCTATTGTCTGTGACTTGAGGGGCTGGACCCTGCAGTCCTTCCAGGAGGGTGTAGGGCACTGCATGTGACCCCAAGCCCAGGAAGAGACAGACCAGCTAGTCAGTGGACCCCATCTAGGTCCACATCTAGGCCCTTTGTTCTCGTTCAGGGATAGCAAATAAAATAGTCACCACCAGGGGGCAGCAGTGCTCAGGGTCTGGTCACTTACTTGCTTGAGCCACAGGTTAGTCTCCATGATCTGGTTTACTTCATCCTAGAAAGAGAGATTAAAGTAGATGGTGAATTACAAAAACAAGGCTGGTTCTGGGAAAGGCTCTTCCAGAAGCTCCATACCCCACGGCCACGGCTTGTGGCTCTGACACTCACCACTTTCACCAGCTGAGACATGGACACCTCAAACTGGATGATGACCGGGTCAGACACGTTGGCCACTGGCCGGATGATCTCGTTGTAATCTTCAAACAGGCGCTCAAACAGGCGATGCTCGGCGTCGGAGGTGCTGGCCACTGAGGGAAGTAGCCCCGTCAGATCCTGGGGTAGTCATCACTTTCCCCCTCCCCAGGAACATCATGTACCCACAGCCTCCCCTCCACCTGCTGGGGGTACTCTCTGGAACTCCAGACTTTCAGACCAGTCCCGCTCCTTCAAGTTTACAGACGAGAAAACTGAGGCCCAAGACAGAAGGGATTCCATCAGATCACACACATTCGGTGAGAAGCACAGTGGTTACAAGCACAGGCTCTGAATTTGGATAGATCTGGTGCAAATCCTGACAGACTGCGGGGCAGTGATGTGAACTGAGGCAAGTGGCTTAACCTCTCAGTGCTGGCATGTGGTAAGAGCTCAAGAACCATCATCTCTGTTATTACAGGGCAGGGGCGATACAAGTGAAGTCTGCCAGGGCACAGCCACAATGGAGAGATGACCAGTCCACTCCCAAGGCAGGGGCACCCCAGGGTCAGAGGGAGACTGCAGCCCAGGACTGGGACTCTCCTCCTTCCCACCCAGGACCTTGCAGGGGTTTGGCCACCAAACGTCTTAGAAGCCGGGTGCCTACATGGCTCCCATGATCTCAGAGTGTGACCCACGGTCCTGCTAATGATGTCTTCACATCTTGATCAAAGACTCTTCTCTCTCTGAAACCCCTGGCGACCCCCTTTGTTTATAGGCCACACCCCAGGCATTCTGAGTCAGCTGTCTTTTGCTTCTCGCTTACAGTTCTGGGAGAAATCTGGGGATGGGGATGAGGGGAATCCTTGGTGAAGTTCAGCTCAACTTCTCCAGGGATTTTGACTGCCCTCCCCGCTCCGCCCCGCAGATAAAGACTGGGCCACAGTCAGGAGCTCCGTGTGGAGCGGACGGCGCTCTGTGTAGTGGGGGCCTCAGCCCCGGAAGGCAGGATCAGCGTTCTGAGTGCATGGTCACAACGTCGTCTCCCAACCGACATCCAGCCCAGCTGCAGGGACTGCCGTCAGCCCTGCCAAATCCCTCGCCCCCTCGTATCTACCACCCCTCGCAGGACACTCAAAAAGTTTGCTGGCGTCTTCGGGTCTGGGCCGGTATTTCCCTAACAGGCTCCTCTAAGAAACCTGGCGGAAGGCGGGGAGGCGCCAGCAGCGCCTGAGAGGCGAGGACAAAGAGGAGAGGCTGGCGCCCCGAAACGACTCCCCTCCGCCCCCAGGTGGCCTTGGTCAAGCCTTTAGCCCTCAGCTTCCCCATCTATTCGTAAAACGAGGAGGTGGGCGGGATGCGGAGAGTGGAACCCGCGGCCTGGGCGCGCCAGTGCGCCAAGCAGGACGACAGGCAGGGCTGGGACTCGAATCTGTAACCCCGGGCTGGGGAAGAAAGGCCCCCGGTGCGGGCCCTCCCCGCGCCTCCGGGCCGCGCCCAGAAGACTCTCAAGAATGGGGGATTCGAGGGGGAAACACGCACGCACCCACCCACCTCGCCGCCGGGTCGGAGCCAGACCACACAGGGTGCAGGGCCCCGGCCACGACGCCCTTGTCCCCGCCTCTCCGCGCTGCGCTCGGGGCCGCAACCCCTACGGACCCTGGGTCCCGGCTCGGTCCTCCGGGTCTCCGTTGCCCCGCGCCCGTACCTGGCAGCAGAAGCAGAAGCAGC
>NW_011494753.1:5924737-5929009 GCF_000754665.1 Bison bison bison
GCCCCCGCGCGGTTCCGGAGCCTCTAACCCGAGAGAGGTGCGCTCGCTCCTGGAAGGTGGGCCCCCGGGCGCCAGTGCGCTGTGCTGAGCGCTCTCTCCCCTCGCTCTGTGGTCGGTGCCGCCCACGGACAGACGGCTCCGCGCCGGGCCAATCGGAGCAGGTCTTGACCGACCGCGGGGAAGAATAGGGGCCGCATCTCTGTCCCTGGCTTCCTGGGTGAATGGGAGTCTTCCCCATCCCCGGGGTTGGGGACCATCGGGCTAGACGGACGATCGTCTGTCTGCCTGGAAGACCCTAACGTACCTTCAAGACGAGGGCTCAGAATTTTGAAACTATTAAGTAACTGTTCAATATTTTAGGAGTGATAATGGTAATTGTGTTTTTAAAGAATCCTTATAGTTTACCACGAGGGAGAGGGTGTGAGTCCGTTGAAACAGTTTTGGCCCTGAGCTGGGGGTTTGTTATCCTATTCTACTATTGAGTATGTTTACAGTGTCCCTTGATGAAAAAGTAAAATAAGAGAAAGAAATAACAAAAACGAGGCTTGGCGATGGAGCCAGCATAGAGAGCAGTGTGCTTTCCTGCCCTGGAACCCTCCAGAATCTCCACTGCCCACCGGCCCATCTGCACCCTGAGTGCTCCAGGACGGTTGTGTGATCAAGAGACAGCCCTGGGGCCCCTTGGCCTGTCTGACCACCCACTGGCAGTGCGGTGCGGTAGCTGCCGGCTTGCTTGCGGTCCCTTTAGCACAGGACAGGTGAGTCACCTTTATTATTTCTACAATGGTCCGCCTACCCACATTAAAACCAAACCAAAGGAAACATTTTGCAAGACTGAGAAAATGTTTGTAAGAATTGGGACTTACTTTGAGGCCCCCATTTAGAGCATCCTCCTTGTCCTGGCAAGAAGCCCTTTATCTGAAAAATATTGCAAATCACATATCCAACAAAGGACTTGTATCCAGAACATCTAAAATAGCCTCAAAACTCAAAAGAGGGACTTCTCTGGTGGTCCAGTGGTTAAAAAGCCACCTTGAGATGCGGGGACGCCGTTCAATCCCTGGTCAGGGAACTAAGATTCCACATCAGGGAGCAACTAAGCGGGGCACCACAATCAGAGTCTGTGCACTGCAGTGAAAGATCCCATGTGTTGCAACTAAGACTTGATACAGCCCAATAAATACTTAAAAAAAAAAAAGATTATCTTCCTTATTTAAAAAAAACAAAACAAAACCTCAAAAGCAGGAATGGACGGGTATGAGGGATCTTATTAGTGATGCCAGTGTTCTAAAACTGAGTTATAGTGATAAACTTATTAAACTCATTGAATTGTACACTTAAAATGGGTGGATTTTGTGATACATAAAATGTAAAGTAAAAGTGTTAGTCACTTAGTCGTCTCCAACTCTTAGACTGTAGCCCGCCAGGCTCCTCTGTTCATGGGATTCTCCAGGCAAGAATACTAGAGTGGGTTGCCATTTCCTCCTCCTTGGGATCTTCCCAACCCGGGGATTGAACCCAGATCACCTGCATTATAGGCAGATTCTTTACTGTCTGAGCCACCAGGAATACCCAATACATAAATTATACCTAAATAGTTGTAAGATCTCAGGAGTAAGAAAACTAAAATGCAGTGTTAAAAATGAGCAAAAGAGTTAAACAGACACTTGACCAAAAAAGGCAAAAAACTCATAAAAAGATGTCAAACATCACTAGCATTGGCAAAGTAAAAGTTAAACATACTCTCCCCATATGTGAAAGTTGAACTATAAAGAAGGCTGAGCACTGAAGAACTAATGCTTTCAAACTCTGTTGCTAGAGAAGACTCTTGAGAGTCCCTTGGACTCCAAGGAGATCAAACCACTCAATCCTAAAGGAAATCAGCCCTGAATAGTCATTGGAAGGACTGATGCTGAAGCTGAAGCTCCAATATTCTGGCCACCTAATTCAAAGAGCCAACTCATTGTAACAGACCCTGTTGCTGGGAAAGATTGAAGGCAGAAGGAGAAGAGGGTGGCAGAGGATGAAATGGTTAGATGGCATCACCGACTCGTTGGACATGAATTTGCCCAAACTCTGGGAGATAGTGGAGGACAGAGGAGCCTGATGTACTACAGTCCTTGAGGTCGCAAAGAGTCGGACACAACTTAGTGACTGAACAACAACAACCCCATGTAACCCACGAATCACATTCCTGAGTATTTATCTAGAGAAAGGAAAACTTTTGATCACACAAAATCCTATAAGTGAATGTTTATAGTAACGCTGTTGATAATTGCCCCAAACTGATAACAACCTAAAATGTGCTTCAACATCCATATGATGGATGCAAAGAACAAATTATTGGTACCTTCACCAACTTAGATGAATCTCAAAGGCGTTATGCTGAATGAAAGAAGTCACTCTCCAGACGAAGGGATTCTTGAAGAGACTAAACTGTACTGGAGAAGAGCTCAGTGGTTGCTGGGGGTTGGGGTGCAGGGACACATGACCATAAAGGAGTAGCAGGTGGGAACTATTTTGGGTGATGAGTATCTCCTGTATCCTGATTACATAAATCTGTGTGTGTGTTGGGCTTCCCCGGTAGCTCAGTGGTAAAGAGCCACCTGCCTGCCATGCAGGAGCCGCAGGAGATGCAGGTTCGATTCCTGAATCCACGACTGAAGTGACTTCTGTGCACTAGTCGCTCAGTCGTGTCTGATTCTTTGTGACCCCATGGACTGTAGCTTGCCAGGCTCCTCTGTCCATGGAATTCTCCAGGCAAGAATACTGGGGTGGGTAGTCATTTCCTTCTCAAGGGGATCTTTCTGACTCAGGGATTGAACCCTGGTCTCCTGCATTGCAGGTAGATTCTTTACCATCTGAACCACCAGACATGAATCTATACATGTGTTAAAATTAACAGAACAGTACATAAAAGTCAGTTTTATTGTACAGTTTTTAAAATAGATTTTTTTAAAAAAGCTCCTCCTCCATTCCACAAATATTTCGAGTGCCTACTACATGCCAGGCACTGTGCAAAAGATAATATGTGGGGGAAGCCAATCAGAGCATCAGTGAAGGAGACACACTTGACCCAGGCAGGATGAAAAACAACGTGACCAGGGCTGGGGAGCGTGGAGGAGACAGCCATTCCTTTCAGGTGGGGAACTGCAGAAATGCTCAGAGGAGGGTGCAGGAAGGAGGAATAGGAGCCTTGTATTCAGTCAACAAACATTTATTGAGCCCCTACTGTGTGCTGAGCTCTGTCCTGTGGGGATATCGCAGTGAACACAAAGGTCTAGGTCCCCGCTCTCACGGAGTTCACACTCTAGTGGGTGAGAGGTGGACAATAAACGCTCTAATGAGAGCCTTGGGTGCCGAGGAGCACTGGAGGAAGGTGGTGGGGTAACACGGCTGTGGGGGAGAATGCTTTGGAATGAAGGGCTGAGGGAGGCCTCTGGGGGAGGTGACCTTGGACAAATGATGGGGTGGAGCAGAGTCCTGAATGATGCAGCCGTTTGGAGAGCTTTCGAGGCATCCAGAGAAGCAGATATTGGTAGAACGTACAGCAAAGGCAGGGGCTCTAAGCTGGGAAGATACTGAAGCACGTGAGGGACTAAAAGAAGCCAGTGGACCTCGTGGACAGGTGCAGTGGAGAGAGATGGAGTGAGAGGTAGGCTGGGATGCAGGTAAGATGCCTGGTGGCACCTTGGATGACAGTGTTATGCTCATCTTTATCTGCATTGTCTGCTGGGGAAGGAAGACAGGCCAGAATTAAGGTGTCCAAAGACCTTCCTGCTGGGGGTTTCCAAAGGCCTTCAGAGAGGACAGTCCAGGCCCCTCAGCCTTGCCATGCCCCCTCTCCCGCCTCCCTCCATGGCTATGGCTGTTGGATGGGGCTGATGGCTGATAGACTCATTTCTTTAGGGCCTCATCTGCCGAGACCCAGAAGGAAGTGGCACACTGCCCACCTGGCCCTCACAGCATCTCAGCCCACACCCTGGGGGCCTCAGACACACGGGCAGCCTAGGGTTCTTCAGAAGGCGTGTGAGTCTGGAAAAGGGGAGGTAGGAAGAGCCCCACAGTGCCGAGCACACACACCACCACGAACACCCACAGGAACAGCCGGTCCACCACCATGGCCACGTACTTCCAGTCCTCGATGACCTGTGGGCAGACAGAGGGGCCGGTTACAGGCGCGAGTGAGGGGGGTCCTGTTTTCCCTCTTCCCCCTGAGTCGGGGCCCCACTCTCTGGCCAGGGACCCTGCAGGCCACTTAGTACTTGGAGG
>NW_011494753.1:5929109-5929553 GCF_000754665.1 Bison bison bison
AGCTAGTGGAGGTGATGGAATTCCAGTTAAGCTATTTCAAATCCTGAAAGATGATGCTGTGAAAGTGCTACACTCAATGTGCCAGCAAATTTGGAAAACTCAGCAGGGGCCACAGGACTGAAATAGGTCAGTTTCATTCCAGTCCCAAAGAAAGGCAATGCCAAAGAATGCTCAAACTACCGCACAATTGCACTCATCTCACACGCTAGTAAAGTAATGCTCAAAATTCTCCAAGCCAGTCTTCAGCAATACATGAAACATGAACTTCCAGATGTTCAAGTTGGTTTTAGAAAAGGCAGAGGAACCAGAGATCAAATTGCCAACATCTGCTAGATCATGGAAAAAGCAAGAGAGTTCCAGAAAAACATCTATTTCTGCTTTATTGACTATGCCAAAGCCTTTGACTGTGTGGATCACAATAAACTGTGGAAAATTCTGAAAGTC
>NW_011494753.1:5929653-5931604 GCF_000754665.1 Bison bison bison
GGGGCCGGTCTTTCAGCCGGGAACCTGTGTGCCTCTCGGGTCCTCAGCCCACCCCTACACACCCCTATCTCAATCCACCCCTCCTCCATGGCATCACGGAGCCACTGGGAGCTGGGCTGTACACAAAGGTTAGGAGGAAGGGGTTATTGATGCCACATATGCGATTCAAAACCAAACTTGATTACACATAAGCGGGGCAGGACCTGAGGATCACAAGGCCCCTGCTCTCATTTCTACCCCAAGCCCCCTATCTGAGCTGGCTTCACCCAAAGGAAGACTTGGGGTACACCGAGCTGAGTGGGGGCTGGGCAGTGGGGCCTGCAGGACAGCTGGAAATCCTGCTGTTTAATTTGCTCAATTCTGTTAACAGCAGATTGTCTGCTAGTTCTCTAATCAAGACCCACTCTTCTACATCATCTAGGTTTCTCTCTTCCACTCTGCTGCCCTTCCCCCAGCTCCCCGACCCTACCCCTATGCTCCATGTGGTTCTTCTCAGAGTCAGCTGTGGGATAAAGGATTGGCAAGAACCTGGCTGGCCTCCTGAGGTGCCACTGCAGATGTGCCTGCCTCCCTGGCCTGGGAGAGATGCCCCCAGAGAACCCCAGCCTCCTGGTCTTCCTCCCCCACCTCCGCTTTCACAGCCCAGCCTGTCTGGATCCTTCTGCATGTGAACTTGCTCTGGTGGAGAGTGGCTGGATCAGCAAAATTCAGCAGAGGCTCTGGAGCTGGAAATTCGGGCAGCAATGGGCAGGCTGGTGTCAGTGACCCAATTTTTCAGAGCCCTGGTCAGCAGTGGGCATCTACCCTCCAGGACGACAGCTGGTCAACCAGTCCCACACCCCCAGCCAAACACAACCGCTGCAGAAACCTCACACTCTTCACATGGGGCTCTTGGGTTTCTTTTTGACAGCCCTAACTGCCAACGACTCTGTGTGTGTGTACATGCCTCTCCCCCTCTTTTTATATTTCTGCACTATTTATAGTGACCCGTTAATCACCAGGGAGGGTGACAGTGCTGAAGATGAGAAGCAGCCCGGGCTGGCTTAGGGGCAAGCGAGCACGCTCTGGAAGGAAAGAAAGCCTCTTTTCTCCAGCTAGGCACGAGAAAGTTGATCAACAAATAAGGCCACCATGTGTCAGTTCAGGGTAAGGCACTGGGAAGGGCAAGAAATGTTAATGACATCAGAAAGATCTGAGTGTGGAGCTGGGCTCTGCTCCATGCCAGCTGTGTGACCTTGGGCAAGTCAGTGAGCCTCTCTGGACCTAGTTTTCTCTATTGTAAAATGGGAGTTTGAGTAAATGCCACATCATAGGTTCCTGGGAGAGTTAGCGGTAACGTCTGTCAGGTCCTGGCAGAGCTCCTGATGTGTGGTTGGAGCTCAACGAACACAGGCCATTATATTATGGTAACCGTGGGTCATGCCTGGCTCCTTCCCACAAGATGCTTTTAATTAATTGAGTTAGAAACTGGAGGAGGTCTACAGGAAGGGCTAGAGAGTGGTGAGACCTTTAGAAGAGAGAGCTCAGGGTAGGGGTCCGGCTCAGCCAAGGGTGCAGGAAAATAGCTTCTTACCCTGCGTCTGCACAGAACTGGCAGGGATCTGGTTAAAAATGTGGCCCTTGGACAGAACAGGTGGCCCCAAAAGCTGTATTTTGAAAAGTTGCCCAAGTGGTTCCTAATTAGCCAGCTGGGCCCCAGGCTGCATATGAACATTTGGGAGTCAATGAATTAGGTGATGCTCAGCTACTGATCACTCACTTAGAGCCAGACATCCTGGAATGTGAAATCAAGTGGGCCTTAGAAAGCATCACTATGAACAAAGCTAGTGGAGGTGATGGAATTCCAGTTAAGCTATTTCAAATCCTGAAAGATGATGCTGTGAAAGTGCTACACTCAATGTGCCAGCAAATTTGGAAAACTCAGCAGGGGCCACAGGACTGAAATAGGTCA
>NW_011494753.1:5931704-5940315 GCF_000754665.1 Bison bison bison
CATTCAGAAAACGAAGATCATGGCATCTGGTCCCATCACTTCATGGGAAATAGATGGGGAAACAGTGGAAACAGTGTCAGACTAATTTTTGGGGCTCCAAAGTCACTGCAGATGGTGACTGCAGCCATGAAATTAAAAGACGCTTACTCCTTGGAAGGAAAGTTATGACCAACCTAGATAGCATATTCAAAAGCAGAGACATTACTTTGCCAACAAAGGTCCATCTAGTCAAGGCTATGGTTTTTCCTGTGGTCATGTATGGATGTAAGAGTTGGACTGTGAAGAAGGCTGAGCGCTGAAGAATTGATGCTTTTGAACTGTGGTGTTGGAGAAGACTCTTGAGAGTCCCTTGGACTGCAAGGAGATCCAACCAGTCCATCCTAGAGGAGTTCAGCCCTGGGTGTTCTTTGGAAGGATTGATGCTGAAGCTGAATCTCCAGTACTTTGGCCACCTCATGCGAAGAGTTGACTCATTGGAAAAAACTCTGATGCTGGGAGGGATTGGGGGCAGGAGAAGGGAACGACAGAAGATGAGATGGCTGGATGGCATCACCGACTCGATGGACGTGAGTTTAAGTGAACTCCAGGAGGTGGTGATGGACAGGGAGGCCTGGTGTGCTGCGATTCATGGGGTCGCAAAGTCAGACACGACTGAGCGACTGAACAGCAACAAATCAATTTCATGGAAGACGATTTTTCCATGGACTGAGGTGGTGGGGGCGCGGGGGGGGGGTTTCAGGATGATCAAGAACATTACATTTATCGTGCACTTTATTTCTATTTTGTGGCAATCTCAGGATATTCCACCTTGACTTTAGGGTTAGGATTTGTGCTCCTCTGAGAATCTAATGCTCCTGCTGATCTGACCTGAGGCACAGCTCAGGTGGTCATGGGAATGATGGGGAACAGCTGTAAATATGGATGAAGCTTTGATCGCTCGCTCACCATTCACCTGCTGTTCAGCCCAGTTCCTAACAGGCCACAGTGCCAGCCCGGGGGGTTGGGGACCCTACACAAGTCTCAGATTTGCCTGCTTGAGATCAGCCCTGGGATTTCTTTGGAAGGAATGATGCTAAAGCTGAAACTCCAGTACTTTGGCCACCTCATGCAAAGAGTTGAGTCATTGGAAAAGACCTGATGCTGGGAGGGATTGAGGGCAAGCAGGAGAAGGGAACGACAGAAGATGAGATGGCTGGATGGCATCACCGACTCGATGGACGTGAGTTTAAGTGAACTCCAGGAGGTGGTGATGGACAGGGAGGCCTGGTGTGCTGCGATTCATGGGGTCGAAAAGAGTCGGACACGACTGAGCGACTGAACTGAACTGAACTGAGCTACTGAATGGTTCTGAACTAAAGCAAGCGTAATTCAATCTACTTTTTAGAAAGTGAAATCTGATCATTCTGTAGAGCTTTGTGATTCTCAAACTGGACTGAGCCTAGGGATCCACTGGGGATCTGGTGAAAATGCAGCTGCTGAGCCACCAGGTCTAGGGTGGCGGTGGGAAGACTGGGGGCAGGCAGTTGAGACGCAGGCTCTCTAACCAGCTCCCAGGCCAGGCTGGTGCAGCTGGTCCAAGGACCACACTCCCAGGACAAGGGTGGAGAAGAGCTTGTGTCCTATATTCCGCTTGTTAGCAAAGCTTTCTCACAGGGTAATTTTGGAGCTTTTCCACCCTGTTCTTTTCTCTTGGCACTAACTAATGGAATCCCGGAACCGTCCCTTGAGAATAAGGCTGGTGAAAAGGAATTGCAGGAAGGTAAGAACATGGAGATGCCCTCTTTTTCCCCGGGGAAGCTGCATGTTGTGTTAAAAAAAAAAATCTGTTCAAAGAATCTTATCCGATAAGGTGTTAAGATGCGAACATTCACAAGACTCTGAAACTTGTTCTCCTGCCGGGTTTGGAAAATTTCTAATTGTTACCATTACATTCTGTGTTTAGCTGTCATAAAATTGTTCTCTGAAGCATTACTTGTTCAGTGGAATCGATTGAGATGCCTGAGCTCTAGAACTCATTGCTCTGTCCTATGAAAGTAAGCTTAACCTCTTTTTTGGCAATCTGTAATTGTAGTCATCCAAGTTGATAATTTATTACCCCGGTAGCAATAATATTTGAATGGATAGTTCTACCCTCCTAAAAGCTATAAATGTTTGCGTGGCTTCTTCGCAAGCCTGACAAGCATGGGAGTGGAGATCCTGGGTGCCCTGGCCCACCTGTGTCCTTAAAGGCTGCAAAATCATTTTCCAGCCCACGGACAGCCTCCCACTTCCTGCCTGCTTCTCCTCTCTGCTCTGCCCCCGGGCTTCCTCCCGCACCAAAGCTGCTTGCTCCACAGCCAGCTGGTGTCACCAGGAAGTGCAGGGGAGTTCGTGCCCCAGGGCTACTCGAGCAGTGGGGGATGGGAGTGATGGGCAAATGCCCTTTTCTCTCCCAGGGGATGATTCTGAGGCATGCTCCCACACTTCTGCAGGGAGTCTCTGATGCCCCAGACCCCATAGCAGCATCCTGCTCACTGATACCCACACTGGCAATCCTCCTTTCCCTGTCTCACTTTCTCCACTTCTTAATGTGCTTCGTGGGATCACTTCTCAGAAAAAAAAAACTACCTCTGCGTAGGTCCTTATATAGAGCTCTGCTTTTGGGGAACCCAAAACAAACTAAAAAGGATCATTGGTACTTCCTTCCTCTCCCTGGATGCACAAAACTAAAATAAAACTCATTTTACTCTTGGATTTCTTATTCAAGCAAAGAATCTGAGAGCCTTTGTCTCCTGAATTAACTTCAGGAAATGGGAAACTGACTGTAGAGTCCAAAGCTCTTCCATTGGGCGGGTGTTGGGGGCTGGGCTAGCAACTTACACTCTGGTCCAGATCATCACTCTTCATGTGCTGGGCAATGAAGCTGACGCCCTCTAAAGCCTCCTGCACATCCTGCCTGAACCTCCCAGAAGACCTCAGCCGGAAATCTCTGGGGATACCCGCTGAGTCTGAGGCCACTGGAGACTTGGGAGCTGCCAAGCCAGGGTTCACAAAGTACATGGAGTTCCCATAGAGATTGGACGAGCTGGTGGGGCCCATGGCCAAGGTGGTGGTGGTGGTAGCCTCAGACTTGGTCAGGCGAGTCAGGCTGGACTGGGGGGCCCTAGAGGGGCTGCTGTCGGGACGCTTCATGAAGAGGAAGGTGGGGAGCTTGTGTAGGAAGCAGCGCTTGACCCAGGGTGCCATGGTGTGCGTGCTAGGTGAGCGGTGGTGCACGTTGAGCACGCAGACGCTGGTGACGATGGAGAAGGTGACCAGCACCATGGTGAACATGAGGTACTTGCCGATGAGCGGCACGTTGAGGGAGGTGGGCGGCACAATCTTGGAGATGAGCAGCAGGAAGACGGTGAGCGCCAGCAGCACGGAGATGCACAGCGTCATCTTCTCGCCACAGTCCGACGGCAGGTAGAAGACGAGGATGGCCAGGGAGGTGATAAGCACGCAGGGGATGATGAGGTTGATGGTATAGAAGAGCGGCTTGCGCTTGATGATGAAGTCATAAGTCACGTCCACATAACTGGGGTCCTGTGGGTTCACTGTCCTTCGCCCAGGGAGGGCGACAATGTCCCATTCGCCACTGGGGGTGAAGTCATCCATGCTGGCCGAGGGCATCTTGAGGACCATGTCAATCTCCGTGTGGTCGTATGTCCAGGAGCGGAACTTGAGGGAGCAGTTCTGCTGGTCGAAGGGGAAGTGCTTCACCTCGATCTTGCAGGCGCTCTTGCAGATGGCAGGGGGCAGCCACATGACACTGCCATTGGAGCGGACCACCACGTTGGTATAGAGAGACACCTCGTAGGTCCCGTCGGCGCTGGGGGCAGGGGCAAGGCACGGAGGAGAACATCATGAAACCCATAGATGACGTCCGGCTGTTCTTAGAACTGGCCAAAGAGCCCTGTGGGATTATTTCTCACTAGTCACTCTTCCAACCCCCCATGCTCTCAGTGGAAAGGCCTGCTTTAATTGGCAGTTGCACAGCAGAGAGAGACCCTTCCATGAAGCAGCTTAAAGGCTTTATGTAGATGAGCTCATTTAAGGCTCACAACGGTCCAATGAAGTAGGTATTATTAATATTATTGTCCCCATTTTACAGACGGGAAAACCAAGGTTCAGAGAAGTCAGCTGTCTTCAAGTTCAGAAAACTAGTAAGCAGTACCTCTAAGATTTGAAGTCTGGTCTTTCTGTTTTTACACCACCTACTCATAATCATTTCATGCTTTTGCTAGTACAACTATGACCTGGGAAGTCTGTTAGCCCCCTCCACCTACCTGAAATATGTATGCATATCAAGTCAGTGCTACACAGACAAAGAAATATATATGCATATCAAGTCAGTGCAACTGACAGTCAAAAAGATGGTATGGAGGACAGAAAGAGCCCCGGACTCGGGGTCAGAAGGCTGGCCCTGGTGCCAGCAGTGCCTGAGTCCTAAGATCCTTCCCATCTCTTGGTCTCCAATTCCTCTCTGTAACTGAGGGTGCTGGCTCTGTGCTTCTCTAATTCCTCTTGTAGCATGACAGCTGGGAGGTCTGGGTGAAGCCCAGGACTGGAGGACCCCCAGGCTTGGCCCTCACCACCGTGGCCAAACCTTTCACTTACTTGTTGTAAAGCACGATGTCAGGCAGCCAGACGCGATTTGCGGGGATCCTCAGGATGTTCACACCCTCATAGCGAGAGCTGTTCCAGGCCAGGCGGTAGTCTGTCCATTCCTGAGCAGACAGGCAAGGCCCGGTCACTTGTAGGTCCCTCGCTGCCAAGGGGCAGCCCTGGAGAAAACGTCTCCTTGGGCTGGGGACCCTGCAGGGCACTTACCTGTTTCAGCCAGATGTTGGTGGTCATGATCTGTTCTCGCTCATTCTGGGGAGGGAAATGCAGCTATCAGTTCACCAAGTAGGAGGTGAACAGATCCCACTTTATCAAGCAAAAGGCTGTGAGCTTTAGGGCCATGTGACCAACCGCTGACCTAACATCTGCAAAAGGCTCAGAGGTATTTCATAACCAGCGTGCCTGAGACAGAGCTCCTTATCTTCACCCAGACCTGGGCTTCCACTGGCATTGCCATCTCAGTGAATGGCACCCCAGCCATACAATTCCACAAGCCAGTAAACCTGGCAGGTGTCCCTGATCCCTGGCTCTCTGATTCATCAGTAAGTCCTGTAGATCAACAGGTTCCCAACCATTTTGGCACCAGGGACCAGTTTTTTGAAAGACAATTTTTCCACAGACTAGGAGTAGTGAATGGTTTGGGGATGATTTCAACACATTTTAATGCAGAATCAGTAGGAGCCCACCAGTTCAGTTCAGTTCAGTCTCTCAGTTGTGTCCAACTCTTTGCGACCCCATGAATCGCAGCATGCCAGGCCTCCCTGCCCATCACCAACTCCCGGAGTTTACTCAAACTCATGTCCATCGTGTTAGTGATGCCATTCAACCATCTCATCCTCTGTCATCCCCTTCTCCTCCTGCCCCCAATCCCTCCCAGCATCAGGGTCTTTTCCAATGAGTCAGCTCTGAAACTCCAATACTTTGGCCACCTGATGTGAAGAGTTGACTCATTGGAAAAGACCCTGATGCTGGGAGGGATTGAGGGCAAGAGGAGAAGGGGACGACAGAGGATGAGATGGCTGGATGGCATCAGTGACTCGATGGACGTGAGTCTGGGTGAACTCTGGGAGTTGGTGATGGACAGGGAGGACTGGCGAGCTGCGATTCATGGGGTCGCAAAGAGTTGGACACGACTGAGCGACTGATCTGATCTGATCTGATCTGCCCATCTCCTCTGCCACTATCATCTCTTGCTTCATAGATACTGCATCTTTTCTGAATTCAAGGTTTGTGGCAACTCTGTGTGGAGCATCTTATTGACAGTTTTTCCAACCGCAGTTGCTCACTTTGTGTGTCTATGTCACATTTTGGTAATTATTGCAACATTTAAAACTTTTTCATTATTATATTTGTTCTGGTGATCTGTGATCAATGATCTTTGATGTTACTACTACAAAAAAATTACAACTCAGACGATGGTTAGCGCTTAATACTATTGCACACTTAATACAGCATAGTGTAAACATACCTTTTATATGTACTGGGAAACCAAAAAAATCACGTGACTTAATATTCACTATATTGTGGCGGTCTGAAACCAAACCTGAAGTATCTCCAACATAATATGGCAGTTATGCTCTACAAAGTCAATAGGGACCTTCCAGATTTCTTCTCTTCCACACCTAGAATGTGGTCCTCATATGCATGGTCCACAATGACCACTGCAGCTGCAGCCATTATACCCACATTCTAGGCTCTTGAAGGGTAGACGGAAAGAGGAGAGAGAAGATGCATGTCAGTTGTCTTTTTCCCTCAAATGTCTTGTTTTAATTAGAGTATTTAGACCATTTACATTTAGTGTAGATACTGATATATTTGGGTTTAAACCTACCATCTACCTGTTTTCTGTTTATTCCCTTTCTCTCTTTTCTTGCCTTATTTTGGATTAAATAAAATAAATAAAATTAAAAAAAATTAAATAAAACGGATATTTTATTATCCATTTCTCCCCTTATTAATGTGACTCTTCTTTTAGTAGTTACTCTGGAGACTGCAAGATGCATAATCCTAACCTTTTAGCACCTAATATAAATTAGTACTTTTATCACTTCTAGAACAAGGCAAGAACTTTAGAACATTTCGTCTACACCCTCCTTCTGCTGCTGCTGCTGCTGCTAAGTCGCTTCAGTCGTGTCCGACTCTGTGCGACCCCATAGACGGCAGCCCACCAGGCTCCCCTGTCCCTGGGATTCTCCAGGCAAGAACACTGGAGTGGGTTGCCATTTCCTTCTCCAGTGCATGAAAGTGAAAAGTGAAAAGTGAAAGTGAAGTCGCTCAGTCGTGTCTGACTCTTCACGACCCCATGGACTGCAGCCCACCAGGCTACTCCATCCATGGGATTTTCCTGGCAAGAGTACTGGAGTGGGGTGCCATTGCTTTCTCCCACACCCTCCTTACTTTGGGGCTATTGTTATGTATTTAATTCTACATATAATAAAAATCTTGCATGATATATTTTTTGTTTTATACTGTCAATATCAGTTCAAATTCACCCATATATTTACCCTTTCTGTTATGCTTCATTCTTTCCTACATTTCTGTATTTCCATCTGGGATCATTTTTCCTTATGGTTGAAGAACATCTTTTGGTATTGAGTCTTCTTTTATTAAATTCTCTCTCTCTTTTTGTCTGAAAACATCTTTATTTAACCTTCAGTTTTAATTTTTTTTTTTTACTGGTTGCATACATCTAGGTTTGCAGGTTTTTCTTACAGCATTTAAAAAATGTCATTTAATTTTTTGGCTTCCATTTCAGCTGTTAGTTTTATTGTTCCTTCTGACTTGTTTCTTCCTGACTGCTTTTAAGATTTTCTTTGTCTTTGGTGGTCAGGAGTTCGTCTATGATGTACCTCGGTAAGATTTTCTTTGTATTTATCCCACATAGAGTTCATAGAGCCTCTTGCACCTGTATCTTAATATCTTTAGTCAGTTTTGGAAAATTCTCAGTATCACTTCAAATATTGCTTCTGTCTTATTTTGATATGCACTCTTTCAGGAACTCTAGATGCACATGTTAGACCCGACATTTTTATCACATACCATATTATCTTCATTTCCATGTTTTCCTTCCTTTTTTCTATCATTTGTCTAGATATTTTCGATTGACCTTTCTTGCTGTTTATTTTCTCTTCTGCTATGACCAATCTTCTATTAAACCCATCTAATACATTTTAAATTCTCTATCACTTTAAGTTTCCTACACATATTAATGCATGTTATTTCCTTTTTAAGGAAATTTATTTTGTTTATTTTTAGTAGTGATAAAATACATATAACACAATTTTTACCATCATAATGCAAGTTATTTTAAAGTCTATGTATGATGACTTCAATATCTGAATCATCTGTGTGTATTTCCCTTCTTTTATCTGTTTTTTCTTTTCTTATTTCATCTTGTCTTATTGCTTTCTTAGTAGGTTTTTATCTGACTTTATCCGCCTCCAGGGAGGACCAACTTTGGCTTTATGGCAGGCAGTCAGAGGAAGGGCAAATCATTTTCATTGTCTGTGACTGAGCTGGCTCAAAGCAGGGTTTAGTTTTTGTGAGGGCTGGTCTGTGCTTGACTCCTTTTGATTCTTAGGGATGGTCCTTTCAAGGTTCTCACCAAGGCCCCATCTCCTTGGTGGGGCTCCAATTCCAATTTGTGTCATCTCAGCCCTGCAAGAGTGGCAATGATTCAGCTAGGCTTCCCAACCTCTTAGCCACCACTTTGGATTCAGCTCCCCGCCTCTTGGCCCAGTGTTTGCTGCTGCTGCTGCTAAGTCGCTTCAGTCGTGTCCGGCTCTGTGCGACCCCATAGACAGCAGCCCACCAGGGTCCCCCATGCCTGGGATTCTCCAGGCAAGAACACTGGAGTGGGTTGCCATTGCCTTCTCCAGACCAGTGTTTACCAATCATCAAATGAGGGGGAAAGCACCAGAGACTGTCAGGGCCACCTCCTGGGTCCTGGTCCCCCAAATCCTAGACC
>NW_011494753.1:5940415-5956546 GCF_000754665.1 Bison bison bison
ACCTTCAAACTAACTGTGGGGAGGACAGGCATTTTTGTCTGGCTTTTCTAAATATTCTTGTGAGAAAGTTAATCTGCAACAAGCAACTCTGTCAATAATGGAAGCTGAAAACCTTCATCTGCCTTAAAAATTATTTTTAAGTGGAGGTACAATTTACATACTGTGAAAGGCATAGGTCTTAAGAGGTACAATTTGATCAGTTTTAACAATGCATTATCCAGGTAGCCCATCTCCTTTCAAGGTAGAACAATGCTATCACTCAGAAAGGCCTCTTCTTCTTTAGTCCCACGTCTTAGTCCTCTCTACTTCCCCAGCAGCTGCCTTCCCAAAGACAGCCCCAGCATTCCCAGAGTGCAATCTCTGAAGGCCTGTGGGCCTTCGCATGGCACAAACTCCCTGTTTGCGCCCTAGAAACTTCCATCTTTAAGCTGTTTATGCCCTAATCCTCCCTTCTCGAAAACCAAACCCTGAAATAGAGTAGGGAAAGTAAGCCCCCAAACCTCACATCTGTTCCATACACAGCTTTCAGGATTATGATGGCTCACAGGTGTGGGAGCTGGAGGCTGTGTGCCCTCCTCTTTCTGGTAACTTCTGTTATCCCACAGAGTAGATCTGGGAGGGGCAGCCTGACCCTAGAAGCATGGCAAGAGCTGCCTGCCTGTCTTTCCTCACTAGGGCAGCAGCTGGGCTCACCCCATTAAGCAAAAAGCCCTTGGCTGGACAATAACACTCAGACATCAGCCTGGGAGTGGCCTGGCCGGAAGCGCTTATTCCTTCCAGTTGGCCTGAGGAGAGGAGATGGGCAGAGCGCACAGGCTTTTCACCCCTCCCCCATTTGGGAGCTATGCTTCCTCCCGGGGAGGAACCCCCAGCCAGTAATTTGGCCAAAGCCTTTGCCAGGGCTATAGGTTGGAGGGGCTGGCTTTGTGGGGCCCGACTGGGCTAGGGAGAGAGGCTGGGGATAAGAAGGCAGTCGCTGGACCAGAGGAGGTTCAGCCATCTTGGCCGGCTCCTTCCCCTTGCTTGGACACAGTACCCCACACACTCCCCATGTGAATGCTCCTCTCAGAGCCGCTTTCAGAGGCAGGGTTCCAAACCTGTGCATGGGGATGTGGAAAGGGCCACAGGGAAGATTAACAATGGGCCATGGTTTTCTCAGGCACCCCCAAGTCAGAGACAGTAGAGGGGAGAGAGGGAGCTCCTTGTACCTCAGCACCCCTACCCAGGTTCCGCACCTACACATGACAACCCTACTTGTGGACTCTACAATCCATTCTTCATTTCCATACCCACAGTGACTACCCTCATTTATCCAGACCCTCACCCAGTTGGCTAGATCAAGGCAGCAGCTGACTCTGGCCCTGGCCCTACACCTGGGCCTCTGTAGCCATCAGTTTCTGTACCCTGATTCCTATTTCCCCTCGATAGGTAGGGGATATGTGCGGTCATCTGTTCAACAGAGAGGGGAGATGATAGGATAAAAGGAGGAGATGCTTATGGCCATGTTGGAGGCCCATCTGTCTGTGGCAGGCCTGTTGGCTGCCTGCTCAGTGGTCATTGCACCCTTATAACTTCTTTGTTAATAAAACTATGACTTTGTTAGATACTGCATACTCATGAACTTCATGGGCCCTTCTCTGGCCTCCTCGCCACGATCTTTATTATATATTTAGCTGTGCCGGATCTTAGTTTCATCACGCAGGATCTTCGTCTTCATTGCAACATGCGAGATCTTTAGTTGCAGCATGCAGGATCTAGTTCCCTGTCCTGGGATGGAACTCAGGCCCCCTGCATTGGGAGCATGGAGTCTTAGCCACTGGACCACCAGGCAAGTCCCACCTCATATTATTTAAGTCTTAGCTAACCGTGGTAATTCCATTCCTCCAGCCAACAATCAGTGAAAGCTTAGGCATGAGCTGCAGCCCTGGCCACTGGGATGCCCAGAGGTGGGGAGGTTTCTGGGAAAGTCTTCCTCATACTCAAAAAGGGACCCAAAAAAAGATTTGCCATTTCCTGCCACAGACATTGTCATGTGAAGATTTTATGTTTGGAACCATGGCCACCATCTTATGATCAAGGTGGGGGTCGGGGGGGGGGCGGCGCAGAAAACAAGAGAATAACAGTCCTGACATCATTGCCAACAACCTAGAATCCTGACATCACTGAATTACTGCATTAATTGAAACATTTAACGACAACACTGAAACGACTGGCCTGCTCTCCTGTTATGCGATATAACAGATGTCCTTATTGTTTTAGCCACTCATAGTTGGATGCTTTGTTGATCATCCAACTATGCTTGAAGCCAAAGCACTGTAATTGGTATCGGGGTCATGGATGTGCAGGCGGCTCCAAAGTGTGGAACAGAGTGCACAAAGTGGGCAAGACCTCATAGCAAAGAAAAGAGCGAGCGCAAAGACACAGACGGCAGTTTGGGAAAGAAAAATAGTAACTTAGAGGCCGAGTCAGGGGTCTCAAAGTTTAGGCAAATTCCTTAATTTTCACACACAGAAAAAGATCAGATGAATAACCTTGGGGCACGTCTGCCCCCAGTACCTACCACGCTGATGAGCTGGGCCAGGGAGAGCTGCAGCTGGATGGAGATGAGCTGGGAGGAGCTGGTGGCTGGGCGGATCAAGTTGTTGTAGCGGGTTTTGTTCAGAAGGTCCTCCATGAGCTTCTCCTCTGCATTGGCCACACGGCAGTCCCCTGGGAAAGCACACAGTCAGATCTGCAGGATTCTCATCCAACTGATGGCAAGGAAAGGGAAAGCTGCAAAGGCCAGGGAACACAGGTGCCCTCAGGGCCGGTCGGAGCAGCTAAGATGCTGCCAGGCCTGCCTCTCCTTGCTGCTACTGCTAAGTCACTTCAGTTGGGTCCGACTCTGTGCGACCCCATAGACGGCAGCCCACCAGGCTCCCCCGTCCCCGGGATTCTCCAGGCAAGAACACTGGAGTGGGCTGCCATTTCCTTCTCCAATGCATGAAAGTGAAAAGTGAAAGTGAAGTCGCTCAGTCGGGTCCAACTCTTAGCGACCCCATGGACTGCAGCCTACCAGGCTCCTCCATCCATGGGATTTTCCAGGCAAGAGTACTGGAGTGGGGTGCCATTGCCTCTCCTTGGGGTCTTCCAATTATATCTGTCTAAGACAGAGCTCAGCTCTCTCCCCGCTTGCCCTACATCTTCCTCCTTCTGTCCACTCTGACAGTGAATGGCACCTGGGCATCTATTTCTGACCCCTCTCTTGGTTCATCCAAGTGGCCACCCAGTTCTGTCTCTTCTACTTTCCAAGTCACTCAGTCCGTCCTCCTCTCTCCATCCCTCCAGCCCTGATCCTGGCTCACTACCCTGCCCCTGGGCTCTTCCAGGGAGGCCTCTTTGCTGGTCTTCCCTCCCTAACTCTGCCCCTGCTGCCATGTCCCATCAGTGCCAGAGTGGTCTTCCTACAGCTACTGGATCAGACCCCATCCCTGCCCATAACCTCTCAGAGCTGTAGGCAGAGTTCACATCACATGTTTCAGCTTGGCATCCAGAGTCCTTTGCTCCTGGCACCAGCATCACTTCCTCAACCTGATCTTTCCTTACCTCTCCACCTCTATGCCTAGGTGCTCTATATTTCACCCATATATACTGTTTTCATTTCCCCATGTGCCCTTCACTGTCTCACTTCTAAGTCTTCCAGTGTACTCTTCTGCCAGAATAGCCACCAGCCGTCAAATATCTGAGTGTCTTTGTTATGCCAGGCACTGCATTATGTACTGGTATAACAGCCAGCAAAGACCCAGAAATGGCTCCTGCCCTCAGAGAGCCTCCCGTGTAGTGGAGGAGAGACATTACTCAAACGTGAATTTGTGTTCAGAGCTGGGGAGATGGTGATGCTTTCACTAAAACAGAAAAGGCCTGGCCCAGGGGGCAGTTTCCTGGGCTCAGGCTCTGCCCTACAGAGAGCAAAGTGTCTTTGAAATACCAAATGAAGGGGTCCAACTGGCAGTTGGCTCCTGGTCTGGAGCTTAAAGGAGGGATCTAGGCTCAACCATATTTGAGACCCAGCAAAGGCAGCCTTCTGCAAGGAGCCTGATGTGGTCGTGAGCCCCACTGAACGCTCACAGCCCCAGAGCTCCCCTTTATCACACCCCAGATCTCTTGCCACGTGGCATCTGTGCCTTTGTCCTGTCTCCCTCACACGTCTGGAAGTGAAGGTGAGGTTCAGGAACTCCATCATGTTCATTCTGGTGACTTCAGTTAGGGGTAGGTGGGGAAAGGGCCTTGGAAAGAAGGACCCTCCAAGGAAGGTCAAGAACACCTGAGCGGATCCCAGGGATAAGGGAAGAGATGAGGGTGTACAGAGGAAATAGTGGGGCAGCAAGAAAGAGGGGGAAAGGATGAGGGAATAAGGAAGGCTGAGGAGGTGGGGGTGGGTCTGCTAGCTCAGCAGGCCCCGCACTGGGATTACATCTCTGGATGTGGCCAGAGGACCCTGAATGTGAACTGCCCAACAGAGCAAGTCTGAGGTGGACTCCTGGGTGGGAGCTGGGCTGGATGCAAGGCCACGGAGGGCAGCTACTACCCTGCCTGCTCCACACACTTTCCAACTCGTTGCCTATCTGGAGCAGATGCAATATTTACTGCCTGTGAAAGATGCTCCCGGCGCACCTGCTGCCCACTGTCCCTCCCCCAAACTGCTCCAGGCTGCCCAGAGGGTCCTGTGGATGCCTGGCCTACATTCTGAGCTCTGCCTCTCACACCCTGGACCCCCTCCCAGAGGCCAGCTGCTGGAAGCCAGTCTGTAGCCCCCCAAGTTGACACACCATTTCAGCAGGGTATGACTTGCCCAGGTCCATCTGGCATGTCTGGGACAGCTCAGGTCAGAATCTGTAGCTCCTGGCCCCCACCCCTGAAGGGCTGGATCCCACATCTCTGCAGCCCCAGGAGGCTGGTTTACCTGGGTATCTAAGAGGCCAGGGCTGCTCTGCAGGCTGTGGGAGCCCGTGTTCCAGCTCTGAGCCCCCTGGGAGGCTCAGATTGCTCACCTTTGGGGCTGTCCTTTCTCTCAGGCATTCATTTGGCCCCCAGGGATCCCTTCCCATTTTGAGGACCAACTGTGGGTTCCAGAGAAAGCGGTTCCAAAAACCTTAGACCACTTATCCCACTCTCTATTTCTTATCTGGGGAAACTGAGACCAAAGAGGGGGAGGAACTTACTCAAGGAACCCCAGCAAGGCAGAGGCAGAGCCAGGTTTAGGAAGCTCTTTCAGGTAGAGCCTCGCTCCCACGCCAATCCCCAACCCCTGGGTCTTCTATCACACCCTTAAGGAGCCTGTCCCTGCGGAAGCCATGCAGGGGTCCAGGGCCGAGTGTGTACTCATGCCTGTGCCTGCGTTTGTACTTGTGTACGTGCAGAGGGCGGGGCGGGAGGGGGGCAGCAAAGGTGAGGGGGGCTTCAAACAATACATGTTTAGGCTTTTCAATCTGCTGCTTTATGCCTGTGAGGCCTGCCAGGTTTAAAAGACAAGGAACAGGCCTCTCACTCCCAGATGATAGGGGTGGCCCAGAAGAGGTGAAAGCTTCACAGACACAGTGAGGGGGTGGGTCACCTTGGAACCCTGAGGCCAGCAGAGATACACAAAGAGGCCACCACTAGGGGTCAGTCATGACCCAGTGATTCTGAGGAGGAGTGGGCCCCACCTGCCTCGGTCCAGCGCCTTGTCTTCCTAGGCCTTCTCTGCAGGTGTTAATAGTCTGAGAGGGGTGACAGTCTGCGAGGAAGCCATGGCTGGAATTCTAAACTGGGTGAGTGTGTGAACAGTTTGAAAAAGCAGAGCTTATCATAAAAGCTATATTGGAAAAACGGAAAGGCAATAGCTATTGGTTTGTAATATGAGCCCCACAGCTATTGGGGCTTCCCTGGTGGCTCAGATGGTAAAGAATCTGCCTGCAGTGCAGGAGACCCAGGTTCCATCCCTGGGTCAGGAAGAGCCCCTGGAGAAGGGAATGGCAACCCACTCCAGTAAGCTTGCCTGGAGAATCCCATGGACAGAGGATCCTAGCAGTCTACAGTCCATGGGTCGCTAACACTTTCTTCTTTCCACAAACCACAGAAAGTGAAGGGTCACTTTTATGGAATCTTGGCAAGTGGGCATCTGAAAGGCAGAATGATTTTCAGTTGAGGATGTTTGTCCTTAACAGAGAAAGTGAACAAGAGATTTGCATTTATTAAAAGGCAGCTACGGATTTTTTCCCCCAAAAGTTGAGGGTTTTAGCTTTTACAAAGAGCTCATGATATATTACCAGTAGCTTCTCCAATCATGTGTAAGAATCACCAGGATGCTTGTATAAATGCAGATTCCTGGGCTCCATTTCCAGAAATTCTGACCCTGTGAGCCTAGGATGGGGCCCAGGGATGTGTACTGGGTGTTTCTGATGCAGGTGGCCCTAGGACCATATTTCAGAAACACTGCAACTGACACACCGGAGAAGGCGATGGCACCCCACTCCAGTACTCTTGCCTGGAAAATCCCATGGACGGAGGAGGCTGGTGGGCTGCAGTCCATGGGGTCGCTAAGAGTCGGACACGACTGAGCAGCTTCACTTTCACTTTTCGCTTTCATGCATTGGAGAAGGAAATGGCAACCCATTCTTGCCTGGAGAATCCCAGGGATGGGGGAGCCTGGTGGGCTGCTGTCTATGGAGTCGCACAGAGTCGGACCCAACTGAAGTGACTTAGCAGCAGCAGCAGCAACTGACACACGAGTCCCCAAGTATGTAGTCAGGGCATATCATACCCATAGAACAGACAGGGAAACGGAGGCCCAGAGAGGGTCAGTGAGCAAGTGGTGACAGAGCCAGGACACACACATGGAGTGCAGACATCATCTCTGGGGAGAGCTCCACTTCCCAGTAGGAAATTGCATGTCCCCCCATCCTCTTCCATCACCCCCTGGTATGTCTCTGTCCAAGAAAGATACAGCCCTGGTCCTCTAGTGGGCTGACTAGAGCCGGAAAGATAAGCTTGGGCTGGAGGGTAGGAACTGAGAGTCCTTGGAACACAGATGGGGAGACTGAGGCCCAGAGCAGGCAATCCTCACCATACCTGACTCTGCTTGGGCAGGGCTGACTGGGCTTCCCTTCGAGGTAGAGGCTGCAGGTTCCTGAGTGGTAGGCCCAACTTCACCAGCCCTGCAGTCAGCCAAGCTGGCTGTCCCGACGGCCAGCCCCTAGGGGGTGGGTGACCAGAGCCAGAGGTGCCAACGAAGTGTGTTTCCTAGGAGATCCACCCCCAAACACACCTGGATTGGCAAGTTGAGTACCACCCCACCTCCCCACCCCAAGCTAAATTTCGCTGTCTCTATAAATAGCGCTGGGGTTGAGCACACCTTCCTGTCCACTCAGCCCCGCTACCCAGCCCAAAGGCGCTCGATTCGGAGGGTGGCCCTGGTGGCCACGCAGAGGACACGCGGTCCCCACCCCAAACTCGCAGACCCATTCATCCTGCCCCTCCCCTACTGCTGGAGAGTGGGCTTAGCCCCGCCCACGCCCCCACTCGTCGGGGACCATCTCGGGCCACTCCCCCGGGTGATAAGCACCCCCCCTTCCCTCCCACCTATAGCCAGTTCAGCCCGGCTATGCCAGACTCAGTCGCCCCTCCCTCCTTCCCCGAAAAGAACTCACCTCGCCCGCAAAGGGCAACCAGTGAGAAAAGGACCAGAGGGAGAGCGCTTCTCATGACGGGAAGGGGCTGGAGAGGTAGCCGAAGCGAGTTCAGCGGTCGGACCGCCCGGGCACAGGCAGCCTCGAGCAGGCTAGTGAGAGCGGATGCCCACGGCCTCGGAGGTATGAAGTGGCGGTGCGGAGGGCACTAGGACCCCGCGGAGAGCCCAGCTGAACCCCGCTGGGGGCAGCAGCTGTGAGCTACGCCCACTCGGGAATGGGCGGGGCCAGCACCAAAGGGGCGCTACTGGCTCTTCTGAGCCAACCTCCTAGGGTCGTCACCCCGGGCTGACCTTGGTACTTCCAGACCTACTCAGGCCTCCCACTTTCCCTAAAGGGAGGCTGGCAGAACAGCGCCTGCACCCTTTGTACAACTGGGGAGACTGAGGCGGACCCTGGCTCTCGCTCTCTTACCTTTTCGAAAAGTGCTTGTACTCTAGCCGGCAGTTCTCTAGGATTTGCCTGCTGTCAGGACTCAGGAGGTCTTACAGAAAAAGATCTCCAGTCTGTGCCCATGGGATTTGCTGAAAGCAGGGAGCACTGCAAGAAGTGGGGAATAAGACTGGTGGTGTGCGGCACAGCTATCTGCAGACACTGGGGAAAGGGTGCCTAGGGCAAGTGTGTGGATTTGGGGAGGGTTAAATGGTTCAGAGTCCCCTTACATACTAATAGATTGAGTGACTGGGGAAGGGACAGGATAGGGCCGGAGTGGACTGACTGTGTCCTCCCACTTGAGCCTTACAACCTGTGCTGACCGCAGACGGCTCTGGTGCTTCAAGGGAGCAAGCACCCCCTCCTCCAGCTAAGTGATCCTTGCTTAGAGTTGGAATCAGTATCACTCCTTTGGGAGTTGGGGGACCTTACAGGACAGGCATCAGCACCAGGGCAGCCCTACTTTTGGACCCGACCAGAAGTGGCGCCTCGGCCCAGGATCCTACAGGGCGTTTGGCATATTCCTGTAGCCCTCATTCCAAGCTTTCCACCTCCCCCCCTCCCTGAGCCCCACCAGGCAGACCTAGCAACTGGAGGGACAGGGCAGGGTCTGGGGGAGTGGTCACCTAAAGATAGTAACCTTGCCACTTTCTCTCCAGGACTCAGGCTTGCTATCATATGGATTTCCCCAGTGTCTTTTTTGCTATAATTTGACATGTTGGCATATATTCTTTTTAAAAGAACACTGTTGAAATGGAGCTGATTTTCCTTTTAAGATGGCTTGGAGAATGTAGGATTGAGTGCATTCTCTTCTCCAAACTGTAGCAATAAATAAATGAAAATATTGGGGTGGCCAAAAAGTTTATTTGGGTTTTTCTGTAAGCTATTATGGGAAGAGCTGAACAAACTTTTTGGCCAAGTCAGTGTATAAAGCAAACAAAAAGACAACCAGGCTGAATATAAGATCTTCATGAACCAACTTTGGGGGGGAAAAAAGCAAAGTAATGGGGGGGGGCTGAAATTGGGAGCCGACTGGGCTCTGGAAGTCAAAGGCAGTGGCAGGTGCTTAGGGATAGAAGGAGACTAAAAGACTCTTGGCTGGAAGCTAGGGGCTTGATTGTATCCCAATCCCTGAAAGATGCTAGAGAGGGATACTGCTGCTGATCTGTTGTCTGAGGCCTTAGCTCATAGTATCTGTATTACCTCTCATACACCATAGCACAGGAGCTTGAAAATGCCATGGGACTTGGAGGCATCGCAAAACCTTAAGTTAGCTGAGCAACGGTGGGAGGGTGGGAAGGGAGAGAGAGAGGGAGAGGATACATTATTCATTCAAACTAGCCTAACTTGTGCTGAAACATAAGTGAAGTGCTCAGAGAATGATGGGGAAAGGGTTCCATTGACCAGATCTGGGACAATTTTAGCATTAAAATAAATAATGATAATGATGAATATTCATTGAGTAAAATGAGAAAATTTAAGACTATATTGTAGTAGATAAATGATGAAAGTTTGATGATAAATGAGGAACTTAACGTAGTTTCAAAATACCTCCCCACAAAACTTTTATTAATTATAAAGGGGTAAAAGAGTTGACGGAGGAGAAATTTTGCAGATACCACCTGTGGTAGATTGAATAATGACCCCCAAAGACGTCCACATCCCTATTTTGGAATCTGCGGTTATCACTTTATATGGTGGAAGAAACTGCTTGTGTGATTAAATTTAAGGTCTTGGGATGCGGAGATTCTCCTAGTGGGACTGATATAGTCACAGAGGTCCTTATAAGGGGAAGCAGGGAATCAGAGAATGTATGTGAAAATGGAAGCAGAGATTGGAGTGATGCAGATATGAGCTAATGAATGCCAAGGCAGCCTCCAGAACTGGAAGAGGCAAGGCACAGATTCTCCTTTGGAAACACCACAAGGAATTAGTTCTTGTGTACCTTGATTAGTTCTGCCAGTACCTTGATATTAGCCCCATAAGACTGATATTGGACTGCTGATCTTCAGACCTATAAGAGAAAAAAAAAAAAATGTTGTTTCAAGCCACTACATTTGTGGTAATTTGTTACAGTAACTTTAGGAAACCAATATAGTACCTCAACCAAGTGATCAAAATTAACATTATGAATAATGGAGCAAATCAAAATTGTACATTACCTGATAGGTTCCAATGCACAGGATTGCTTCTGTGATATTCCTGCCAAAGATGTATGACTTGAATCTAGTCATGAGGATGCATCAGACAAACCCAGATTAAGGGATATTCTATAAAATAATTGGTCTGTAATCATCAGAAGTATCAAGGTTGTGAAAGTCAAGGAGAGACTAAGGAACTGTTTCAGATAGAAGGAGACTCAAGTGACATCACAGCTAAATGCAACATGTGATTCTGAAATGGATCCTTTTGCTATACAGGACTTTATGGGAACAACTGGCAAAATATGAATGGGGTCTGGGGATGAGATAATAATGCTATATCAATGTTAATTTCTTGATATTGATGACTATATGTTGGCTATATCTACAAAGATATCTTTGTAAATAATGCACAGGAAAGTGTCAGAAGCTTATGTTGTAAATGTAATCAAAATGATGCAAGGGGGAAAAGTTCTTTGTATGATACTTGCAACTTTTCTCTAAATTCGAGATTTAAAAAAAAGCAAAGTGAGCTTGCAGACCGAGATTTGAAAACTTAAGCAATCAAAGGCTAAGAAAGTCAATAAAATATATTGGTGAATTGACTCCAGATAAAATACATTTCTAGGAAGAAAAGAAAAAGAAGAAAAGCTATCCAACTTATTTGTTGAGGATAGTATAATTGTGGTACTAAATCAGACAAAGACAGAGAATTATAGGCCAATGTGATTTATGGGTATTTTTCACAGGGAGATGGCATGGGCTAGTGGTTAGTGCGTGGCCTCTGGAGCCAAGCAGTCTGGATTTATATTCTGGTGTCACTACTAATATTCTCTGTGAACTTGGGGCAGTGACTTAACTTCTCTGTGCCTCAGTTCTCTCATATTTCAGAGGAGGAAATAACGTTCAAAACAATAGGCCTTCTAGGATGAAATGAAATAATTTATTTAAAATGCCTTAATGGTGCCTGGAACATGGAAAGCACCTAATAAATGTTAGCTCCTATTAGTTTTCATGAATGTAGATGCAAAAATTCTAAACAAGATAATACCAAGTTGAAAACAGCAGTGTACACACACAAAAATATTGCGTCATGGCAAAGTAGAGTTTATTCCAAGAACCAAGAGTGAATCAACATTAGATAACTCACTAATGTAATAAACCACCCTAACAGATTACTCATGCAATGCAAACTATTAGCAAACTAGCTTCCTTAACCTAATAAACATGTAGCACTGATCAGACTTAATGGTAAAACTTTAAAAGCAATTTCCATCAAAGTCAAGACTTACACAAGGATGTCTTCTATCATAGTTTCTATTCAGCACTATATTGGAGATCCTACACCTTCTTGTGGTAGCTTAAATTATGTGAAATTGCCATATTTTTTTAGGTCACAGGCTGCCCAACAGCAGCAACTTATATGATTCAACCTATAAAAGGAAGAAATAAATAGCATTTAAGAATTGGAAAAGAAAACTACCCGTATGTGCAGACAATGTGATTGTCTGTGCAGAAAATCCAAGAGAACATACAGAGAAATTATTAAAACTAGTAAGAGAGTAAGGTTACTAAATTCAAGATCAACTTTTTAAAAATTATTAGCATTTGTGTACCAAATTATAACAAGTATAGAAAAAGAAATTCTATTTACAACAGCAACAAAAATCTGAAAAGGCATCAAGCAAAAGATACACAAGAACTTTCATGTAGAATATTATGTTGTAAAAATTATTCCAGGACTTGAAGAACTGACTAAATGGAAATATATAACATGTTTATGAATGTAAGGACTCAAATTATAAAATGGAAATACTAATATTTATGAACAGGAGGACCTCATGGACAGAGGAACCTGGTATATTATATTACTTATTACTAAATTAAACTATAAATTTGATGTGATTCTCACACAAATCCCAATAGAATTTTTCATGGAACTTACTGGGTGCATTGTAAGGTCCAAGTAGAAATCAAGGGACCAAGAAGAGCATAGCGAACACCACTGGTGCCCTGCCTCTACCCTTCAGCATCACAAACCCCATACATGCCAGGAAGTTGATGCGTCCAAGAGCAGCATTAATATATTAATCATACCTTTTTATTTGACATCTAAGGCTTTGCTGATCCTGTAGAGACTCCCCCTTCCAGGGCTTAGTCAATTTCTAGAAATAATAAAGAACTTACCTGCCAGTGCAACTTTCATATGCATACCAACTATCTAAAGCCCATAGCCCTGAACTAACTCCTTATCAGGCTCTTATACTCCAGTCCACTATCCGTCTGGCTTAATCATCCTAGGGCCAAGTATTTGACAACTGCAGATAGCTGATATGTCCCAGAGGCCACTGAAATTATTCAAACTAGAAAATCCCACGGACGGAGGAGCCTGGTGGGCTGCAGTCCATGGGGTTGCAAAGAGTCGGACATGACTGAGTGACTTCCCTTTCACTTTTCACTTTCATGCATTGGAGAAGGAAATAGCAACCCACTCCAGTGTTCTTGCCTGGAGAATCCCAGGGATGGGGGAGCCTGGTGGGCTGCCGTCTATGGGGTCACACAGAGTTGGACACAACTGAAGTGACTTAGCAGCAGTAGCAGCAGCTGCCAATCCTAAGCCTACTTACTTTGCCTTGCTTTCCCTGCAGAAACCACAATAAAGGCTCGTGCCATTTCCCCTCACTCTCTCTGCCTCCTGACTGATCTTGGGACTTTGCAGGGTGGCCCTGCATGGCCCGTCATGCCTCCTGTGTCTAGGGATCTGTGGGTATGATGTTGAAAACTTCCTCCTTTATGACAGTCATTTCCATGTCTGTGTGTCTTACTGCTGCTAAGTCGCTTCAGTCGTGTCCAATTCTGTGCGACCCCATAGACGGCAGCCCAATCAAAACAAATCCTGGATACATTTTTAAAATAGTCAATGAGGAATGAGAGTTAGCCTATAAATAACCCAGTTTCTTTGCCTGTGGGTTGGAAGAACTCTAAAGTGCCCATTGAGACTGAGCTCAGGTGGTCTTCCAGCTTGTTCATTAATGCACCCCCATTGACTTTCTTCCCTTATACCTCGCTTCCCCACTCTTACCTGTTCTTCCTGTGACCGCTCGCTAAAGAAAATCCTTGCACCCAAATCCTGGTCTCAGACTCTACTTCTCGGGAAACCCAAATTGCTTGTGGGGTGGTGGTGGGGCTTCCCAGGTGGCACTAGTGGTAAAGAAACCCCCTGCCAATGCAAATTAGAATTTTCTCTGGGTATATGCCAGGGAGTGGGATTGCAGGGTCATATAGTAACTCTAATTTTAGGTTTTGAGGGAACCTCTATACTGTTCTCCATAGTGTCTACACCAATTTACATTCTACCAACAGTGTAGGAGGGTCCCCTTTTTACTAAACGCTCTCCAGCATTTATTATTTGTAGACTTTTTGATTATGGCCATTCTGACCAGTGTGAGGTGATAGCTCCTATAGTTTTTATTTGCATTTATCTAATAATTAGAGATGTTGAGCATCTTTCCATATGCCTATTTGCCATCTATACATCTTCTTTGAAGAAATATCTGTTTAGTTCTTCTGCCCATTTTTGGATTGGATTGTTCCCTTTTTGTTATTGAGTTATATGAGCTGTTTGTATATGTTGGAAATTAAGCCCTTGTCAGTTGCATTGCTTTCAAATATTGAGTTGGCCAAAAGGTTCACAAAAAAACCCAAATGAACCTTTTGGCCAACCCAATATTTCCTACCAATCTGTTGGTTGTATTTTCATTTTGTTTATGGGGTTTTTTTGCTGGGTGAAAACTTATGAGTTCAATTAAATCCCATCTGTTTATTTTTGCTTTTATTTCTATTGCCTTAGGACATTGAACTAAGAAAACATTGTTTTGATTCATGTCAGAGAATGTTTTGGCTATGCTTTCTTCTAGGAGTTTTATGGTGTCTTGTGTTTAAGTCTTTAAGCCATTTTATTTTGTATGTGGTGTGAGGGACTGTTCTAACTTCATTGATTTGCTTGTGGCTGTTCAGCTTTTCCAACATCACTTGCTAAAGAGACTGTCTTTTCCCCCTTGCATACTATTGCCTCCTTTGTTGAAGATTAGTTGTCCATAGGCGTGTGGGTTTGTTTTTGGGCTCTCTGTTCTGTTCCATTGATCATGTGTCTGTTTTTGTGCCAACACGATGCTGCTTTGATTACTGTAGCTTTGTAGTATTGTCTGAAGTCTGGGAGGGTTATGCCTCCAGCTTTGTTCATAATGGTATAAATAAGACAGATATCTACTTCTCTCACACATAGAAACCTGGAGGTTGGCAATATAGGACTAATATGGTCACTTTATTTCCCAAACTTCCTGTGACACATGGTCCTTCTAGCTTTCTGCTCTATGATCCTAAGGCAGTATTTCTTGATCTGTATGTTTCAAGATGGCTGCTAAAGCTCCATCCATCACATGTGCATTCCAGTTAGCCAGAGGAGTAAGAAATCCAGCAGAAAAAGCTAAGAGCATAGACCAGCTGTCGTTTAAGGAAACATCTTGGAAAACTGCCTCTTAACATTTCTGTTTATATCCCATTCAGCAGATCTTTGTCACACTTGGCTCCAAAGGAGCTTGGGAAATGTAGTCTTTATTCTGAGTGGTGATAATCCAGTAGATAATTGGGGATTCTACCATGGTAGAAGTAGGGGAAAATGGATATTAGGGTACAGTAGCAGACTATGCCCTAAGCATCTGCTTTGTACCAGTATCTGTTCTTGGAAATGAATTGATAGGTAAGCAAAGTCTGCCCTCATGGAATTAACACTCTAGTAGAAGAAAGTGAAGTGAAAGTGTTAGTCACTCAGTCATGTCTGACTCTTTGCAACCCCATGGACTGTAGCCTGCCAGGTTCGTCTGTCCATGGAATTCTCCAGGCAAGAATACTGGAGTGGGTAGCCATTCCCTTCTCCAGGGGATCTTCCTGACCCAGAGATTGAACCCAGTTCTCCTGCACTGCAGGCAGATTCTTTACCATCTGAGCCATCAGGGAAGACCCTCTAGTAGAAGAAACACACATTAAACACATAAAGAAAAGATTGGCAAAGTATGATGAGGAAAACTACTGAATACTCCAGGAGAGAACAACAGGGAATGTATATGAATGTGGATGAAACCAAGGTGGGAAGAGTTTGGAGTGTTCATGCCTCTGAACCTTTACAAGTGTGGTTCCCTCTGCCTGGATGCTTTTCCTTGTCTTTGCTTCCCACTCATCCTTCCTGGTGGTTTAAGCTGTGTTAACTTGGTTAAATTGGAACTGTATTTTCCAGAGGGCTTTCCTGATGGCTCAGTGGTAGAGAACCCACCTGCCAATGCAGGAGATGTGGGTTCCATCCCTGGGTTGGGAAGATCCCCTAGAGAAGGAAATGGCAACCCACCCCAGTATTCTTACTTGGAAAATCCCATGACAGAGGAGCCTGGTGGACTACAGTCCATGGGGTCACAAAGAGCTGTGCACAACTTAGCAACTAAAACAACAACAAATATTTTCCAGAATTCCCACTCCATTTTTGGTTTTGGGTTGAGTCAGCCAAAAGAAGAACCTTTATGAGATTTGGAAACAATCTTGGAAAAAGTGAAGAGGCAGCTGTTACTGTCCAAAGGCTGCTGTGGTTGTATGCGGTGAGAGATGCAGCGATGCCTGGGGGGTCCAGCTCTCTGCCCTGCGTCCAGCTCTTCTTCCTGGTGCTGGCCAACAGCGGCCCCAGCCCATCACTCAACGCTGAGCTGCAGACCCACAGATGTGGGAACTCCAGGTTGGCACAGCTGCCCAGTATCTTCTCCAGGAGCATCTCCTTGGCAGTTCCACATAAGTGGCCAGCCAAGGCA
>NW_011494753.1:5956646-5964179 GCF_000754665.1 Bison bison bison
TTCTCTGATCCTCCAGCACCTCTGCTTCCCCAGCTCCTCCCACCATCAAGCAGCATCTAATTCCTATAATAAATCCCTCAGCTCTTGCTCGTGGTGGTTCTGCTTCTTCCCTGATTGGACCCTGACTGTTCCTTCTTGTTGGGCAGTTCCTTCTTGAAGTGGTAAGCACTCTACCAGGATGCTCCTCCTCCTCCTCCTCCTCCTCCAAGAAGCCTTCCCTACACCCCCTTGGCAGCTCCAGTGAGACCTGCTTCATTCAGCCTCATAGAATTGTTTGTTAAAAAGGTCTGCCTCTTACTACTCTGAAAGGACTCCAGGGACTGGGTGGGGTCTTTGGTTCTCATTTCTGAGGACAAGTGGGAGGAAGCCACGGTATTCCAGGCCTCTAGAAGGTGCCAGATACTTCCTGATTAATTCTCTCATTTTGTCATCACAAGAATTTACTGCCTCATTTTATGAATGAAGAGAAAGTCAGTCGTGGAGTTGGTGTTTGAACCCTGGACTACAGGCACCAGGGCCTACTGTCCCTCCACTTGCTCACGGCTGGGGCAGGAAGTGGGGCTGTGACTTCCATCCAGTTCAGCCTCTTGGATTCCTTGCTCCCTGACCCTGCTGGTCTCACCCCTCCCACACCCATTCCTGCTCCACCTGCTCCCTCTCTCCTGCAGGCAAGCCCCACTCTCCACGGTGCTAATTGGCACCTGGGTCCCGCGGCAGCAGCTTTGATGGCTCTGCAGCTGGGTTCAGAGACAAGGGCCAGGCTGACTCAGAGCCAAAACCTAGCAAGCGCAGACACCCGACCTGAGGGGATGGAGATGAGAACAGCTGGTCCCCTCCCCTCCGGCTGGCCCCACACCCGGCATTTCTGAGGGTTCACCATCTGGGCTGCTACGGTCTCCCTGCTTGTGTGCTTGCTGCCAGCCTAACACTTTCCTGGCCTCAAAGAATCCTCCTCCATTACGAAGCAGGTCAGAGTGAGTTTTCTCTATCCTACTTCCAGCCTAGGGTGGTAGTTAGGACTGTGAGGTTGATACACAGGGTTCCCATCCTGCTTTGCCACTTGGGACCTACATGACCTTTTTTAAAAAGTTAGTTTCTCCTTTTCCTCTGCTATAAGGCTGTCCTGATGATTAAATGACATAATGTCTGTAAACCATGCAGCCCAACGATGGAGCACTGGCAAGGTGTGGCACTGGGAGAGATGCAAGACACAGCATATTTCCAGGCCCTCAAAGATACCCTGTGCCCCCCAAAGATCCCTTGTGTCACTACCCTCCCTAAACGAAGCCACTGTTTTGGCTTTTAATGATATAGATTAGTTTCACATATTTTTAAAAAAATTCCAAATTTATGGAGATTTGATTGAAGTACAGTGAAACTTCCCTGGTGGCTCAGTGATAAAGAACCTGCCTGCCAATGCAGGAGACACGGGTTCAATCCCTGGGTTGAGATGATCCCCTGGAGAAGGAAATGGCAACCCACCCCAGTATTTTTGCCTGGGAAATCCCATGGGCAGAGGAGCTTCAGGATACAGTCCATGGAATGGCCAAGAGTTGGACATGACTTAACAACTACACAACAACTGAAGTACCTCCTCCTCCTCCTAAGTCGCGTCAGTCGTGTCCGACTCTGTACGACCCCATAGACGGCAGCCCACCAGGCTCCTCCGTCCCCGGGATTCTCCAGGCAAGAACACTGGAGTGGGGTGCCATTTCCTTCTCCAATGCATGAAAGTGAAAAGTGAAAGGGAAGTCGCTCAGTCGTGTCTGACTCTTATCGACCCCATGGACAACTGAAGTACAGTAACGTCCAAATATTTTAAATGTGCAGTTTGGTCAGTTTTGATATTTATATATGTACTCATGAAACCAACATTCAGAGGGCAGATATTTGCATAACTCCCCAAAGTTTCCTGTGCCCCTTCGGAATCCATCACTCCCTCTACTCTTTCCCCAGGCAAACACTGATCTGCTTTCTGTCCCATAGGTTAGTTTGTACTTTCTAGAATATTATGTAAATGGAATCACACAGTATGTGCGCTCTGGGGAGGATGGGGAGAGAATTTGCCCATTATGCGCTTGCCTCTAGTGATCCTGAGGTTCTTCCGTTTTGTCAAGTGTGTCCAGCAATTGGCTTCCTTTTATTGCCTTTATTCCATTGTATGGCTAGATCACAGTCCAGCTATTTACTTGTTGATGAAGATTTGAATTGTTTTTATTCTTTTACTATTACACATAAAACTGTGAACATCCTTACACAAGTATCTGTGTGGAAAGTTGTTTTTTCTTCTCCTGGGTAAATATCTGTGAATGGAATGGATGGGTCATGTGGTAGGTGTTGGTTTCATTTTAAATGTCTATCAAGTCATTTTCAAAGTGATTGTACACTTTTCCATTCCCACCAATAGTGTTTGAGAGTTTCAGTTGCTCCACATCTCACCAACACTTGGTGTAGTCAACTTTTTAAAGTTGAACCTGTAATACTGGATGCATGGCAATGTCTCATTGTGTCATAATTTGCATTTTCCTAATAACTAATGATGTTGAGCTTTTTAAAAATGTGCTTATTAGACATCTATATACCTTCTCCTGTGAAATGTCTGTTCAAATCCTTTGCCCATTTTCATACTGAGCTGCATGTCTTATTGAATTGTAAGAGTTCTTTACATATTATGAATGTAAGTCTTGTCTGATATATGTTATGAATATTTTTTCTCAGAACATGGCTTGCCTATTTATTTTCTTGGAGCAACAGTTTTTTATTTTGATCAAGTCTAATATATAATTTTTCTTTTAATCAAAGAAAATGCTTTTTGTATTCTACCTAAGAAATCTTTGCCTATCCCAAAGTTACAAAGATATTCTCCTCTTTTTTCTTTTTTTGTCAAGAAGTTTTTATTTTTACATTTTACATTTTGGTCTCTGATTCTATTTTGAGTAAAATGTGGTATACAGCATTACTGTTCATTCCCCACCCCGCCCCTCCCTGACTGGATAGCCAGTAATTTTAGCACAATTGTTGGGAAAAAAAAAGCTTTCCTTCTTCCATTGAATTTATTCGTATTTTGGTCAAAAAAACAGTTGACCGTATACATGTGGGTCTGTTTCTGGGCTGTATTCTATTCCATTGATCCATATGTCTGTCTTTTTACCAGTACCAAATGGCCTTGATTACTGTAGTTTTAAGGAAGCCTTGATGTGAGAGTTGGACTGTGAAGAAGGCTGAGTGCCGAAGAATTGATGCTTTTGAACTGTGGTGTTGGAGAAGACTCTTGAGAGTCCCTTGGACTGCAAGGAGATCCAACCAGTCCATTCTGAAGGAGATCAGCCCTGGGATTTCTTTAGAAGGAATGATGCTAAAGCTGAAACTCCAGTACTTTGGTCACCTCATGTGAAGAGTTGACTCATTGGAAAAGACTCTGATGCTGAGAGGGATTGGGGGCAAGAGGAGAAGGGGACGACAGAGGATGAGATGGCTGGATGGCATCACTGACTCGATGGACATGAGTCTGAGCGAACTCCGGGAGTTGGTGATGGACAGGGAGGCCTGGTGTGCTGTGATTCATGGGGTCATAAAGAGTTGGACACAACTGAGCGACTGAACTGAACTGAACTCAGGTAGGGTAAGTTCTTTAATTTTGTTCTTATTTTTAAAAGTTGCTTTACTTGTCCTGGAAAGTGAAAGTGAAAGTTGCTCAGTTGTGTCTGACTCTTTGACCCATGGACTATAGCCCTCCAGACTCCTCTGTTGATGGAATTCTCCAGGTAAGAATACTGGAGTGGGTAGCCATTCACTTCTCCAGGGGATCTTCCTGACTCAGAGATCGAACCTGGGTCTCCTGCATTGCCGGCAGATTCTTTACCATCTGAGCCACCACAGAAGCTCAGGGAAGCCCCTAGGTCCTATGAATGTCCAGATACATTTTAAAATCAGATTTTTCAAATCTAGAAAAAAAGTGACTACTGGAATTTTGGTTGGAATTTCATTGAATTTATATTAGGTAGAGGGAAACTATATTAGGCATTTCATATATCTCAATGTAAAAACTGGCATATTTCTCTGTGTATTTGATCTTTACTCTCAGCAATGTTTCATCATTTTCAGTGTTGAGGTTTTATAAATTTATTCCTAAGTATTTGATAAATGTTGATGCTATTCTAAATGGGATTTCTAAAATTTTGCTTTCAAATTGCTCTCTGCTAAGAACTTTCATGGTGTATTCTTCCTTTCCTAACAGAGGTGTTGGAAAACCCAGATATAGGGGGCATTCTTGCAGTGCTCACTGTCAAGTGCTGTAGATAAGATGTCAAAAGTCTGAAAGAAGAAGAGCAGAATGACTGATGGGGCTTCAAGTAAATGCATAAAAAGCTTCCTCCTCCTGTTCGCCTTGATTTTGCCTCTGATTTTTTATTATGGAGTGTGCGTTGTTATGGTGATGAGAGTTGGGGAGATCCTGCAGTGGGAAGAGATGGGAGGTCCTCAGCCCTCTTCCAGTTCTACACTCTGTTCTAGTGCCACCTGGGTCCATGCTTTCAAGGTCTTCTACACACAGTAAACCAGGCATCTCCTCTAAGCTCCAGGCATGTACCACTCACAGGACTCTTAAACTCAGCATCTCCATAACTGAATTCACAATCTTTCCTCAAACCAGTTTCTTATTCAATATTTCTTTTGCTTCAAATAGCAGTCTCCACTAGTTGCACATACCCAATAGGGATAGCAATAAGTAAATACCCAATAAATACTTGTTATGTGGATAAGTGGATGAAGATTTGCAATACAGAAAGTCATCTTATCCTAAATAATTTTTGAGGACAGTTGCCACCTTTGAGCTGGTTTGGAAAGTCCCATGCATATTCTCATAATGCTGGAAACCTCCAGATTTAAACAAAAAGACTCTGCATGCCAGAGTTGGTTCTTCCTCCTGTGTTACTCCGGGCCTCACTAAGACCATAGCTACAAGCAGGATGAGGGCAGGACATTTCTGGTCTTTTGTTGTTTAGTTGCAAAGTTGTGTCCAACTCTTTGGGAGCCCATGGACTGCAGCACGCCAGGCTTCCCTGTCTTTCACCACCTCCCAGAGTTTGCTTAAGCTCATGTCCATTGAGTCAGTGATGCCATCCAACTATCTCATCCTCTGTCACCCCCTTCTCCTCCTGCCTTCAATCTTTCCCAGCATCTGGGTCTTTTCCAATGAGTCAGCTCTTTGCATCAGGTGGCCGAAGTATTGGAGCTTCAGCATTAGTCCTTCCAATGAATATTCCAGGTTGATTTCCTTTAGGATTGACTGATTTGATCTCCTTGCTGTCCAAGGGACTCTCAAGAGTTTTCTCCAGCCCCACAGTTCAAAAGCATCAATTCTTTGGTGCTCAGCCTTCTTTATGGTCCAACTCTCACATTCATACATGACTACTGGAAAAACCACAGATTTGATTATGTGGACCTTTGTTGGTGAAGTGCTATCTCTGCTTTTAAATACACTGTCTAGGTTTGTCATAGCTTTTCTTTCAAGGAGCAAGCATCTTTTAATTTCATGGCTGTAGTCACCATCTGTAGTGATTTTGAAGCCCAAGAAAATTAAATCTGCCACTGTTTCCATTTCCCCCCTCATCCATTTGCCATGAAGTGATGGGACTAGATACCATGATCTTAGTTTTTTGAGTGTTGAGTTTTAATCCAGTTTTTTCACTCTCCTCTTTCACCTTCATCAAGAGGCTCTTTAGTTCCTCTTTACTTTCTGCCATTAGGGAGTATTATCTGCATATCTGATGTTGTTGATATTTCTCCCTGCCATCTTGATTCCAGCTTGTGCTTTATCCAGTCTGGCATTTTGCATGATGTACTCTGCATAGAAATTAAATAAGCAAGGTGACAATATACATCCTTGATGTACTCATTTCCCAATTTGGAACCAGTCCATTGTTCCATATGTGGTTCTAACTGTAGATTCTTGACCTGCATAGAGGTTTCTCAGGAGGCAGTTAAGGTGGTCTGGTATTCCCATCTTTTGAAGAATTCTCCGGTTTGTTGTGATCCACACAGTCAAAAGCTTTAGCGTAGTCAATGAAGCAGAAGTAGATGTTTTTCTGGAATTTTTAGTCCTGGGAACAGAAAAATCATTTTTCATTGCAAGGACTTCATCTCATTTATTTCTATATCACCTGTGCCTTGGCTCAATCCTGAAATGCAGAAGATACTTAATGCTTTGAAGGAATGAATAAATGAGTGAATGAAACAGCTCCATGGTGTAAATACTGTTTCTCTTTGTATAGGAGAGAAAATTGAATCTCAGAGGCTGCCCAGCTAGGAAGCAGAAAAATTGGGGTGCAATCCCTGTCACCCTGGTTCCCAGAGCAGTGATCTTTCCACTGCATCAAGACAGTTGTGACAAACAAGTGCAGGTTTCATTTCATTTTCCTTCCAACTAATAGTTCTTAAGTGCTTCCTGCATGCCAGGCATTGATACCGGATGAATCAAGATTGGATGAAGCTATTAAAGTTCTCTTGAGAGCTCATATGGTTAGCCACAAGATTTGGACTCACAAACACACACAAAAGCCTTTTTCCTAGGACCCTGACTTGAATCAATTCTTGATCAACTAAAGCATTGATCTCCAAATAAAGATTTCTGGGGCCTTGCCTTGGAAATTCTAATTCATTCATCAGCAGGTGATGCCTGGGAATCAATATTTTAACCACTGCTTTGGCCTGATGTGTTATATAGACAGTCTTGGGAAAGGTCCAACAGGAAGTTTCCACACAGAAGCCTCATGAAGACAGAGAGTAAGTCTGTCTTCATTCTTTTGTTTGCAAACATTTACTGAGCATTTGTTATGTCACAGCCACTATCTAAATCTTAGGGATATAGTAATGAACAAAAATAGGTAGGAAAAAAGTGGAAACAGTAACAGATTTTATTTTCTTGGGCTCCAAAATCACTGCGGATGGTGAGTGCAGCCATGAAATTAAAAGATGCTTGCTCCTTGGAAGAAAAGCTATGACAAACCTAGACAGCATATTTAAAAGCAGAGACAACACTCTGCTGACAAAGGTCCACATAGTCTAGGCTATGGTTTTTCCAGTAGTCACATATGGATGTGAGAGTTGAACCACAAAGCAGGCTGAGCATCGAATTGATGTTTTCGAACTGTGGTGCTGGAGAAGACTCTTGAGAGTCCCTTGGACTGCAAGGAGATCAAACCAGTCAATCCAAAAGGAAATCAACCTTGAATATTCATTGGAAGGACTGATGCTGAAGCTCCAATACTTTGGCCACCTAATGCAAAGAGCTGACTCATTAGAAAAGACCCTTTGACAGAAAACAACAAAATTCTGTAAAGCAATTATCCTTCAATTAAAAGATAAATAAATAAATTTGTTTTTTAAAAAAGAAAAGATCCTGATGCTGGGAAAGATTAAGGGCAAGAGGAGAAGGGGATGACAGAGGATGAGATGGTTGGATGGCATCACTGAACTCAACGGACATGAGTTTGTGCAAACTCTGGGAGATGGCGATGGACAGAGAAGCCTGGC
>NW_011494753.1:5964279-5964398 GCF_000754665.1 Bison bison bison
GAAGGAATGGGTTAACCCAGAGCTCAAGGCTATGGAAGTTTTACCCCAGACCTTCTCCCATAACATACATTCTGAGCTCAAAAAAAGACATGTCCTTGAACAAGAGATACTGCTGCCTT
>NW_011494753.1:5964498-5967079 GCF_000754665.1 Bison bison bison
GCCTGGCGTGCTGCAGTTCATGGGGTCACAAGGAGTGAGACACGACTTAGTGACTGAACAACAGCAACAGCAATGAACAAAACAAAGTTCTGTTCTCATCCGTTTTGTGAGGAAGGGGGAGAAACTAAGTGGGAGATGATGAGCAAGCAAGGAAATGAATGGACAGTGTACCCTCTGGTTGCGGTGCTGAGCGCCCTGGAGAAAGCAGAACAGAGGGGTGGGATGCGCAGGGACTGAGAAGGAGTCCTCCAGCCCCCTGAGAAGGTGACGTTTTTGCTGATACCTTAGTGACAAAAGAAGCCAACTGAATGGAGCTCCAGAACCAAGGCAGAGGGAACTGGACATGGCAAAGTCTTTAGAGAGGGGCAGGTTTGGCATGTGTGGCTGGCAGGGTGGAAGCAATGGGAGAAGAGCTGAAGATGTGGTTAGACAGTGAGAGCAAGATGGACACGTATCATTTAAGCAGGAGATCTAGATTTTCTTCCAAAGGGTTTTGAGAGGGAGTGACCTGATGGGACTGATTTAATTGATTTGCTCTGGCTGCTGGATAAAGGCAAGAGTCTGGGGGTCCAGAGTTATAGCAGGGGACCAAGTAGGGACTGTTGGGAATGCAAGCTAGAGATGATGGCAGCTCAGGCCTGGGTAGGAACATGCAGATGGAGATGGACAAACTAGAAACACAGCTAGGAGGCTTTGCTGGTGGGGCTGAATATTGGGTGCGTGGGGAGGGTAACGAGGGCAGGGAGGATCAAGGATGGCTCCTGGACTTGAGTAACTGGGTAGATGATGAACCACTTACTGAAATGGGAAGGCTGAGAGAGTGTGCTAGGTTGAAAAATGTCTCCCCCAAATTCATGTTAACTGACAAAGGCTTTCTTCTTGTTGAGTTTTAGACAGGTTTCTCTCAGCCCTCTGCAACTAGGACTCAACTTTGATCTGTAAAAAATGGCAGACTCAGCACAATGGTTTATCTACTCCCCAAGCCCTATACCAACGGCCTCGAAGAAACACTATCAAAGGTTCTAACAGCTCAAGGCCGCATCCCTAGGTGACCCTAGTGCCCCCTTATAAAGTATCTGCCTGAGCTAGTACAATGCTGCCAGGATAATCTCTGTTCCTAGTCAAGACCTGGTAAGAGATAGGCCCCTCTAGGGACTTTCCTGGAGCGGGGCAGTGATTAAGGCTACACACTTGTACTGCAAGGGGGCAAGGTTTTGTTCCTGCTCAAAGACTAAGATCCCACATGCCTTGGCCAAAAGAGAGAAAATAAAAACAAACCAAGATAGAGTCCCTAAACAACCCCTTCCCAAAGCAGCTACTTTAGAAAGTTTGAAGTCATACATCTTTTTTCTCTGAACACAGCTCTTCAACCACCCAAATCTGACTTCTCAAGGACCTAAGAGCTGTCTCTTCAAAATGCAAACATTCAGAAAAATAACTCCCTCCCAGCCCAGTGCACACTTTATTCTAACTTGCACTGCTACTGCCTGTCATAAAGATAAAGAGGTTTGGGGACTTCCCTGGTGATACAGTGGCTAAGACTTCCAACGAAGTCTTCCAGTGCAGCGGGTGTGGGTTTGATCCCTGGTGGGGGAGCTCAGATCCCACCTGCTTCACTGCTGCCAAAAAAACAAAAGATAAAACAGAAGCAATACTGTAAAAAATTCAATAAAGACTTGAAAAATGGTCCACATGAAAAAAATCTAAAGTAAAATATGCATTAAAAAGAGAGAGAGAGGTTTGCTTCTCCTTCAGAGAAGTACTGGTCAACAAGACTACTTACCTCATCACGAATCAAAGTTGAGTTCGTGGGCAATTTTCCCCACTGCAGTGATTAGCACTGAACAAGGTCTACACTTCCCACTCTAACCTGTGTCTGGCTTTATGTCTGACAACACCCAGAACCTGTGAATGTCTGGGAAAGGGAGTCTTTGCAGGTGTCATCATGTTAAGATGAGGTCATGCTGAATTAGAGTGGACCCTAATCCAATGACAGCTGTCCTGATAAGAAGAGGAACTAGAGATACAGAGACAGGCACGAGGAAAATTCCATGTGATGATAGAGGCAGAGAGTGGAGCCATCACAGAAGCTGGGCGAGAGACATGGAGCCGGTTCTCCTTCTGAACCTCAAGAAGGAAGTTGTTCCTCATGATAGTTTGACTCTAAACTTCTAGCCTCCAGAGCTGAGAGAGCGAAAGCTTTGGCTTAACCTCCAAGATGATAGCTTACACTTTGTCTTGGGATCCCAGACAAGCCCCCAAGATGATAGATGAAAGCTTACAGTGTTCCACCAGATTTGTGGTCTCCAAAGAGAAGATTTAACTTCTGGATCAAAGACAGTCTCAGGCACTCAGAGTTTTGTGTAGCAGAAGTTTTGTTAAAGTGATAGTAACAGTAAAAGCTTCTGACATAGACATCAGAAGGGTAGAAAGATTACCTGTCTTGCTAGTTTAAACAGGGCATTATATACCTTTTTGCTAGCTGCTGAGAATAGAAAAAACAAAACAAAACCTTAAGGCTGTGAAAATTTTGTCTAGACCCTTTCCCATAACATATATCTTGGAACGACATCAGCACAAG
>NW_011494753.1:5967179-5971829 GCF_000754665.1 Bison bison bison
CCTGCCCGGAGGTGGAGCCCTACCAGTTTAAGACAAAAGAATATGGAAAAGAAACAATGTTTACCTCCTCCTTAAAGGGGCCTTAGGCTTGGATTCCTTATCAACCTGCCTAAATTACCTCTCTCAAGAGAATACATTTCTGTTGCTTTAAGCTATTACCAAACCAAACTCCGATCCACTCACCAGGCACAGGAAAGCCAATGTACTAATACCAGGTGGTGGTGAAGGAAACAGCAGCATTAACTGCAGGATTCCAAGCAAGGAGTCCACACAGCTAATGCTCAAAACATCAGATGGGTTTCAGGAAAGTATTTTTAAAGGCCAGGTGAGAGAGGGGAGTCGCAGGGTGTATGACTGGTCGGTGGTGAAGTATGGGACTGTGTCACAGGGGTTACAGTACCAGTCCTTACGCCCCAGCAGGTCTGGGGGCCACAGGCTCATGATCATCACATAGTGAATGTCTTCCATTTGATGATGGCTTTAACCTCTGTAAAACAACTCAGGAGTGTGCATCAGCACTCATCTGGGTACTTCAGAGAGGAGCTGAAGCAGAGGATATGGGGAGCGGTGTGTCCTAGGGAGGCCCCAGAGGGTCCTGCTTTGTTGCAAAGCCAACCGGCTTCTGGTACTTTGTTATAACAGCACTAGGAAACGAATACTGGCAGAAACAGGTTTTGTTAGCACGCTGTATATCCACAGCACCCAGCACAGTGCCAGATAGTTGCTGTTGTTCAGTCGCTAAGTCCTGTCTGACTCTGTGTGACCCCATGGACTGCAGCACACCAGGCTTCCCTGTCCTTCACCATCTCCCAGAGTTTGCTCAAACTCATGTCCCTTGAGGTCAGTGATGCCATCTAGTCCTCTCATCCTATGTCACCCCCTTCTCCTCCTGCCCTCAATCTTTCTCAGCATCAGGGTCTTTTCCGATGAGTCAGTTCTTTACATCAGGTGGCCAAAGTATTGAAGCTCTCAGCATCAGTCCTTCCAATGAATATTCAGGGTTGATTTCCTATAGGATTAACTGGTTTGATCTCCTTGCTGTCCGAGAGACTCTCAAGAGTCTTCTCCAGCCCCACAGTTTGAAAGTATCAGTTCTTTGGTGCTCAGCCTTCTTTATGGTCCAACTCTCACATCTGTACATGACTACTGGAAAAACCACAGCTTTGACTATATGGAACTTTGTCAGCAAAGTGATATCTCTGCTTTTTAATACTCTGTACAGTACAAATAGAGAATAAATATTTGTTGAATGAATTAATTAGTGACTTACTCCACATCCTGGACTGAAGTGAACACAGTATCCTCCTGGCTTGGAAAAACACTTGTTGGCAGTATTTGTAGAAATTCAGAATATTTCTTCTGATAAACACAGAGCGGGCAAATAGCATTCTACTGGGCATTTGATGAGCATTCCCTCTGTCTGCCCATTGAGTGTGCAAGGTGGGCATGGTTGTTGCCAGTTTTTGCGGTGAGTTCCTGAGACTCAGGGTGAGACTCGTTTCCTGGCCCCTATAACGGGGGGCCCTGCACCCGGAACCCCAGTGTGTGCCACACTGAAGCCCGTCCCTCACTCCACACGGCTGTCAGTGCAGAAATGAGCTGGTTCCTGATTTAACTGGTGTCTGAGAGAAGCTTTGTCTGTCTGCTGTGACGCAGGCCCAGGCACTGACCCTGAAGTTGAACTTGGCTCAGGAGAGAGAGTGCAGGGTGGATCCTCATCTCAGCGGTCACTGAGAGCTCTGTCTGGCTCAGGGGAGTCTCAGTCTCCTGGCAGCACACCTCCTTTGGTTCTTCAGAGCGACTCTCAGACTGTGATTGCACGTGGATCACCTGGGGTTCTGCTAAACTGAAGATTCTGACTCCACGGGACCCTTGTGGGGCCAAGTTTCTGATTTCTAACAGGCTCCCAGGTGATGTGGATGCTGCTGGCCTGTCTGCTGCACTGTATAGAGAGTGGTAGAGGTGGGAGTGGGGTGGGGTGGGCAGAGAGGAGCGAAATGGAGGCGCTGAGGTCTGGGGAGCTGTGGGGTGGCGTCTTTGCAGGGAAAGTGGCTCAACTTCACTCCTCTCTTTCTCTTCTAGGCTTGTAAATTGTTGTTAGAAGCCTCTCTTCATCTCTCTTCCACTCCACCCATCAATAGTATAGAGAGAGATAGCTGAGCATCAGGACATCTGCATTCTTGTCCTGCCGTGGACCCCAGGGAGCTGGCAGGCAAGCTTCCTCCCTCTTCCTTCAGCCCTGTGGCTCTAACTCCAGGAGCCTGCGCGGGGTGGGGACCAGAGTGCAGTGAGTCTGCCGCTGCTCACCAACAAGCCCATCACTTAGAGGGGTGGGGAGAGCTGAGGAGAGGCCCTTCCTACTTCCTAGCACTTGTGTGCAGCCTGCAGGGCACAGGAGTTAATGAAGACAGAGGATGGCCTCCTCCAAATGGACCTCTCAAGCTCTGTGGACAGGGGGGAGGGAGAAGCTGGACTTCCCAGCAAGACCAAGAGTCCACCAGCTGCACCACCTTTGACCCCATTCATTGTCAACATGTTCTATGCAGGGCGTCAGAGTCAGAGAGAGAATATCTGCGAATGGGAAGTTACCTTCAAGTTAATTTGTAAGTTCCAAGCAAGATCCTAAAGGAATTACTTTGTGGGGAGCAGAGTGGTAGTGAACTTGATAAATCCATTCTGAATATCACTGGTAAATGAGAGGAGATGGTCAAATAAATATGGAAAAAAATAAAAGACCATTGTGTGGGGCTATGATACTTATAAAAGATATACCAATGTAATATAATAGAAAGCCCAGAAGTCCCACACATGCTTTAGATATTCAGAATATGACAAACATGGCATTTCAAAATGGGTTGGCAATGGATAAATATGGCTGAGAAAATTAAGGATTTGATTTTTCCTTGAACCACATACTCCCATAAATTCCAAATGGGATAAAGAGTTAAATGTAACAGTGATACCAAAAAGATAATGGAATAGAGGAAAATATTTATATAAGGTCAATGCAGAGGAGACCACTCTAAGTTTCACACTGAAAGCAGAAACCCTAAAGGAAAGATGGAAAAATGTGACAGCAAAAGTTCTTACATGTTAAAAATCTCACAAACAAAATTAATAAGCAAGTAATAAATTGGGGAATTCAATATATACCTGATGAAGGGTTAATATTATTACAAATTAATAGGGAAAAGACATCAGCCCAACAGAAATGGGCACCAAGCATAACAGGCATGTGATTTAAAAGTAAGTACGAATGGGGACTTCCCTGGTGGTCTAGTGGTTAAGACTGTGCTTCCACTGCAGGGGGCACAGTTCCATCCAGGAACTGGGATCCCACAGGCCACGTGGCACGGCCAAAAAGACCAACCGCAAATGACCAGGAACCATGTGAAACCATTTGCAATGATAACAGTAATAAAACAAATGCTACTAAAACCATGAGGTACCTCTTTCTGCCAGCTGAATGGGCATAGATCAGGAGATTTTTTGAAAAATGACAGACAGGGGAGAGTTTGAACAAACAGACTCTCACTTACTACTGCTGGGGCTGTATATTGGTACAACTGCTCCACAGGGCGAAAGCTCTTAAAGCTTTCCATCTGTTTGCGCCAGAAATTCCATTTCTAGAAATTGATCCTAAAGAAATAATTATATGCACGAAATGAATGCAGTAATGTGCATGCATCACAGTGGCACTCACTCATGGAAAATAGAAACTGCTTAAATATGCATCCATGAGTCTGAACTCTTCTCCTCCAGCTCACTCCAACAGTCACCCAAGGCCTCCAACCCAACGGTCTACATTTCCCCTGAAGAGCAAGTATTTCCCACCCTTTCTCTGGGTTGAGCCTCACAGCGCCCCCTCGTGGCTTACAAGGCAGGACTGGATTTAGCTCCATGCTGGGAAAGATTGAGGGCAGGAGGAGAAGGGGACGACAGAGGATGAGATGGTTGGATGGCATCCCCAACTCAATGGACATGGGTTTGGGTAGACTCCGGCAGTTGGTGATGGACAGGGAGGCCTGGCGTGCTGCAGTTTATGGGGTCACAAAGAATAGGACACGACTGAGCGACTGAACTGAACTGAACCAGGTGGTGGGGCTTCCCAGGTGGCTTAGTGGTAAAGAATCCACCTACCGATGCAGGAGACGCAAGAGCCATGGGTTTGATCCCTGGGTCAGGAAGATCCCCTGGAGGAAGAAATGGCAACCAGATCCAGTATTCTTGCCTTGAAAATCCCATGGACAAAGGAGCCTGGCGGGCTATGGTCCAAAGGCTCGTGAAGAGTCAGACACGATTGAGCATGCACGCATCCAGGCAGAGCTGGATGTGCAGGGGGACCGGGTAGCTGCCGAGGATTTAACTAGGGCTTTGATTCTTAGTTCTGGTGTCCAGAAGGAATAGAAAGCATTTTCTGTCTCCCTCAGTTCAGTTCAGTTCAGTCGCTCAGTCGTGTCCGACTCTTTGCGACCCCATGAATTGCAGCACACCAGGTCTCCCTGTCCATCACCAACTCCCGGAGTTTACTCAAACTCACGTCCATCGCGTCGGTGATGCCATCCAGCCATCTCGTCCTCTGTCGTCCCCTTCTCCTCTTGCCCCCAATCTCTCCCAGCATCAGGGTCTTTTCCAATGAGTCAACTCTTT
>NW_011494753.1:5971929-5975974 GCF_000754665.1 Bison bison bison
GAGGTGGCCAAAGTACTGGAGTTTCAGCTTTAGCATCATTCCTTCCAAAGAACACCCAGGGCTGATCTCCTTCAGAATGGACTGGTTGGATCTCCTTGCAGTCCAAGGGACTCTCAAGAGTCTTCCCTCCAACACCACAGTTCAAAAGCATTAATTCTTCGCGCTCAGCCTTCTTCACAGTCCAACTCTCACATCCATACATGACTACTGGAAAAACCATAGCCTTGACTAGATGGACCTTTGTTGTCAAAGTAATGTCTCTGCTTTTTAATATGCTTTTTAATATGCTATCTAGGTTGATCATAACTTTCCTTCCAAGGAGTAAACGTCTTTTAATTTCTGTCTCCCTAGGGCCCTGCTTTTATTTCTAAGACCTGCTTTGGCTTCTTACTGCTCTTAGGCCCTCAAAGACCCATGTGGTCTGCTCCACCCCTCAGGTCCCACATCACCCAGGAAGCCTCTTGGCAGGTCCAGCCACACAAGTCTACTTTCAGTTTTTCCAACTCATCATGCTATCTGCAGATGCTGTTCCCTTTGCTGCAAACACTCCTCCCTTCCTCTCCTACCTGACTTCAAGGTCCCACTTCAGAAGCCCTTTCCTATTTCCATAGCTCCTCTATGATATGGGGCTTCCCTGGTGGCTCAGGCGGTAAAGAACCTGCCTGCAGTGCAGGAGACATGGGTTCAATCCCTGGGTCGGGAAGATTCCCTGGAGAAGGGAATGGCAACCCACTCCAGAATTCTTGCTTGGAGAATTCCACGGACAGAGGAGCCTAGCGGACTATACAGTCCATGGGGTCGCAAGGAGTCAGACACAACTGAGCGACTGACACTTTCACTTTTTCTATGATGTGTATTATAGTTGTATTTTTATATTGATTTATGTAACTGTGCCCCTCCACCAAGACTTTCAGTGATGTGTAGCAGGATTATGGCAGTTGTAACCCCAGGATTCACACAGTACTTAACACATAGTAGGGCCTCAACATGGCCAACCAGGGCTCTGGGAAATTATCTTTTATTATTTCTCTGATAACCCCTACCCCTTTGTTTTTTCTGTATTCTTATCAGAATGCCAACCAGTTGGATGTTGGACTTCTTGAGCTATTTCTCTAAGTATTTTCTCTTGTATATTTTTATTTCTGACATTTTGTTCCACATTCTGGAGGTTTCACTAACTTTGTTTTCCAGAGCACTTCTTAAAAGCTTTTTTATATTTAACTTGCTTTTCACTTTCAATTTTTTTTTAATATTTGTATGCCTGTGTTCATAACAGCATTGTTCACAATAGCCATAAGGTAGTGAAGTTGCTCAGTTGTGTCCAACTCTTTGCGACCCCATGGACTGTAGCCTACCAGACTCCTCAGTCCATGAAATTTTCCAGGCAAGAGTGCTGGAGGGGGTTGCCATTTCCTTCTCCATGAGATCTTCCCGACCCAGGGATCAAACCTGGGTCTCCTGCATTGCAGGCAGACGCTTTACCACCTGAGCCACCAGGGAAGCCCAGCCATAATGTAGAAACAACCCAAATGCCCATTAATGTGTGTGCATCCAATGGAATAATTTTCAGCCTTAGAAAGGAAGGAAATTCCGACAGTCTCATTGATAAAGCCTAAGGACATTATGCTAAGTGAAATAAGCCATTCACAAAATGGCTTAATACTGTATGATTTCACTTATATGAGGTACCTAGTCAAATTCATAGACTCAGAAAGTAGAATGGGAGGTGCCAGGCCCTGCGGGCAGGGAGGAGTGGGTACTTAGTGTTTGATGGGCACAAAGTTCCGTTTTACAAGACAAAAAAAACTTCTGGGGATGGATAGTGGCTATGGATGTGTAACAGTGTGAAAGTACTTAATGCCACTGAACCGTGCGCTTAGAAATGGATACAACAGTAAATTTTATATTGTGTGTATTTCACCACAGTTTTTATTTCTTTTTCTCTAGTTCTTTTTTTCTTAACATCTTGTCTTTTTATTTAAGATACAGTATATTCTTGAACATTTCTTAGGGTACTCATTTCCTTCCTTTATTTCTTTTTTTATTGAAATACACCAGACTTACAGGGTCATGTTAGTTTCAGATATACAGTGATTGGGTTGTATAAATGCATATATTTTTCCAGATGCTTTTCTATTATAGGTTATTAAAATATATTGAATATATCAATAGTTGCCTGTGCTATACAGTAGGTCCTTGTTTATCTATTTCATATACAATAGTGTGTATCTGTTAATCCTTGTTATCTATTTCATATACAGTAGTGTGTATCTGTTAATCCTTGTTGTGTTTCTATTTCATATACAGTAGCGTTTATCTCGGAGAAGGCAATGGCACCCCACTCCAGTACTCTTGCCTGGAAAATCCCATGGGCGGAGGAACCTGGTAGGCTGCAGTCCATGGGGTCACAAAGAGTCGGACACGACTGAGCGACTTCACTTTCACTTTTCCCTTTCATGCATTGGAGAAGGAAATGGCAACCCACTCCAGTGTTCTTGCCTAGAGAATCCCAGGGACGGCAGAGCCTGGTGGGCTGCCGTCTATGGGGTTGCACAGAGTCGGACACGACTGAAGCGACTTAGCAGCAGCAGTGTTTATCTGTTATTCTCAAACTCTTAATTTTTCCCTCCCCCACCTTTCCCCTTTGGTAAATTTGTTTTCTGAGTCTGTGAGTCTGTTTCTGATTTATAAGTAAGGTCATTTGTATCATTATTTATTTATTTTTGGCTGCGCTGAGCCTTCCTTCCTGAGCGAGGGCTTCCTCTGGTTGCGGAGAGCAGGGGCTACCGTCCAGCTGTGGTGCATGGGCTTCTCACTGTGGCGGCTCCTCTTGTTGAGGAGCGCAGGCCCCACAGCACGTGAGCTCAGTAGTTGCGACTCATGGTCTCTACAGCGCAGGCTCAGTAGTTGTGGTGTACGGGTTTAGTTGCCCTGTGGCCGGCATGTGAAATCTTCCCAGACCAGGGATCGATCCTGGGTCCGTTGGCAGGTGGATTCTTCACCACTGGACCACTAGGAAAGTCCCTATATCATTGTTTAGATTCTGCATTCAAGTAATATCTTATGATATTTGTCTTTATCTTATTTACTTCAACGAGTATGATAATCTCTAGGTCCATCCATGTTGCTGCAAATGGCATTATTTTTATTTTTTATGGCTGAGTAATATCATCTATCTATCTGTCTATATCACACATCTTCTTTATCCGTTCATCTGTTGATGAGCATTTAGCTTGGCTCCATGTCTTGGCTATTGTAAATACCACTGCTGTGAACATTGGGTACATGTATCTTTCTGAGTTGGTTTTCATCTTTTCCAGATAATACACCCAGGAGTGGGATTACCGGATCATATGGTAATTCTACTTTTAGTTTTTTAAGGAACCTCCATACTATTCTCCATAGTGCCTGCACCAGTTTACATTCCTATCCACAGTGTATGATGGTTCCCTTTTCTCTACCCTCTTTCTTTTTAAAGTTGTCTTTTATTCTCTGAATTTTCTCTGAGGATTTCCTTTGCTCTTCATGTTGATAAGATCAGATCAGATCAGATCAGTCGCTCAGTCGTGTCCGACTCTTTGAGACCCCATGAATCGCAGCATGCCAGGCCTCCCTATCCATCACCAACTCCCGGAGTTCACTGAGACTCACATCCATCGAGTCAGTGATGCCATCCAGCCATCTAATCCTCTGTCGTCCCCTTCTCCTGCCCCCAATCCCTCTCAGCATCAGAGTCTTTTCCAATGAGTCAACTCTTCGCATGAGGTGGCCAAAGTACTGGAGTTTCAGCTTTAGCATCATTCCTTCCAAAGAAATCCCAGGACTGATCTCCTTCAGAATGGACTGGTTGGGTCTCCTTGCAATCCAAGGGACTCTCAAGAGTCTTCTCCAACACCACAGTTCAAAAGCATCAATTCTTCAGCGCTCAGCTTTCTTCACAGTCCAACTCTCACATCCATACATGACCACAGGAAAAACCATAGCCTTGACTAGACAGACCTTTGTTGGCAAAGTAATGTCTCTGCTTTTGAATATGCTATCTAGG
>NW_011494753.1:5976074-5989935 GCF_000754665.1 Bison bison bison
GCTTTTGAATATGCTATCTAGGTTGGTCATAACTTTCCTTCCAAGGAGTAAGCGCCTTTTAATTTCATGGCTGCAGTCACCATCTGTAGTGATTTTGGAGCCCCCCAAAAATAAAGTCTGACACTGTTTCCACTGTTTCCCCATCTATTTCCCATGAAGTGATGGGACCGGATGCCATGATCTTCGTTTTCTGAATGTTGAGCTTTAAGCCAACTTTTTCACTCTCCTCTTTCACTTTCTTCAAGAGGCTGTTTAGTTCCTCTTCACTTTCTGCCATAAGGGTGGTGTCATCTGCATATCTGAGGTTATTGATATTTCTCCCGGCAGTCTTGATTCCAGCTTGTGTTTCTTCCAGTCCAGCATTTCTCATGATGTACTCTGCATATAAGTTAAATAAGCAGGGTGACAATATACAGCCTTGTTGATAGCGCTTGTCAAAATGTGTGGGGCTCCCTGGCATCTTTTCATATTTAAGTAGGCTGACTTGGGGAAATGTGCACATGGGCAGAGCTCAGAGTGAACAGATGGGGAGCCACTAAGCTCTGGAACAAGGGGACTCACTCAGGAGTACTGACGACCATGCTAGTAGCACGCACTCTCACCAGGCTGCTCGTACAATTGTCTTTAGAGGAGAAACTGACTTTCCCCAGTTAGGTAGGTGCCTGCCTGCTTTCATGACTTGGCAGAAAGAGCCTGGAGTACTCGCACGTGGAGCTTCACCGGCCCTGCCTGTTCCAGCCCCACTTCTCACTCTGCCTTCCGTGATACCTGCCCTCATGTCTGCAGGTGCCCTGAGATTTCGCTGGCAAGTGGGTGAGCCCCCTGGCTCCAGCCCCTTCGTATATTTTCTGGGCTTTTGCTCCCTCCTCCAAAGGTCTCTTCCTCCTTTCCATCTTCCAGAACCCCCTTCCGTCGTCTTTGCTGTGCTACTCTAGACCTTTCGCTCACTGATCCATCGCTTGAATGAAGCAGAGGATACGAAAGTGCCCTCTTAGTTCCTGTCTTGAACTGGACTCTGCTTGTCCTGAGGCCCAACCACTTGCCTAATCATCACAGGGATGGAATCAATGCCAGCCTTGGCTTTGAGCCCTTGAATACCCGATCTCCAGGCTACTCTGTGAGACACTCTGCACACCCCGGCACCATGCGTGTGCACGTGCGCGCGCACACACACACACACACAGATGCCCAGCTGTTCCGGGGTTCTTTATACCTGGGTGAGGTCCCGGCCTCCCTGTTCTGCTCCTCACCTGGGACTCCCCCTGTGGAGCTCCTTGCCTCTCTCCCTTCCACTGCCACATCTGCCGCCTTAACTCAGCCTCACTGTCCTGCCAGCTCATCATGGAACTGCCGCCTCCAGCATCCCCTCCCCAGCACATATGGCCATAGCCAGAGCCACCTTCCAAATTCCGAGATCTGAGCATGGCACTTCCCTGCTTGACCTCTAGAGCCAGCAGGATCAAAACCGGGATCCTTAGCATGACATTCAAGTCTTCTTTTTGAGCTGGACTGTGTCTCCAGTCACATATATCTATAGTTTCTTGGTGAGTCACGCTCCACTGGATGCATCCCAGCCTTGGTCCATGCTGGTCCCTCTTCCAGGAACACCCCTTCACCCCTCTGTTCCTAGATGGTTCAAATCCGTCTGCTGGGGGAGGAACGTTTATGCCCCATCTTGGTGCTTCCTTCCATATGGAAGGACATACGTTACTGTAATAGTCCTGGACTGCTATCGCCTTACTACCCACAGCCCCTTGGGCGCTCCAGGGTCACCTTGTCCAGAAAGCCTTGGTGACTGCCAGGCTAGGTTCAGTTTTTCCCCTCCATGTACAATGTCCTGTACATTCAGCTCCCTCCCAGCTAAGCAGCTCATCCCTTGCCATTCGGTTCGGAGGCAGCAGTGTCGGTTCCCAGGTGGCTGGCAAGTCCTAAATCCTCTTGGCATTCTCCCTTCCTGCCCACCCACGCAAGGCCAATGAAGGCTGGTCAGCAGGGCTCCCTCCTACCAGCTTCCTCGCTCAGATGGGACTTTGTCCCCAAGGCTCTGGATGCCTGGAGTCACATCACCAGAGGAAGGCTTCCCAATCTCCCGTGTCCCAGAACACATCTGAATTGTTCTGCGTGAGCCCTGAACTTCTGTTTGTTCCTCCTTCAAGCCCATATCTTCTTCAGAGAAAGGTCTTTGTGATCTCCGCAACCACACACACGCCTTGCAAAGAGATGTAGAGCGCTCATTTGTGTGGAAACATAAAAACAAAACACCCTGAAAGAACACACACCAGGTTCATAGGGAACAGATCCGCCTGTATGGTGGTGATCTGTGTCTGAAATAGGTCTGCCACAGAGTGAGAGATTAAAAACAAATGAAACCCCGTGCCAAGTGCCGCTAAGGCGGCAGCCCCCTCAGCTGTAGTGGAGACCATCTCCCGGGAAATGGAAAAGGCAAGAGGTCTGCTTGGAGCTGGCTGGGGATGGAGAGAGGAGGAAGAGAGGCTTGGGGCTGTCTCCACCCACACCCCGGAAGTGATGCACAAACCAACCACTGCAGAAGCGCTCCGGAGGGCATGCTTAGAGGATCACAGTGAGTAAGGCCCCCCCCACTGAAAAAACAATTTGGAACTCTGCACACCATACATCTCGTGGATATTTTCAACATACATTGGCTTATTATTAATGACTGATCTAACGCATCGTATAGCAAAGAAACTTGTTTATTTTGAATAACTTGGCATTTCCCAGATGTCTTTGGCCACAGAATGCTTTCAGGGGGAACACTTGCTAAGATCCTCTGAATATATTTGCTGTTGTCTTCTTGGGTTTTTTTTCCTCCAAGCTTGCTTTGTGGTCCTGCAGCATCAGCATCACTTGGGAGCTCATTAGAAATGCAGATGTGGGACTTCCCTGGTGGTCCAGTAGTTAAGAATCCACTTTGCAATGCAGGGGATGTGGGTTCAATCCCTGGTTGGGGCACCAAGAACCCACATGCTGTGGAGCTACTAAGCCCGCGCACCAGGACTACTGAGTCCATGTGCTACAGTGAAGACCCGATCCAGTCAAATAAATGAATGAATGAATAAGTGAAATACAGAAGCATAGGCCCCACCCTAGATTCAGAATGTGAGAGAGAAGGCCTAGGAATCTGAGTGTTTATAAGCTCTCCAGGTGACTGTGATGCATTTTGAAGTTTGATCAGCAGCACTTGAGGGCAGATTTTCAAAGTGGAGCCCATGAAACTCCAGTCTCCTCAATCTTCTTAGGAGACCTACAAGGTCCACATCATTTTCATAATATACAATAATGTTTGCCTTTTGCACTGATAATGCAAAAGCAATGGGGGTTGGGAATGTGATATAAGAAACAGATATATTGTTCTTCATTCATAGTTCCTGACACATAGCTTCTAAACCCTTACCATTTCCTAAGTGATAAGACAGAGGCTAAAGGAGCACCTTTGTTATTTGTAACAAGCCCCTTTCAACCACACCTGAGTTTATATTAATGCAGTGACATTTTCAAAGCTCTTAAGGTTGGTGGGCTGGCTGCCAGGAGAATCAATCATGTGATTAAAGGGTTGGCACTTTCATCCCTGACTTCTAACTTCCTGGGAGGAAAGAGGAGCGTGGGATTAACTTAATTACCAATGGTCAATGATTTATCAATTATGCCTATATAATGAAGCCTCCATAAAAATCTCTGAAGTGTGGGGTTCAGAGAGCTTTGGGTTGGTGAACATGCGGAGGTGCTGGGACACACCAGGGAGGGTATGAGGCTCCACATCCTTTTCCCATATGAGTCTCTTCCATCTGCTGTAGCAAATTATCAAACCTAGGGAGAGGGTCCAATTTGCCAGGTGGTGCTGTCCCTGCCAGTTCAGGAGATGCAAGAGATGAAGGTTTGATCCCTGGGTCAGGAAGATGTCCTGGAGTAGGAAATGGCAACCCACCCCAATATTCTTACATGGAAAATTCCATGGACAGAGGAGGCTGGTGTGCTAAACTCCATGGGGTTGCAAAGAGTCAGACATGACTGAGCAACTGAGCATACACACACAGGGGGAGGGTCAACAGAAGCACAGGCGACAATCTGAACTTGTGATGGGTGTCTGAAGTGGGGACAATCCTGTGGGAATGAGCCCTGTGGCATCTGACACTACCCCCAGGCAGAAAATGTCAGAAGCAAGTTGAATTGTAGGACCCCCAGGTGGTGTCCGGGAACTGCCTGGTGTGAGAAAACTCCCCATATATTTTGGCAGCCAGAAGTAAGTGAGGAGAAGGAAAATGGAGAGTTTTTCCTTTTAGGGGAAAACTGCTGTGCCCTACAGCACATCAAGACAGTGGCAGGGAACCAATGTTTACACAACCAATTTTGCAAGTTACAAAATCATGCCTGGGTAAAAGATTCATTCAAAGTCAAGACAGACTAATGGATTTTAATGTAGGGCTTCCTTGGTGGCTCAGATGGTAAAGAACCCCCCTGCCAATGCAGGAGACATGAGTTTGATCCCTGGGTCAGGAAGATCACCTGGAGAAGGGAATATCTACCCACTCCAGTATTCTTGCCTGGAGAATCCCTTAAAGAGAGGAACCTGGGAGGCTACACTCCATGGGGTTGCAAAGAGTCTGACACAAATCAGGCCTGGGTAAAAGATTCATTGAAAGTCAAGACAGACTAATGGATTTTAATGTAACAGAGCACCAAATTTTCAGTGATGGGCTTCTGATTCCATGTTGCAACTAAGTTTTAGAAAGCTACCACTTGTTGATTCTTAATGCATTGCTTAAGAAGAATATCCACAATCATCTGAAAAGAATTTCAAGACACTCCTCCCCTTTCCTACTGCACATCTCTGTGAAGTCATCTTTTCTTCATATGCTTCAGCCAAACAACACATTGCAATAGATTGATTGCAGAAGCAGCTATGAGAACCCAGATGTCTTCTATTAAAGCCAGACATCAAAGAGACTTGCAAAGTGGAAACAATGCCACCCTTCTCATTGAACTTCATTTTGAAAAACACATCTATTTTACCTAAAAATATATTTTTGGTTAATATGTCATGGCTTATTGTTATTTCAAACTAAATATTTTAAAACATTTCTCAGTTTTAAGTTCTAAAATGCTAAATAGCAATTAGATGTAACTCATATAGAGACAAAGACCCCTCGGAATCCTTGTGCTGTGTGTGTGTGCTGAGTTGCATCTGACTCTTTGTAATACCATGCACTGTAGCCCGCCAGGCTCCTGTCCATGGGATTTTCCAGGCAAGAATACTGGAGTGGGTTGCCATTTCCTTCTCCAGGAATCCGTGGGGTTCTTGATAATTTTTAAAAGTGCAAAGGGGCCCCAAGATCAAAGAGCTTGTGAAGGGCTGACCTAGGGGAACCTTTAGGGTCCCGAGGCCCAGTGTGAACCCCCCAACCTACGTAAGTCCAGTAGAGGATGGAGACAGTGGGGTGGGGTGGATGCAAATGGCACTTCTGCCACCAAGGTACCACAGACAGGAGGCTTGGCTTTTGGTCTGTTGTGCCAGGGTCCACCAGGACGGCGTGAGACGGCCAGGGCCTCCTTCCTGAGGGAGTGACAGATAGCCTCGGGGCTCTCAGCAGAGGCTGTCAGGACACCCGGCTGTGGGGAGGAGGCTCCAGCCGGGCCCACCTGATGCTGGTGCTTTGAGACTCCCCCGCCTATTGTCTAGACCAGGGAGCAGCCTGATCCTGTTCTGGAAGGTTCAAACATGGGACAGATTTCATGCCAACCCATCAGCCTCTCACCAGAGCTCACAGTGGGGAGAAATCCGCAGATGCCTGTGGTAAAAGGGCTGGTCATCTCCTTCTCCTGCCCCAAGGCTGTTGCCAGGTCTGACCACTTTCCGCAGCTTTGGGCCCTCTCCCAGCAGAGCCCTTCTTCCCTCAGGCTCCTTCCCTGAGTCCCCGCCGCCTCCCCACCCCAGGAGGCAGCACCCAGAACAGTCATCTGCCCCCCCAACCTCCCAGCAGGGCAGTTCTGGGGGCTGGAAGGAGGCAAGGGGAGCTTGGAGGACCCCCAGGGGGACCCCCGATGACCCTGGGACTTGGACCCTTGTGCTGCAGCCCTGAGGGCGTCTTGCGGAACTGTCTCCAAGGCCTGCTGAGGGCTCCTGGTGTTTGCCGTTGCGTCAAGAGCCAGGAGGGCGGTCCTGGCAGACAGCAAGCACCTGTGTGGAAATTGTGGCTCTACAACCACATGTGGGGTTCCTTTTAGCTCGTGAGTTCGTGAATCCAGCCAAGTGCCTGGATGTTTCGACTCGCCTGACCCAGAGCTGCCCCTGCTCAGACCCCACCTCCCAGAGACTGATGAGTGGGAGTGCTCAGTCGGGGGTAGGGGGACCCACTCAGTCAGATGGCAAAGGCCCCCAGACTGAGGCTTATACAACTGCAGACCTGCTCCAGCCTCGGCACTGACGGGCTGTGTAGCCTTGAACACATGTCCTCCTGTCTCTGGGCCTTACTGTTGGACTTGATCATCCCTAAGGACTGATGCAGGTATTTTTTTGGGTCTGGACGGGGTGAGGCTCTAAACACAGTCTGGACCTAGCATCTCCAGGTGTGAGAAAGGTGACTGCCTCCTACTGAGCTAGTCCTCTGCAGGAGGCCACAGTTATAAGGCCAGCATCTCAGTGGAGCCGGCTGTTCCGGCTGAGCTTCCAGGATGGTGGGGAGTGGGCAGTGGGGAACAGATGGGTGACTCTCTTCATAAAACCTTGTTGGAGCCCATCTTTGATTCCATCTATGGCAACATGGCTTTGAGAGCCTCTCTGAGCATCTTCTCCCGACTCAGTAAAATAGGACTAAATGCTGAGGGCCCACAGATAAATACAAGGTCTTGCAGATAAATGCAAGGTGTCTGGGGTACCCCCAGTGCTCCAAATACTTAATGCTTATCAGCGTCCACCGCAGTTGACACAAAGCCGCACTTAGCGAGCAGTGTTGAGCTGCTCCAGGGAGAAAATGAGGGTAATTGAAATTAACTTGGCTCCTGCTGTTTTTTCCTCCTTGTCCTAATCACCGGGAAATCTGCTGCTGGCTGGGCAGGAGGGCCCGAGGGCCAATGCCCCTGGGAGTCCAGGGCTCAATTAGGCTGTGGCAAATTGGATTTCTGGCTGTGAGGCCACAGGGCTGAGGTTGGCATTGAGGCATGAGCTGCCAGACGGTATTAGGGTAAGGGCTGGCCAGATGGGCCCACAGCTAATTCAATCTGGCTTCCCAGAAACAAGACTTACAAGGCCTGAGTTGTGGGCCTAGAGAGCTCTTCTCTGGCTGGGAGGGCAGGGCCCTGTGTGGTGTGGGCCCTGTGTCTGGCACTGTCCTCTGCCAGCAACTGGGCATCACCGGTCCACATAGTGTGATGGGTGGTGGTTTAGTGTTAGGGGAAAAAGCACAGCCTGGACATCCAGAGGTCCAGGCCTCTGGTCTCCACATATGTATCAGCTACTCTAGGAGTGGACCTGAGTGTGTGTGTGTGTGTCTCCAATACTAATTCTTGTTCTATGGCTGTCTTATAGATTAGGAAGAACAGAAAGAGTCAGAAAACTCAGAATGAGAGAGGGACTGAAACAGAGAAACACAATAAGACATTAAAAAAAAAAAAATGCTGAGAAACAGGAAAAGAGAAAAAGACCAGAGAAAAAGAGGGGATATATGTATGCAGATAGCTGATTCACTTGGTTGTACAGTAGAAACTAACAGGACATTGTAAAGCAATGATACTCCAGTGACAATTAGTTTAGAAAAAGAAAACAAATGGAAAAAGAATAGCAGAGAAAGAAAGGACAAAGACATTTAAACAGAGCAAGACAGTGAGAGAAGAAAACCGAAAGAGATAGGAAGAGAAATTGAGAGAGGGAAAGAGACTGAAGTCAAAATTTAACTGCAAAGTAGTGTCTGCCCCAAATGAGCATCCTGAGGGGAGAGGGGAAACTGAGGCAGACACACACACCCAGAAGGCAGAGAGGGCCCGTGAGAGTCAGATGAACAGACAGACAGACAGACAGAGCCGCAGAAAGGTGGAGGCCAATCAGAGAGATTAGGGGAGGATGGACGCAGATGGAGAGGAAGTGACATTTTGGTTCAGAAGGATGGGAAATGGAAAGATCTAGTATGTTCTCCAGGGGACAAATGGAGGAAAGACCCTAAGGCAGGAAGACAAGCAGTACCTTTTTATAACGTTGGAATTTTATTACTTGTTAGTGACAAGCAACCTTAGAGTTTTGTTTTGCTTTGTATTTTTAATCCAGTAGAGTTCCTAACCTGGGCTCAAAACCCAGTTCCCAAATGATCAGAGAATGCCCACGTCTCCTCATTCTTAGGAAAGAGGGAACGTGGGTTTTTGTCCTTGCTGCTTCTCAGTTGCTTTCTCTATCACCAGGCACAGAATTCCAGGCTTTGACTGGCTGATCAGCCACCTCTGCTGGCCTGACCCTCTCTCCCCTCAGCAGCCCTTCCTGGATGTGGGTCTACCACCCAGCTGCCAGGGCTATGGTACACAGGCCCCGCAGGACAGTGCCCCCACCGGCATCCCCGTGGTCCTGACAGCTCCCCCAGAGCTGCACCTGTTTGGCATTAATCCTCCATCTGTTTGCTGCTGGCCCTTTGTCCCAGAGGTCACATGGAGGTGTCCCCGGATCCTGCCCTCAGACTTGTTGGGCATGAGACTTCAGGCTGCCCCCTCCTGACATGAGGCCCAGAAGGCCTGCAGAGGCTGAGCTCACATCGGTGGTCTGGCAGTGCCATCCCCACCCTCAGGGACCCATTTCCCATTCTCCTGGCACTGCACACACATCTGCAGCAATCAGGTGAGTGAGCTGGGGGGCAGGTAGCCCCTGCTTCCCTGCTGGACATGACGAACCAGGGAGAGAAGGGACAGCCTGGCGGGGCCGTTCTCAGCCTGGATGGCACAGTGGAATCACCTGCTGCTGCTGCTGCTGCTGTCGCTTCAGTCCTGTCTGACTCTGTGAGACCCCATAGACGGCAGCCCACCAGGCTCCCCCATCCCTGGGATTCTCCAGCCAAGAACGCTGGAGTGGATTGCCATTTCCTTCTCCAATGCATGAAAGTGAAAAGTGAAAGGGAAGTCGCTGAGTCTTGTCTGACTATTAGCGACCCCATGGACTGCAGCCCACCAGGCTCCTCTGTTCATGGGATTTTCCAGGCAAGACTGCTGGAGTGGGGTGCCATTGCCTTCTCCATAGGAATCACCTGGGGAGCTTTAAAAGTCAGTTGGGCCTGGATCCCATCCCCAGAGATGCTGCTTTATTTGGTTGGGGTGTGGCCTAGACATCAGGACTTTTAAAAACTCCCAAGGACCTTCTTGTGCATCCAGGGTTAAGACCAGTGTCCTTGAGCCATGGCTGGCTGAGCCAGGAAGAGTCCACTCCACACCTCGCTCAACAGAGGCTCAGAGACGTCAGGGAGTAACACAGCCAGAAGGGCAGAGCTGGGCCCGCCAGAACCCCTCCATCACCTCCCTGGGGTCCTCATGATTTCCAGCCCTGGGGGTAACCTCTCTGTCTCTGTTTTGGGGTCTGCTCTTGCCTCAGGGAGTTTGGGAGTTGAGCTCTGTATCAACCTGTTACCAACAACATGCTCCTTTGTGACCCTCAGGCTTCTCACCTGTAACCTGGAGATCAGAGGACACACCTCAAAAGGTTGGGGTGACAATGAAATGAGTTAATACATATTTAGGGCTTATCATGGTGCCCAGTACTTAGTAAGCCTTCAGTGAATGTTATCTGTTAGGATTAGGGTTAGCATTTTTCCCACACCAAGCAAATCTTTGCAACACCAGCTGGGTGTCCTACAGTTTAACTCAGTTCCTATGGGTTAAGATCTTGGTCTTCACCAAATGAGGTGGGAGCGAGATTGCTTCCACCTCACTTCAGATGCCAGTGATAAGTTACCTGCAACTTCCGTCCAACATGGCTACAAATCGGGGGTCCCTGGGACCTCCTCCCTGTTGGACTTGATGATTCGCTAGAGCGGCTCACAGAGCTCTGGGAGACACTTGAGTACCTTTGTGAGTGTGCTCAGTCACTTCAGTCTTGTCTGACTCTTTGCAACCCCATGGACTGCAGCCCACCAGGTTCCTCTGTCCATGGGATTCTGCAGGCAAGAGTACTGGAGTGGGTTGCCATGCGTCCTCCAGGGGAATCTTCCTGACTTAGGGATCGAACCAGCATCTTCTGCATCTCCTTCACTGCAGGCAGATTCTTTATTGCTGAGCCACCAGGGAAGCCCCTTAGGTACTTTTACCAGTTTACCAAAGGATATGTTAAAGAACACAGATGAAAAGCCAGGTGAAGAGATTCATAGCTTGACACCTGGGTACTGAGCACATGGAGTTGGGGGCATCACCCCAGGTAGATGGATACACAGGCAGGGGATGTGAGAAGGGGCACAGAGCATCTATGCCCTCACTGGGCACCACTCTCCCAGCACCTCTGTGTGATCACCAGCCCACAAGCTCTCCAGACCTCACCCTTTGGGGATTTGGTATGGAGGCTTCATCACATAGGCGGGATGGAGTTAAACATCCATCACCGTCTGTCTTCTCCTGAGGAGGGGGCAGGGCTGAAAATTCCAAGCTTCTAATTAAGGCGTGTTCTTTCTTGTGACCACCCCTCATCAGGAAGCCATCCAGGAGCCCCACTGGAACAAAAGAAGCTCCTATTACCCAGGAAATTACAAAGGTTTCAGGATCTCTGTGTCAGGAACCAGGGGAAGAGACTAAATATTGGAACGAAAGATGTTTCTAGTGCTATTATCACTTAGGAAATTACAAGAGTGTCAGGAGCTGGAAACAGAAACTAATATATATATATATATTTTTTTTTTTTCCCCCCTATTATCTCAGGAGGGAACATGACCCTGCTGGCATCTTGGTTTCAGACTTCTGGCTTCCAGAACTGTGAGTATATTTCTGTTGCTTTGAGCCACTCAGTTGGTGGCCATTTGTTACAGCAGCTGCAGGAAACTAATACAACTCTCCGGAGCTAAGGGTTGCTGGCTACAGAGTCCCTTGAACATGACAGTTGACCTGCTAGTGACACTTTAGGGAAGTCGAGGGGCAGAGGCTCAGTACTGCCCTGAGGGCTTTTGGGCCTGGGCACCAGAGGAGGCGAGGTGCCCTCTTTACTGTGGAGGACTTGGCATATTTCTTGCTCTCTTTAGGCCTCGGACCCCCACTCCACCCACCTCCCTGTTTGTTCTTTGTATCTCTGAGTCTCAGGGAGAAAGACCCATCTCACACTTTAGTCAATTGGTCCATTCCTCTGAATCTAGACCTTCACAAGGCCGATAGCAGCCTCGGAGTGAAGTGGACCCAAGCCTCATGGAGGGCAGGGTCTGGGCTGGTGGTGAGGAAAGGACGTGGCCGGGGAGCACGGCGGTGAGCGTACAGTGGAGGGATGGTGGTCTGGAGCCCCCAGCGTGCTCCCGTCTGCCACTGCCCTCAGACCTGGGAGAACGCTTCATCGTCTCTGCCCAGGGCTGGGGGTGCCCAGGCGAGTATCGGGCTGTCGGGGGCTCACAGACCCCTCCCCGGCTTGATACAATGCTGTATCCTCTTCCTGGGTGTTTTGGCAGCGAGAATTCTACCACTGAACCACCAGTGCCCGACTTCCGGATCTTTTGTCAGAAGCAGCTCCTTCTTTCATTTTGTTCTGTTCTGTTTCTTACCATTAGTCTTGAGTAGATTCTTGGTCGTCCGATCCGTGATGTGGAGGACCACAGGAAGGTTCCCAGCACTCGGCTGGTGAGGGAGGGAAGGAGGAGACATGTGGCAAGAAAAATAAACTTCAAGAAGATTTTTAGAAATTGTACAGTCATCCCTCAGTATTCATGGGGGATTGGTTCCAGGACCCCCTGCAGATATCAAACTCCTCAGATGCTCAAGTCCCTTATATAAAACAGTATTGTATTTGCTCATAACCTACGCACATCCTCCCAAGTACTTGGAAGTCATCTCTAGATTGCTTAAAATACCGGATACAGTATAAATGCCATGTAATAGCTGTCAATATAGTGTGAATGGTATGTAAATAGTTGGTGTGTACAAATTCAAGGTTTGCTTTTGGGAAATTTCTGAAATTTTTTTTTTCAAATATTTTTGATCTGTGGCTGGTCGAATCTGTGGACTCAGAACCCATACACTTGGACAGCTGATATAGTGAAATACAAGTAACATAAAATTGACCATTTTAGCCATTTGTTGCTGTTGTTCATTCGCTAAGTTGTGTCCAACTGTTTGCGACCCCATGGACTGCAGCATGCCAGGCTTCCCTATCCTCCACCATCTCCCAGGGTTTGCTCAAACTCATGTCCATTGAGTCACTGATGCCACCCAACCATTTCATCCTCTGTTGCCCCCTTCTCCTCCTGCCTCCATTTTTCCCAGCATCAGGGTCTTTTCCAATGAGTTGGCTCTTTGCTTCAGGTGGCCAAAGTATTGGAGCTTCAGCATCAGTCCTCCCAATGGATAGTCTTCTCCAACACCACAGTTAAAAACAATCAGTTCTTTGGCGCTTAGCTTTCTTTATGGTCAAACTCTCACTTCCATACATGACTACTGGAAAAACCATAGCTTTGACTATATGGATCTTTGTTGGCAAAGCGAATGACACTTTTAGCCATTTAAAAGTGTGCAATTCAGTGGCATTAAGTACATTCACCGTAATGTGCAGCCATCACCACTACCTGGTTCTAGGACTTTTGGAAACCATACAGTCTTAAAGCAGCCCCTCCCCCTTCCTCCCCACCTCCAGACACTGGCTACCACTGTCTGCCTTCTGTCTCCATAGATTTGCTTTGAGTCAAGAAGATTGTTTTGATCTTTGCATTCCACTTAAAATGCAAATCACCCCCAGAGGACCACAGTCTGCATTTTTAATTTCATTCATTTCAACCAACAGTCGCCCTCTACCCTCCTCCATAGTTTAGAAATTGTGTTGTGGGGAAAACACTGACCTGGAAGCAGAAGACCTTGGTTCTAGCTCCTTCTGTCAAAGCTTTGTGACCTTGAGAGGGTCCTTGACTCTCTTGGGGCCTCAGCATCCCCCAGCTTGAGTCACCAGGTTTGGACTCGGCTAATGTTTTCCTGGGCCCTCTGCAGCTCTGATCTTCCAACGCAGTGGTGGAAGTCTGCTACTCGGGCTGTATGAGAAGGGAATTCAGGTGCTGGGTGCTAGGAGGAAGCCAAGAGCGGACAGGAGGCATTTCTGGGGGCTCCAGACCAGGCCCACCCGGCCCACCATTCGACCCCAAGCCAGCCCACTCCAAGTCAGCTTCCTGGATGGTCCAAAGATGCCAGCCACACACTGTAGGCTGGACTCCTCTGGCCCCGTCAGAAGGGGTGAGCCTCCCGGGGGCCTCAGGCAAGAGCCTCCTGGGGCAGGCTGAGGCAGGATGGAGCAGGGTGGCAGGGGGATGGGGAGAGCCTGAGGTCAGGGTGGGACATGGCTGCGGGGCAGGATGCGGGGGCCTCATTAGAGACTCCCCGGGCCCTGCTTGCACCAGTGCTCATGGGAGCTGGTCCCAGGGTCTTTCCAGGACCAGGGCTCGGTGCCATCTGTGTAAACCAGTGTGTCGGTGGGGGAGACTATAACCAAGGACCTGTTGTCACCTCTCCCACCCTTCTCTAAAGGAAGGACTCCTTGTCTGTGGGCTTTCAGCCTCCTAGATGTAATTGTGTCTCTTGTGTCATGAAGGGAGAAAGTCTGAGATACAGCGTAGGACAAGCTAAAAGAGGCCAGACTGATTCTTTGAGGAAAGATGAGGAAGCCCCTGGAGTGGAGGCGGGGAGGCCCTCCAGGAAGGGGAGGGAAGGGTAA
>NW_011494753.1:5990035-5997803 GCF_000754665.1 Bison bison bison
GCTTTGGTTTGGCAGGAGCAGGGGAGCAGAGGAAGAGAGGTTTGGGCAGTGACTAGAAGGACTGGGCTCACAGTGAGAAGTGTTTAGAAGAGATTTAGGGGATGTTTTGTCACGTGATGTGTTACATAAACACCTCCTCTGTGTCCCTGTGAAACCACCACTGACGCTGGATGTTACACTTCAGTGCTTTGGCAGTGAGATTCATGTCTTGTCTTTTTCTTTTTAAATAATGCATTTGCTAGCTGCCTTTGAATTACTCAGGGCCAGCCATGTTTAGCAGGCTTCGTCAGTGTTCCATTAGCTAAATGTTGGGTTCCCTGCTTCGTGGGCTGCCTTCACCACCTGGTAAGCCCTTGGGCACAGGGAGTGCTGCAGAAACCACCTATCAGACTGCAGCTCTGTGCCCCAGCCCCAGGGTCTCCTGGATGGGCGGCCTTATTCAGAGGACAATATTTGAAATCAGGCCCTGACCCAGTCACCAACAGAGGCTCTTCTCTCACCCCTCCCAGCCCTCATTCTCCCCTGGGATGCCCACTGGCTGGGCTCCTGCCTCTTCTTCCAGCCTCCCTAGAACTCTGTAGAAAGCGGGCATCACCATTCTAGCCCACTTTGACAGTCACACGATTCCAGCCACAGAAAGTGCTACCGGGCCCAGTGAGCTAGAAACACTTGGTACAAAAAGTCCCTCCATAGGGAAGGCTCTGGAAATAATACAGCAACCCACGGAGGGTCTATGACTCCTTGTCCATTCCTCAGGCTCTGGCCCTTGTCCCGAGGCAGCCTCTTGGAGAGCCAAACCCTAGGACGGAGGGAGATGAGGACTCTTCGCCTGGTTCCCAGCCCAGCCCCAGATTCTAGGTACCTTTATCTCCTTCTTCCCCTGAGGCCTCTGACCCATCTGTCACATGGTGGGTGCTGGGGGAGGCCAGACAGAATGGATGCCAAGTGCAAGACTCCACATACACAAGACCCCAACCCTAGGTGGCACTCCCTCCATGGAGCAGGGCATCCCAATCTAGAGCTCAGGTGCACAAGAAGTATCACTGACCTTTATTTTCTTTTGTCTGTTTACTTTTGGCTGTGCTGGGTCTTTGTGCTTGTGTACAGGCTTTCTCTAGTTGTGGAGTCGGGGGCTACTCTCTAGTCGCTGTGTGCAGGCTTCTCATTGCAGTGGCTTCTCTTGTCGTGGAGCACCAGCTCTGGAGTGTGTGGGCTCAGTAGTTTCGATGCACAGGCTTAATTGCCCCACAACATATAGAATCTTCCCAGACTAGGGATCCAACCCATGTCCCCTGCACTGGCAAGTGGATTCTCAACCACCATGGAAGTCCAGCCTTTATCTTCTTAAACGCAACATTTGAATTTCCAAAGCTCAGCGTCCCCTTTCCTGGACAGTCAGCTCTGCCTCTGGCCTGTTGCTGTTCAGTCACTGAGTCGTGTCTGACTCTGTGATCCTATGGACCGCAGCACATCAGGCTTCCTTATCCTTCACCGTCTCCCTGAGTTTGCTCAAACTCAGGTCCATTGAGTCAGTGATGCTATCTAACCATCTTATCCTCTGTAGCCCCCTTTTCCTCCTGCCCTCAATCTCTCACAGCATCAGGGTCTTTTCCAATCAGTAGGCACTTCTCATCAGGAGACCAAAGTATTGGAGCTTCAGCTTCAACATCAGTCCTTCCGATGAACAGTCAAGGTTGATTTCCTTTAGGATTGACTGGTTTGATCTCCTTGTAGTCCACAGGTCTCTCAAGAGTCATCTCCAGCACTATAATTCGAAAGCATCAGTTCTTCAGGCTCAGCCTTCTTTATGGTCCAACTCTCAAATCTGTACATGACTACTGGAAAAACCATAACTTTGATGATACAGACTTTCGTTAGCAAAGTAATGTCTCTGCTTTTCAATATGCTGTCTAGGTTTGTCAGAGGTAAACCTTTTCTTCCAAGGAGCAAGCATCGTTTAATTTCATGCCTGCAGTCACCATCCACAGTGATTTTGGAGCCCAAGAAAAGAAAATCTGTCACTGCTTCCATTTTTTCCTCTTCTATTTGCCATGCAGTGATGGGACTGGATGCCATGATCTTAGTTTTTTGAGTTTTAATCCAGCTTTTTCACTCTCCTCTTTCACCTTCATCGAGAGGCTCTTTAGTTCCTCTTCACTTTCTGCCATAAAAGTGGCATCATCTGCATATCTAAGGTTGTTGATATTTCTCCCAGCAATCTTGATTCCAGCTTGTAATTCATCCAGCACAGCATTTAGCATGATATATTCTGCATATAAGTTAAATAAGCAAGGTTACAATATATAGCCTTGATGTACTCCTTTCCCAATTTTGAATCAGTCTGGTATTCCATAACCAGTTCTGTTTTTTCTTGTCCTGCATACAGGTTTCTCAGGAGATAGGTAAGGTGGTCTGGTATTCCCATCTCTTGAAGAATTTTCCACAGTTTGTTGTGATCCATACTGTTAACACATAGCTCAGTTGGTAAAGAATCCGCCTGCAATGCAGGAGACCCCAGTTCTATTCCTGGGTCGGAAAGATCTGCTGGAGAAGGGATAGGCTACCCACGCCAGTATTCTTGGGCTTCCCTTGTGGTTTAGCTGGTAAAGAATTCGCCCGCAATGTGGGAGACCTGGGTTCGATCCCTGGGTTGGGAAGATCCCCTGGAGAAGGGGAAGGCTGGAGAATTCCATGGACTCTATAGTCCATGGGGTGGCAAAGAGTCAGACATGACTGAGCGACTTCACTTCACTTCACACAGTCAAAGGGTTTAGAGTAGTTAAGAAAGTCAATGATGCGGGAGTAGATGTTTTTCTGGAATTCTCTTGCTTTTTCTATGATCCAATGGATGTTGGCAATTTGGTCTCTGGTTCCTCTGCCTTTTCTAAACCCGGCTTGTACATCTGAAAGTTCTCGGTTCACATGCTACTGAAGCCTAGCTTGAAGGATTTTGATTATAACCTTCCTAGCATGGGAAATGAGCACAACTCTCTGGTAGTCTGAACATTGTTTAGCATTGTCTTTCTTTGGGATTGGAATGAAAAGTGACTTTTTCCTGTCCTGTGGCCACTGCTGGGTTTTCCAAATTTACTGGCATATTGAGTGCAACACTTAAACAGCATCATCTTTTAGGATTTGAAATAGCTCAGCTGGAATTCCATCATCTCCACTAGCTTGGTTCATAATGATGCTTCCTAAGGCCCACTTGACTTCATACTCCAGGATGTCTGACTCTGTTCTGTGGTCTTATACAGTCAGGGGGGGTTGGGGTGTAGGGAGACACCTTGTCTTTGGTCACTCTTCCACCCAGATTACTGCTGAGATGTCCATCCTTTCTGTTCTGTGGCCCAGGGTGGTCCTAGACCCCCTAGGGAGCTGCTCCCTCTGCTGATGGGGGCGCAGGAAGTGCTGTGGGAGAGGGCTAGGTGTCCTCCCCCTGCCCTCCCCTTCCTCCACTGTACCATAATCTTCCTTGCTGGCAGCGGGGTCCAGAGCACGCTCCCAGCTGGGATGAGGGTGAAGGACAGGAAGGAGAGAAAAACAGAGGTTAGTATTTTCAAATCACTCCTGTCACAAGTATCTGTGTTTCTGAATATAAATGTCTCACTGGGCCATCCTCCCGCCTCACCAAGGCGGCCCTGGCCAGGGAGGGAAAGAAGACACTTAGAAAGGGCCGAGTTCCTGGTAGGGAGGGAGCGACGAGGAAGCTCCCAGGGTGCATCAGGATGGTGTACTTTCCATTCATGCTTTGAAGCCAATTAGTGAAAAGAGGTAATGGGACTTCACAGCGGGGCTCCTTGGCCATATGGCTCAGAGCCTCCCTGGGTGCACCCGGCAAGGCATTTGGAAAACTCTGAGAGTGATAGATCTGTTCGGTGACATTCAGGAAATTATGCAGACCTGCTCACTTCTGGGCCTGAGGCCCTGATTCAAGAAGGGCATCGGGAGGGCAGGGACTGGGAAGGAGGGGGGCAAATTTGGATTAGTGATCGCAGCCGTGTATCCTGCCAGCCGGCTCCGGACTCAAGGGCCCTTTAAATAAAACAGATGGCAGATGTGTTTCTAGAGTTTCTCCCAGCCCGGGGCTGCCTTGCACAGGGAGTTGGGGGAGGATCGGCACTGGACATGGAGTTAGAAGGTGCAGAATGGAACCTGCTCTCACATGCTTGGGCAGGTCACTTCTCCTTTTTGAATCACAGGTTGCCAATTGTGAAATTGGGATGAAACCACCTTTCCCAGCTGTTCAGATGAAATGTGACCCAGCATGTAAATTTGCCTGACCAGTGCCTGGTGCAGAAGTAAAAGCTGAATACATGCTGGCCGGCCACTTTCCTCCTCACTGCCCTGGGCAAAATGAAGAGCATTTTGAAATAGAGACACCAGCAAAAGGCATCAGTAAAAGGAGGAAACAATGACCCACTCACCTCCCAGGGAGGTGTCCTGAAGGAGGCAGTGTTGAGCCTGGAAAACAGTAGGACTTGAGGGTGAAGAGATGGGAGATGGCAAGCCCAGTGTGCAGAGCAGCCAGGCAAAGTCAGGGCTTTGTGCAAGAGGATGAAATGATAAGTCAGTAGACGATGGGGGAGCTATGGAAGATTTTCAAGGAGATGAAGAGCAGGCCGTGATCTGTGTGCTAGTAGCCCAGATCTAGTGATCCCATGGGGAGAAGACTGGAGGAGGTGAGCCTGGAGGCAGAAAAATTCAGGGGGAGGGGATGGGGAAGCATAGGAGGGAGGAATCAAAAGATGTTGTGATGATAGAATTATTAGGTCTTGTTAAGCAGTGACTTTGGCAGGTGAGAGTGGAGTGGCGGTGGTCCAGGAGGATACCCAAGCAGCTGGCCAGGAAGTTTACGGGGGCTAGAGGGGTGATATGGATTGGATACAGGAGGCAGGGAGCAGGCAGGAGCAAGGTGATGAGTCTATATTGGAACAAGGTGAATTTGAGGAGGAAGCAGGCCATCCAGACAAGATGTGTGGGTCTGAACCCCAGGGATGTATTACAGCTACTCTTTAGAAATCCCCACCACCACCAGGTTTGTGCATGCTAAGTCACTGCAGTCGTGTCTGACTATGGACTGTAGGCTACTAGGCTCCTCTGTCCATGGGATTCTCCAGACAAGAATACTGGAGTGGGTTGCCATGCCCTCCTCAAGGGCATCTTCCCAACCCAGGGATCAAACCCTGAATTGGTTCGATGTGCAATCCCACATCTCTCATGTCTCCTGCATTGGCAAGCAGGTTCTTTACCACTCGCGCCACCCACCAAGTTTAGGAAACCAATAAACGGGCATCCCACTCCTTGATCTTGGCAGTGGAGGTACAGGGCAGCCCAGGCCAAATGCTGTGTGACCTGACTCAATTCTGTCCCCTCTCTTCCCATGCTGGGTGCTCAGCTGGGCCCAGGACAGAGGATCTCTGAAAGGTGGGCTCTGCGATTTCATCCCTTCTGTCCCATCCCAAGGTCTGGGCACTGTGGCTCTGTTCCCCTGGCATGCTGTACCATCTCCCCACCAGGATGTCTGTGCTGGAAGCAGAAAATGTCCCCTAGGATGGCTGCCTAGAGTTTGACCCCCAAACACTCTGATTTTAAAAAAAAAATCTTTTTTTAAGTCTTGCCCTTTCAAACCTCAATTTTCTCCTCATTTCCATTAAACAAAATTTTAAAAAGCTATTTAAAGATAAATTTAATATTCTTTGCCGGATCCAGTCATTAAAAATGGGATTGGATTTTTTATTTCCAATGCTCCTTGCTGGAGTGAGCTATGTAAAGACAGATCAGGAGGCCCAGACAAGGGGGTTTTTTTGGGCTTTCACTGGTGTTACTGAATTAAGCAGGATGTTCTCTGGGAAACAGTGAAGGTCAACATTTGTAATTTGGGATTTCACTGAGGAGAATACCTGGGAAATTACCACGAACTGGGCAACTGATTCAGAGAATGATTAGATGTTCTAACCACACACTTCCTCTCTCCTCAGATTTTATAATCCTCATTCAATAACCTCTTACTGAGCATCTCCTCATATGTCAAAGATTGTGCCTTGAAAAAAAAAACAAAACACAAAGATTGTGCCTTGTGCCAGGCTTTGGAGACACAAGCAGGATCCCATGTGGATGATCCCTAGACCTCAGGGACCCAAGCGTACTGGGTGTAATCCAATCCCTCGCCACCTAAGCCAATCAGGGCAGAGCATAGCCCCAGCCACAGTGATTGGTTCAGAAGAGAGTACTTGACCTTAAGTATTATAATCAAGGTGAACAGGACTTTTGTTCAGTGGTCAAAGTAAGAGGAGCTTTCTTCTGGATGTTTCAGAGGATAGACGTGAGACCCAATACAATGGGAGTCATTTTGTAATCTTGAAGGATGCTGGACAGAGAAGGAAACAGTTACAAAGAGGAGAGCAGAGCCCAGTGAATATAAAGAGCCAGAGCCAGGACCCTGATCAAACTATGCCTGAAGCCCGACCAATTGCCAGCCTATACATTCCTTCTGTTTAAACCGATCTGTAGAGAAAAGAGTTCTAAGTGAAGTGACCACATAATAGGTGCCTACTATTTACATGAACTAATCTAATTTAGTACTCACAGCAACTCTTTAATGTTAGAGACTGGCAGCCCCATTTTACAGATGAAAAAGTGAAGCCAATAACTAAGTGACTTCCTGAGGTCACCCCATTAGTGAGGCAGTTGGTGTTCCTATCCAAGAAGCTGGACTCCAAAATCTATTTTCTGCAAAACAAGATTGACTGCTGTGTTGGCATGGTGGAAATGTCCTCAAATTCTTCTTGTTTATGGATCCTTCTAGGACTGTTTTTCTGGTGCTGTTTTTGGAACTAGAGAATGGGTCAAGTTTCTTGGCTTGTTTGACAAAAGACAAAGGGGAAGCAGAGGAGAGGTCTTGAGATATAGCTCCCAGCGTGCGGGCTTGCTAAGTCGCTTCAGTTGTGTCCGACTCTGCAATCCAGTGGAGTATAGCCCTCCAGGCTCCTTTGTCCAAGGGATTCTCCAGGCAAGAATACTGGAGTGGGTTGCCATGCCGTCCTTCAGGGGGATCTTCCCGACCCAGGATCCAACCAGTGCCTCTTACGTCCCCTGCGTTGGCAGGCAGATTCTTCACCATTAGCGCCACCTGGGAAGCCCACAGCCCCCAGACCCTTGCAGATAAGGGAAGGCTTCAGAAAGTGTAGAATTGAAAAGCTAGGACCGTGACTAGCTACGTCACTAGAGGCAGGGGATCCAGCTGGTCTCTGGGTAGAAAAATAGAGGTTCATAGATAAAATGTCTATTCCTTATCATGCAGACAGGCTTTCGGCAATGATGAACCTCCTCATTTTTGCTCACAGAACAGGCTTGACATTTATATAGATTAATTTCAGCTTGACATTTTGACCAAAGGAACTATTAGCCCCTCCTCTCCCTGGGGGAAAACAGCTTGTGGGGCCTGACCGGTAGGTGACCCCATCAAGCTGTTCCAGTCCCTTCTCTAGTTCAACATCTGGCTGGATATGGATGGCTTCTCTATGGCTCCCAGGAGTTACAGCCAACGGGAAGCAAGGTCGTTCTTTCCTGGGCTCATTTTTCATGCTGCCTGGTTTTGCTGCAGATGCAATCAAAGCTAAATCTCAATTTGTTGAGCAGGAGGGGCAGCTGGTAGCAGGCCAGCACCTGCAGTGTGAGATAAACCTCCCCACAGCCCGTGGGAGCCAAAATCAAGATCTAAAAGGGAAGAACTCGATTTTGTTGACAATTGCTTTATGATTCATTTAGT
>NW_011494753.1:5997903-6001403 GCF_000754665.1 Bison bison bison
CATTTAGTAAAATTCTTTCCCTTCGTACAGAGCTATGTGCTTTCACTGTGTTGTTCAACGGATCCTCTCTACCACCCTGCAAGAGGGCAGAATCGGGCTATTCTCGTTTCACTCAAAGCCCAGAGAGGTCAATTCAGTTGCCCCAAGTTGCACAGCGGCTCGGTGCTTTCAGCCCCTGAAAACTAAGTGCTCTTTTTACTCTACTACTCTACTTCTTTCAGGCAAATCTAGAGGGAAACTTAAAAAAATCCATGGGACTCAAACTTTAACAGTTTGTTCCACCTGGCCCTTCTACTGCTGACAGATCTGAACGCACACCCTCTAGGCCCTCTTGGGGCCCACCCCTTCTCCCTGCTGGTGTTCCTCCCTCTGTGTTCTTACTGAGCCCATCTCCTCATACAACCAGGCAGCATGATGTGGACCAGAGTTCCTCCAAAGGGTACCACGGGCCTTTGGGACAATTCTTCATTTTAGGGGCTGTCCTCTAGGACATTAGCTTTCCTGGATCCTGGCTACTAAACTCCAGTAGTTCCTCTCCATTCTTTAACCTCCCTACCTACCAAAACACCCCAGACATTTCCAAATTTCCTGGGGTGAGAGTAGGGACTGGGTGGAGTGGTTGGGGGGGGCAGTATGACCCCTGGTTGAAAACATGGATTTTGGAATATTAATAGCTGAGGATTCAAACCTTCCCTCTGCTCTTCTTAGCAAAGTGAATTTGGAGGCCTGGCTTCCTGATCTGGAAATTTACCCCAGAGAGTAATCGTGAAGATGAAATGAGATAATGGACCAAATGCACAAAGCTCTCTGCCAATATGAGATGTTTTTATTAAGGAACATAAAATAACAGTGAAGTCCTATCCCTTTAAGACTCAGGCCTGCTATGTATACAGTAGGTGCTAAGCTAATGTACCTCCTTCTGCATGCTCAGCACCTACCTCAGCAACCACATCAATAATAGCGACTAACATTTGTTGGCTGCTCTTTGTGTGTAAGGCAGTGAACAAAGTACTTGACACATTACTCCTTTTAATTCCCACAACAAACATATGAAGTAAGTACATTATTGTCCCTTCCTTACAAATGAGGGGACTGAGAGCGTGGAGCAGAGGTTGGCAAACTACAGTTAGTGCACCGAATCTGATCAGCTGTGCCTGTTCTTCTGTAACACAGACACTTTCATTCATTTATATATTCTCAACAGTTGCTGCTTTATTAATTGCTTACAACAGAGACTGGGTATGGCCTGCAAAGCCTAAAATATTTATAATCATTAGATGATAAATATGTAAAATGTATTTTAAATGGATTATGCCATGTATGTTTATGGTTGGTAAAGTGTACACAACCTGAAATTTACCATCTTAATTATTTTTAAGTGTACTGTTCTGTGGCATTAAGTACATTCACAATGTTGTATATTCCCTACCATCCATCTCTAGAACTTTATCTTCTGAAAATAAGACTCTGCACCCATTAAAAAATGATTCTCCATCCCCTCTCCCCTCAGCCCCTGGAAACCGCCACTTTCCAACTCTATGACTTTACCTATTCTAGGTACTTCACATAAGTGGAACATAGCATTTCTCCTTTTATGTCTGGCTTCTTTTTCTTAGCTGAATACTTTCAGGCCTCACCCAACTTATAGCATGTATTTGTTTTTGACAAGATAACATAAGAAGAGAACATAAAATTCAAAAGGACGTAGAGTGAAGAAAAACGTCTTCTATTCCTGTCCCTTCCAGGCCTCAGATCCCCTCCCAGGAGACAGTCAGACAAGTGCTGTAACTGAATTCTTATGCATCTCTTCTGAGAGTCAATGCATATCCAGCAATACATTTAAATAACATTAGCAAATATATTTTCACACAAATATTAGGAAACCAAGCACATCGTTCCTGCACCTCACTGGCATTCTTAACAATAGGTCTTGGAGGTTGTCTCATATTATTAGGGCTGCCTCCTCATTTTCAACCACTGCATAGAATTTTACTCTGTAAATATATCTTTCACTATTGAATGCATTACTTATCTGGTCCCTATTAGTGGACATTTAGGGTTTTTTAAAAATCTTTTTCAGTATCAGTGGTGCTACAGTGAATATCTTTGTAATATTTTTAAAGTGGGCTTTCAAATCTAATATACTAGAAGATGGAAAGAGGTATTTTTCCTATCTACCTGATTCTAGCTGTGTTGGGGAAAATTATGCTAACTGGAGAACTATATTTGGCTAGAGGATACAGGAGTGCTTGAATCCTATTGTGTTCTAACTGCTTTCTCACTCTCTTATGGCCCCACAGAAGGTGTAGAAAAGAGATGAGCATCATTTCTTTCTTGAGGGGTTGAAAGCCAAGGCCATGCTCTCAGGAGGATGCCTAAGAGGGCTTTTGCTTCCAGTCTCCCAGGGTTTCTCCACCTCAGCTATGACATCCCAGACTGGGTGGTCCTTTGTTGTGAGACTGTCCCGTGCATTGTGGAATGCAGTGTAGCAGCATCCCTGGCTCCTACGCACTAAATGCCAACAGCACCCTCCCCGGAGTTATGACAATTCAAAATATCCAGACATGGCCACATGTCCCCTGGCTGAAACCCACTGCTCTAACCCGAGGCACCTGAAAATTGCACTGCCCTCAACAGGCATGTGGGGCAGGAGATCAATGCAACAGGATAGGTCTGGCCTAGAATAGGAATGGAAGTGAGATGACCAGGCCAACCAGGGTCATGTCCTGGGAAGGGAGACACATGGAGGCAGAGGAACCCTCATGTACCATGTCCAAGTGCAGAATCTTTTCATGGTAATGACCCTGCCCACTGGTAAACATGACCTCATGACACCTTGGAATCCAATCAACCATATTAGTGACTTCTTGCAGAAAGAGTGGGTTGAGAAGCTGGGATCTTGAGGCTATTATTCTACATATGCATGGAGCAAGCTTTGCGTAGTTTGTCCAGTATTCTGGCTCTATGAGAGTTAGTGAATTTGAAAACCAGATTTTCAAGGTTTTGAACACAGGAACCCAAAACTCAGAAGGAATCTCTGAGTTTATCTGGGTGATATTTCTATCCTGCCAAGTCTGTGAGTTACTTGGAGATTGTGTCTTACTTATGAGTGGTCACCATCAGGCCACTGTCCACTTGTGGACTGAATGAAGGAAGTTGCTGCTGCTGCTGCTGCTAAGTCACTTCAGTTGTGTCCGACTCTGTGCGACCCCATGGACAGCAGCCCACCAGGCTCCGCTGTCCCTGGGATTCTCCAGGCAAGAACACTGGAGTGGGTTGCCATTTCCTTCTCCAATGCATGAAAGTGAAAAGTGAAAGTGAAGTCGCTCAGTCGTGTCCAACCCTCAGTGACCCCATGGACTTCAGCCTACCAGGCTCGTCTGTCCATTGGATTTTCCAGGCAAGAGTACTGGAGTGGGGTGCCATTGCCTTCTCTGGAATGAAGGAAGTTAAAAGGCAGCAAATACTCCTCTCCCCAGCACACCTGTCCTCTTCCTCCT
>NW_011494753.1:6001503-6002931 GCF_000754665.1 Bison bison bison
TTCAGGGTCTATAGATCTTTTTCCCGGGGCCCCGGCGGTGTTGCTCAGAGTCATTTTTTTTCAGATATAATGGACATGTAACAGTATATTAATTTCTGGTGCATAACATAATGATTCAATATTTGTATATATTGCAAAATGATCACAGTAAGTCTAATTAACATCTATCACCATATACAGTTACAGCTGTTTTCTTATGATGAGAACTTTTAAGATCTACTCTCAGTGAATTTCAAATATTCAATACAATATTATTAACTATAGTCACAATACTATACATTATATACACAGGAATTATTTATTTTATAACTAAAAGTTTGTACCTTTAGACCACTTTCACCATTTCATCCTCTCCCCACCCTCCACCTCTGGTAACCATCAATCTGTTCTCTGTATCTATGAGTTTGGTATTGTTTTTATTTTGTTTTTTAAAATAGATTCCACATACAAGTGAGATTATATGGTATTTGTCTTTCTCTGTATTATTTCATTTAACATAATGACCTCAAAGTCGTTACAAAGGACAAGATTCCATATTTGTGTGTGTATAGTGGAATATCTATTTCTATATCTGTGTGTCATATTTTTTATTCATTCACCCGGCAGTGGACACTTGGTTGGTTCCATATCGTGGCTAATGTAAATAGCGCTGCAATGAACATGGAGGTGCACATACCTTCTTGATTTAACGTTTTTATTTTCTTCAGATAAGTACCCAGAAGTGAGATGGCTGGATCGTATGGCAGTTCTATTTTTAATTTTTTGAGGAAACTCCATACTGTTTTTCATAGTAGCTGCACCAATTTACATTCCTACCAGCAGTGCACAAGGATTCCCGTTTCTCCACATCCTTACCAACAGTTGTTTCTTCTCCTTTCAATACTAGCCTCTATAACAGGTGTAAGGTGATACTTCACTGTGGTTCTGATTTGCATTTTCCTGATGATTCAGTTCAGTCGCTCAGTCGTGTCTGACTCTTTGTGACCCCATGAATCACAGCACGCCAGGCCTCCCTGTCCATCACCAACTCCCGGAGTTCACTCAGACTCACGTCCATCGAGTCAGTGATGCCATCCAGCCATCTCATCCTCTGTCGTCCCCTTCTCCTCCTGTCCCCAATCCCTCCCAGCATCAGAGTCTTTTCTAATGAGTCAAATCTTTGCATGAGGTGGCCAAAGTACTGGAGTTTCAGCTTTAGCATCATTCCTTCCAAAGAAATCCCAGGGCTGATCTCCTTCAGAATGGACTGGTTGCATCTCCTTGCAGTCCAAGGGACTCTCAAGAGTCTTCTCCAACACCACAGTTCAAAAGCATCAATTCTTCAGCACTCAGCCTTCTTCACGGTCCAACTCTCACATCCATACATGACCACAGGAAAAACCATAACCTTGACTAGACGAACCTTTGTTGGCAAAGTAATGTCTCTGC
>NW_011494753.1:6003786-6010882 GCF_000754665.1 Bison bison bison
CACCTCCACTAGCTTTGTTCATAGTGATGCTTTCTAAGGCCCACTGGACTTCACATTCCAGGATGTCTGGCTCTAGGTCAGTGATCACACCATCGTGATTATCTGTGATGTGAAGATCTTTTTTGTACATTCTTCTGTGTATTCTTGCCACCTCTTCTTGATATCTTATTAGTTAACTTGAACCCCTTTTTTATGTCCTTCTTGGCCACCTGTATTCTTTGGAAAAATATCTACTGAGATCCTCCACCCATTTTTTTTTTGAGTTGTTTGATTTTTTTGGTTATTGAGTTGTAGCAGTTTGTTATATATTTTGGATATTAACCCTTCTCAGATATATGATTATTTTCTTCCAGTCAGTAGGTTGCCTTTTCATTTTGTTGATTCCATTTTGGCTTCTTTTTCTGTGCAGAAACATTTTAGTTTAATGTAGTAGTCCCACTTGTTTAGTTTTGTTTTTGTTGTTAAAAAAAAAAAATCATCACCAAGACTAATATTAAGGAGTTTATCACCTGTGTTTTCTTCTAACAGTTGTATGAATTCAGGCCTTATATTCAAGGCTTTAACCAACTTTGAGTTAAGTTTCACTTACAGTGTAAGGTAATGGTCCAGTTTCACTCTTTTGCATGAAGCTATCCAGTTTTCCCAGGACCGTTTGTTGAAGAGGCTGTCCTTTTCCCATTGTATATTCTTACCCCCTTGTCATATATTGGTTGGCCACCTATTGGGTTTATTTCTGAGCTCTCTATTCTGTTCCATTATTCATATGTCTATTTTTATGCCAATAACATACTGTTTTGATTCCTATAGCTTTTTAATATAGTTTGAAATCAGGGCGCATGATGCCCCAGCTTTGTTCTTCTTTCTCAAGATTGGTTTGTCAAGATCTTTTGTGTTTTCATGCAAATTTTAGGGTTGTGTGTTCTGTTTCTGTGGGAAATGCCATTGGAATTTTGATAGGGATTGCATTCAATCTGTTCATTGGTTTGGGTAGTATGGATATTTTAACAATGTTAATTCTTTCAATCTATAAACATTAAGTATCTTTCCATTTACAGGTATCCCCTCTTTTTGAAAGTTTGCTTTGTGCTACTTTGCTTTTACCAAAGACCTACTACATTAGTATGTGTTCTCACTAACTGAAAGAAACCTGAAGAGGATCTTTGCTTTTATAAGAAAGGTGAAAAGCGGAAGTGGTGTTCAGTGTTTGCTGTGTAGAAAGCCCTTATCGAGGCAGTGAGAGTGGCACCACCAATTTCCTGCCCCAGGAACTGCACTCAGCATCTCATCATCAAGCTATCATCGCTTTGAACTGTGTCTGTGAGCATCTGTAGCTTATCTAAATTTATTTTTTACACCCAAGTAAGATGTGTCCCAAGGTAATTGCTTCTTCTCTTTACACTATCTCAGCTTACAAAAGGTTTCATAAGAATACTCTACTTTTGCATAGCAGAGGAAACCTGTATTTGTATATTCTTCAGTTTCTTTTATTAACATATTTTAGTTGTCAATGTACAGGTCTTCCACCTCCTTGGTTAGATTTATTCTTAGGTATGTTTTTCTTTTTGATGCAATTATAAGTGGGATTGTTTTCTTAATTTCTTCTTCTGGGATCACTCTTACTGAGATGCAGTGGGACGTGTCCCTGGCCTAATCATATATGCCCTGCTGTTTGCCACTGTAGCCTCATCCCCTCAGCATCCTTGGACTCACCCTTGAGAAGAGGGAATATGAAAGTTAATAAGTCACAAAGACTGCAAAGTGGAGCAGCATGGTGGTGTGATAGGAAGGAAGAGAAAGGGAAAGAAGGAGCCAGAGAGTTCTAGCACTAACAGAGCCTGGGGACCATCTTATTTCCTGGGACCATATTATATGAGCCAGAAATCTGGACTTGTGGCATTGCTAGAGGTTTTGGATCAGCTGCTGTATGAGAGACCATCTGGGAGGTAATAAGTGTTAACATTATGGGTAATATTAGCTAACTTCTATGTCATAGCCACTGTTGCAAGATCTTTATATACTTAACTTCATCCAGTCTTTATAATCCTCTTGTGAAAACTAGACACTATTGCTCTCTCATTTTACAGTTGGAGAAATCAAGGCTTAGAGTGGTTAAGTAACTTGCCTGAGGTCACACAGCTAGTAAGTATTGCAGAGTAAGTATTTGAACCCTGAAAGTTTGAGTCTAGGGCATTGACCACCATACTCACTGCCTAGCTAACATATATGGCTACTTTCCTAGTTGATGGAGACAACAGGGTGGAATTTGGTATGATTTAGATAAGCTTTGATGAATGGTTTCTGTAATCTTGGTCCAAGCTCCTACTCAATGCAAACATTGTCTCCACATTTGGCACCACTAGGTCTTTAGCTGGAGAAGGCAATGGCACCCCACTCCAGTACTCTTGCCTGGAGAGTCCTGTGGATGGAGGGGCCTGGTGGGCTGCAGTCCATGAGGTCTCTAGGAGTTGGACACGACTGAGCAACTTCACTTTATTTTTTCACTTTCATGCATTGGAGAAGGAAATGGCAACCCACTCCAGTGTTCTTGCCTGGAGAATCCCAGGGACAGGGGAGCCTGGTGGGCTGCCTACTATGGGGTTGCACAGAGTCGGACACGACTGAAGTGACTTAGCAGCAGCAGCAGCAGCAGATCTTTAGCTGAAGAGCCTTAAGAATGGAGAACTCGCCACCTCAATTTCATAAAACTCTAAGGTTATTTATTGCTGCATAATAAGCCACCCCCAAACTTTGTGGCTAAAAGGACTTATTCTTGCATGCTATTCTATAGGTTGACTGGTTCTTCTTCATGTAGATGCAGTTGGCTGGGGTCACTCACGTGACTGAATTTACCTGGGAACTCAGCTGGAGTGTCTTGGTTCTCTATCATCATGTTAACTCTTCCTCACGAAGTGTCTCACCTTCCAGGGCCTCTGTATGTGATTCTCTTTCTCTACCTCACAGCATGGCTTGGACTTCCTCACAGCACGGCAGCTGGGTTCCAGGAGGAAGTTGTGACCTCTGCTTGTATCACACTTGCTAATGTTCCATTGGCCAAAGGAAGTCACATGGCCACGCCCAGAGTGGGAGGGGCCACACAAAGCCTTGAACCCTGGGAACAGTGTTTTTTAGGGGTCACCAATAGATTTACCATAGGTGGCTTCTATTAGAATTGCAACAGCAAATGCCGACTCTTCTCTGTCAAAGACAAAGCTGCTGGAGATGGCATTTCCTTCCCACACTTCTTCTGGATCAGGCCATATCTGAGTCCTTTGTCAGCTTGTATTCCCTTAATTAACCTGAATCAACAGGTAATACATCACTTACTCATTTTGCCTTGGATGGTTGGCCTTTAGTTTTTCTCGGATGACTTGTAGGATTTATATAGTATTTTGGTATTCAACTGACCTGTTGATACTGGACATCATGCTGGAGGAACTGGCACTCAGACATTAAAGCAAATGTCATAGGACCCCACAGGTTCACCAATAGCAATAGGAGATGGCAATAAAATCTCCTAAGATCTCATGAGATGTGCTAGCTTCTGCCTCTTGATGTTACCCCATGACCTACACAGACCACAGCTTTTGAAAGAGGTGGTGTGATAAAGATCATAGGAAAAAGAATTAAGTGAAAGAAATGGCATGTAAGGTTTGGCAGCAGATAGAACTGTTTCCCCTACTAGAGGACTAGGCACATTACCTCTGAGTGGGGTCCTCTGAGGCAGGGTCTGGGTGGGAGTGATGGAGATGCCTCTTACAAGCACCAGCTTCCAGGAAGTTGGACCGTTTTTTGGATGAGAGAGAATTTGAACTGGGCATTCACATTTATTTCTGTCTCTTAATGTCTTTCTTTGTGGCTAAATTATTTCTTAGAACCATAGTTATTTCCACTCCTGCCAAAAGGAGCTTTGTCATGTAAATTCTGCTGCTACTGCTGCTAAGTCGCTTCAGTCGTGTCCGACTCCGTGCGACCCCATAAACGGCAGCCCACCAGGCTCCCCCGTCCCTGGGATTCTCCAGGCAAGAACACTGGAGTGGGTTGCCATTTCCTTCTCCAATGCATGAAAGTGAAAAGTGAAAGTGCAGTCACTCAGTTGTGTCCGACTCTTAGCGACCCCATGGACTGCAGCCTAACAGGCTCCTCTGTCCATAGGATTTTCCAGACAAGAGTACTGGAGTGGGGTGCCATCGCCTTCTCTGTCATGTAAATTCAGATCAGATCAGATCAGATCAGTCTCTCAGTCGTAAATTGGGTACCTACAATTCAATCTTGTGATGACTCGTGTAGGCCTGGGATGGCTCCAGCCTTTACCCCTCTTCTCCCTCAGTGCTGGTGTCAGGAAGGACCCCCGAAGACCTCCCCTAGGGCCTGAAGGTATCCTCCTCACTGTCACTCTTTCCTGTGCCCTTGCCTGCTGGCCCTTGTTGCTTTTTGAGTGATAGGGAGGGTTTAGCCCCGATCTTTCTGGTCCTTACCAGCCAGGAGATGTTTCTCTAGGCCATGCCGTGGGAAGGTCTCACTTCATTCATTCACTCGTTCATTCATCCAGTTAATGTATATTTAGTGCTTCTCGTATGCCAGGCCCTTCTCTTCTCACAGAAACCTTACACAGCTCAGGAGCAATAACAATAGTTACTATTATTAGTTCTCATTTATGGATGAGGAGACAGAACCTTGGAAGGGTTAAGTAGCTTGCCTGAGACCATATGGTTAGTGAACAGCATTGCCATACTGGGACCTAGAGTCAGAATCCAGGCAAGCGACTTCCATGTCAAGCTTACACCATGGGGCTGGTTGGGGTCTGCCCAGTGCGGCTCCCCTAGACCACACACAGAGCAGAAGAAGCCAGATTACAGTGAACACAGGAAAGGGCTTCCTGGAGGTGGTGTGTGGCCGAAGGCCAGGAAGGACCAGGTGGGGAGAGGGCCACTGGCTGCTTGACTGTGTAATGGCATTAGATCTTTAGCATCACAAGGCAAAACTCCATTGTGGGGTGCCAGAGTGGTAGGAGAGTTGTTAGTGACCCTGCATGAGGTCTGCTGGTGGGAATTTGGTTTGTCATTACTTTTGAGCTCTTATGTGCCAGGCACAAGCCCTGCCCCAGGCATACCACATCACACCAGCTGCCTCTGTGTGCTCTGCTCTGGCCTGGGTCTCTTGGCTCTGCTTTAGTTTTCTTTCATAGCTTACATCCCTCTCTCCCTAGATGCCCATCTTTGTGCTAGAAGCTCCAGGACATGCCAACCAAAAATCCCCAAGCTTCTGGTTCCCTGCAGTCCCTACAGCAGAGCTCACTCCAGTCAGGGTCTCCCCTTCCCCTTGTTCCCAGTCCTGGCCTGGACAGTTTCTGTTCACCAGGGTTTCCCCTGAACTCAGCTGAGCTCCAGCCCATGTGAGTCACAGGTTGGGAATCAGCTGAAGGCTGGTCGGTCAGGCCGAGCCCTTAATAATGCATCAAAGCCTTTCTCCCCTGGATGAACCTGCTGAGCCCTCAGGGTACAGGCAGGGTGGTGCCAGATATCACAGAGGGATCAGCAGGTCCCCTGCCCCAGGGAGAACAGTGTAGCTCCTACAGCCTTTCCCACCCCCTGATGTGCACGGGGTCCCCAAGGGCTTGGAACCGAAGGGTCCTCAGAGTGAGTGACCCAATAAATGGGTAAACTGAGACAGGCTTAATGTAACTCCAAAGCCCATATACCCTCCAAAAAAGAACAAAAGAAGTTTGGCTTCCGAATATTTATTTGGAATAACTATTTATTCTGTCTGTTGCAACTGGAAAACTTAGAAGCCATTTTATTTTCAGCAACCATACAAATGTTGTGTGTTCTCACGTTTCTAGTTTTGTTTTTATTATGAATCTCCTTTCCAACTCCCAGGGAAGACCACTATAATATCTTCAGTGCTTAGACTAATAAAAGTCAAGCTCCAGCCTGGAGATCCAGTCACAAGCACAGGAGCACAGAAGGGCAGAGCTGGGAGGGCCTGTGGAAGTGATCCATCCACCCTACCCCACTCCCACCCTGGAACAGAACAGCCTGGGCCATCCAGGCCCATTCAGACACTCCCTTCCGATTCCATGAGACAAGTTTTGGAGTGGGAATGGGGAGCCTGAGTTAGTGGAGGCTCTGCTCTCCTAGCCCCCGATTTATCTTCGGCTGCAGTGAACACATGCTGTCACGGTGCCCATTCCCCTTCCTTACCCTCAAGAGCCAAGCAATCACCGGATCCTCCCACCATCTCCAGACTCGCACCCCTCCCGCCTCCCATCATCTTTGCTTCATCCCCCAGTTCCATTTCACTGGCCACAGCAGCCAATTAGAACCTGAGGCTAGCCTTTCCCTTCCCAGAAGGGGTTCAGCAGCTCCCTGTGGCCACATAGCCCAAACCTGTCAGGGCACTCAGGGTCTTCCTTGGCCTTCCCAGCCTCCCTGCTCCCCTCCCCTCCAGAAACGGAACAGGAGGCCTCTCTCCAGTGGCTCATTTGCCTGCCCACCTCTCTCTCCATCCCGGGGTATCCCAGGGCCTGACGTATTCATGAAGTCCTTCAACAACAGTTTGTTCAAAGAGTGAAGGAAAGAGAATTCCCCAGCAGTCCAGTGGACTAGGACTTGGCCCCTTCATTGTCGTGGCCCAGCTCACAGTAGGCTCAAATAAGCAAGAGCCGAGTGAATGGACCCTGTCCTCTTCCTTTCTTTCTCCCCCCTCTCCTTCCTGTCATTCTCCTTCATCACTGAGAATCCTAGTCGTGGGTCACACCCTATGATCTGCTCCCCAGGGGCACTTCTGCCAAAGTTTCAGCTGCTTCCTGGTTGGTCCTCTCATCTCCAGCCCAGCAGAGCAGAAACCGATGGCTTGCAGGTGGTGGTTGAACGAGATCATAAACGGAACAGTGGCAAGGGATGTAGAGTTGAACTTTCATTTGATACTGCACCAAACCTAGAGAGGAGAATGTCACTTTACAGAGGAGAAAACTTGGGTTCAGTGAGGTTGGGTGGTTTGCCCATAGTCAAACAGCAACTTGTTGTTAGAGCCACCACAGGAAAAAAAGTCTCTAATGACAAATCTTTGCACTGTCTTTTAGCCAGACAGGGGGTCA
>NW_011494753.1:6010982-6023114 GCF_000754665.1 Bison bison bison
GGTCTGGGGTGCTCAGAAACTGCAAAATAGATCTTGGTCTTTGGGTAGGTTCATGCTGCATTCACTTTGCCAGCTTGTTCTTCCAAAACTGCTGCTTCCCGGGGCTGCTGATCACTGGGAAAGGAACACAATGTTATCACTGAGTGAGGAGAGAGACAAGCTCAGAACTGGGAAAGGAAATAAAATTCTTCTTAGAGAAGGCCAGATGGGAGGTGGCTCCCTCTGACCCACCTGGAAGTACAAGGAGGGAGCCCCCTCCCCAAGCTGCCACAGGTGCTTCCTCACCAGCTGCTAGAGCCTCTCCAGTCCCTGCCCTTCCCCTTCTCCCCAGAGGCCTTCATCTGCCTGATAAAGGTCCAGCTCTCAGAGGCATTCAAGGCCTTCTCTGATCCCACCGTGACTATGGGTGAGATACATTCTAGACCTATAGCAGTGGCCTTTGGGGCTGAAACCCACATAACACCTCGAGTGCCTGCCAGAAGGACTGTGGGGTTTGCTTGTCCTAACTTGTCTCATCTCCCTGGGAATAGCACACAAAAAAGCACAAATTGTGGCTATCTCCCCACCCTGCTTCCTTTGCCTAGGCTGCCCCAGGGAGAAAGACTCAGAAAGGAAGCCTGGATGGCACTTGTCTCTGTCTCGTCCTGTCTGTATCACTGTCTGGCTGTCTTCCCTTCTTTGGCCTCAGTTTCTCCTGCCAAATAAGAGAGTTTGACCAAATCATTTCTAAGAGCCCTTTCTCCTCCAAAATGTACAAGTGAGTACACATCCTTCTTTGGGTGGATTGAAATCATTCCTTTCCAACATAAGGCTTCACCTTAAAAAAAATTTTTTTTATTAGAATATAGTTAATTTACAACATTGTGTTAGTTTCAGGTGTACAGCAAAGTGAATCAGTTATACATATCATATACCCGCTCTTCTTCAGTTTCTTTTCCCGTATAGCTAAGGTGTCATCTTTGAGGAGCCATCCCCATAGGTTTCACTGTAAAAACTTGGCATTGACCATGAATTTTGAATTGCTATGTCCACAGGTCATCAAGTCTTTTCTCTTGCCTTTTGGACTGACAATAGCAAACCTTTCTCTCCAGTTCACAAACATGGCCATTTCCTGCCTCTCTGTGGGAACCTCTGCTCTGGCCAGATGCATTTTCATTGTCCTCAGCACGCCTGCATGATCTCATCTCTGGGATCTTTCTAATTCCCTCCCCTGCCTGTCCAGATCCTCACTGTCCTTCAGAACCTTTTCTGACCATGACCTACAGGAGTGGGTTGTCTCCCCTCATCTCACATAGTGTCTATTTCTGTTTCATGTCACCCACTCATTTGCTCATTCATGCATGCATTCAAGTTTTTGAATGCCTACAGTGTGCTGGGGATGGTAGGGTACTCAAAGCTGAAAAGACAAGGTCATTGTCCTGATGGAGCTTTCCAGCCTAATTGGATTAATGCAGCATGGACACGACTCCAACCCAAAGCTGACTGTAAAAAATGTCCAAGAAAAGTAGACATACAGGGCCACTATTGAGAGAGAGAACAGGGAGAGAGAGGGTATTCTTTCTGGAGACCTAGTAGTTCAGTCAGGCCCTTGGAGGAAGAATATAATTTGGACTTGGAGAGAGGGAGGAAGAAGGTGTTCAGGGGAAAGCTGCAGTGAAAGCAAAGGCCTGGAGGTGAGAAAGCCCAGTCTGTGTATGGGGAAAATTGGCCCAATTTGGCAGGGGCTGAGGGGAGATCCAGTGGAGTAGAAAGAGGTAAGGCCACATCAGGAAGAGCCTTGAATGCCAGGCTGAGGTTGGAGACATCTCTTGTAGGGTGCAAGGTGCCTTGGGTGGGAGGTAAGGTTACATGCTGGAAGGGGTATTCAGGGGATGGATCTTGTACCAGTGGTGGGAGAGGTTAACAAGCAAGCAACAGCTGGAAGCTGAGAAACAAGCCAGGAAACTGGGTATATGGCCCCTAGTGCAGGCTTCAGGCTGTTTAAAGGGGCTGAGTTCTGGAGTGGAGCACGGCAAGGGAAAAGGTTGCCTTGGAGAATAAAAACACCCTCGCCCTGGACTTCCCTGGTGGTCCAGGAGTAAAAAATTCACTTGCCAATACAGGAGACATGGGTTTGATCCCTGGTCTGGGAAGATCCAGACTAAGCCCAAGAGCTGCCAATTACTGAAGCCCACACGCCCTAGAGTCAGTGCTCTGCAGTGAGAGAAGCCACCACAATGAGAAGCCAGAGCACTGCACCGAAAAGATGCCCCGACTCACCGCAACTGGAGAAAGCCCTCGCACAGCACTGAAGACCCAGCACAGCCAGAAATAAAAAAATAAATGATTTTGAAAGATACTCTCTCCCCATTACCATGGTCGTTTCCCCGTCAAGCTCATAACCAGATTTCTAGAAGTGGAAGAGTCAGCCTGCCCCCACCTCCTGTCTTTAGCAACAGAAGGAAACTTGAAGACAACTTCACCTAGAACCCTGATCATTTCTGAGAAAGCTGTTGCTTACTTATGTTAACGGCCGAAGCTCACATGACCCTGTGCAACAGAACTGAGGGCAAAACCAGCTTTCTTAAGCTCACGATGCTACAAGTGGCCGCGCTCAGCTCTGTCTCAACCAGTTAAGACTGCACAAACCTGTCTACAGCTTTCCAGATGATAAAGCTGATGAGATTTTTAAGATAAAACGTGCCTCTCACTGAGCCCTTCTCCTCTCCTGGAAGAGAAGGGAAATGAGGCTTGGCACATCATCATCCCGCCTGGCAGAAGTCACAAGATAAGCAAATAATTATTATTTAAAACCAGAGCATCTTATAATTTATTCATGAATGCCACACATTCTGTATTAGATCTTCCACTTCAATTTAGTTGTATTCTTTGAAGCAAATTTATAAGATTTGAATTATTCAGACACTGCTCCCAGGCCAATAGAAGAAAATACTTCAGCTCCAGAAAGGCTCACGCTGCACGAGATGGTACTGAAGTGTGAGGGCTCTGAAACCAGAACCATCCAGGCTCAAATTCTGGCTCCACAACCTCGGGCCAGTTACTTGGCTTATCTTTGCCTCAATTTCCCCATTGGAAAAGCGAGGATGACAATAGTAGTATCTACTTCATAGAATTGTTTTCAGGATAAATAATATATGTAAAGGGCTTCCCTGATAGCTCAGCTGGTAAAGAATCCTCCTGCAATGCAGGAGACCCCGATTCGATTCCAGGGTTGGGAAGATCCCCTGGAGGAGGGCATGGCAACACACTCCAGTATTCTTGCCTGGAGAATCCCAATGGACAGAGGTGCCTGGTGGGCTACAGTCTATGGGGTCGCAAAGAGCTGGACACGACTGAGCCACTAAGCACTGCACAGCACGATATATGTAAAGTACTTTGAATTCTATTAGGTGCTATATAAGGGTTTGCTACAGTTATTTCAGCATTTCAAATTGTAAATATTCTGTCCTGTTGTCCAGATAGCAAGTATCCCTCAGCTGGTAACACAATGAAAACCTTTAAGTTTCCTTGATTTTCTACCAATTTTGTGAGGAAAAGTACCATCAGAAGAAGATTGATTGCTCCAGGTATGAGGAGGAAACTTGGTTTAAGACGGGATGGTTTTGCAAAAATAAACAAACGGGACCTAATTAAACTTAAAAGCTTTTGCACAAAAAGGAAACCATAAATAAAATGAAAAGACTACCCTCAGAATGGGAGAAAATATTTGCAAACAAAGCGACTGACAAAGGGTTGACTTCCAGAATGTAAAAACAGCTCAAGGAGCTCAATTTAAAAAAAACAAACAACCCAATCAAAAAATAGTCAGAAGACCTAAATAGACATTTCTCCAGAGAAGACATACAGACAGCCAACAAACACATGAAAAGATGTACAACATCACTAATTGTTAGATGCAAATCAGAACTATGATGAGATATCATCTCACATGGGTCAGAATGGCCATCATCACAAAATCTGCAAACCATAAATGCTGGAGATGGGGTGGAGAAAAGGGAACACTCTTGATCTGTTGGTGGGAATGTAAATTGATACAGACACTGTGAAGAATGGTATGGAAGTTCCTTAATTAACTAAAAATAGAACTACCACGTGACCCAGCAATGCCCCTACTAGGCATATACCCAAAGAAAACCATAATTCAAAAGCACACGTGTCTCCCAAAGTTAATTGCAGCAATATTTACAATAGTCAGGACATGGAAGCAACCTAAATGTCCATCAACAGAGGAATGGATAAAGAAGATGTAGTACATATATACAATGGAATATTACTCAGCCACAAAAAGTAATGGAATTAGGTTATTTATAGAGATGTGGATGGTCCTAGAGACAGTCATACAGGATGAAGTAAGTCAGAAAGAGAAAAACAAACAAATATCATGTATAGGGACTCCCTGGTGATCCAGTGGCTAAGAATACGCCTTGCAATGCAGGGGATGCAGATTTGATTCCTGGTGGTGGAACTAGGCTCCCACATGCCTCGGAACAACTAAGCCCATGCACCACAACTACTCAGCTCATGTGCTCTGGAGTCCGTGTGCCACAACTAGAGTCTGTGCATGGGCTGCAGTGAAAGATACGACTGAGATCCCTGTGCCACAACAAGGACCCATCACAAATACATAAATTAAAAAAAATTTTAAACCCCACAAATATCTATATTAATGCATACATGTGAAATCTGAATAAAATTGATATAGATGATCTTATTTCCAAAGCAGAAATAGAGACACAGACATAGAAAACAAACGTTTGAGTACTGAGTGGGAAAGGAGGGATGGGGTGAATAGGGAAACTAGGATTAACATTATGCACTATTGGTATTATGTATAAAATAGATAACTAAAGAGATCCTATCTCACATAAAACTCTACTCAGTGCTTTACTAAATGGGAAGGAAATTCAAAAAAGAGGAGATACATATATCTGTGTAGCTGATTCACTTTGCTGTACAGTAGAAATGAACACAATGTAAACTCCAATAAAAACTAAAAAGAAAAAAATTTAAATAATAAATTAATTATAAAATTGTGATGTTGCTGTTAGAATTATTATTATAGCTTTCATTTTTGTTCCCTTCACCTGCATCTGTATTAAGGCAGAAAGGAAACTTTTCTATTTAAGAACTGGGTAATTTACATGATAGAAGCAGTACATGCTTACTGTAAAAAGTATGGAATATAAATGAAATTATTTTAAAAATTTATCATTTTACCTCTTAGAGAAAGCCACTCAGTTCAGTTCAGTCACTCAGTCGTGTCCGACTCTTTGCGCCCCCATGGACTGCAGCATGCCAGGCCTCCCTGTCCATCACCAACTCCTGGAGTTTACTCAAACTCATGTCCATTGAGTTGGTGATGCCCATCTCATCTTCTGTTGTCCCCTTTTCCTCCCACCTTCTTTCTTTCCCAGCATCAGGGTCTTTTCAAATGAGTCAGCTCTTCCCATCAGGTGGCCAAAGCATTAGAGTTTCAGCTTCAACATCAGTCCTTCCAATGAATATTCAGTACTGATTTCCATTATACTCGTTCTTATTTACTCTGAAATATCTTAATGCTTAAGGTTTTCATATAGCTTGTATTCTCTTTTCTGGGGCAAGGTCCAAGCTGGGGAGACCTATATATGGAAAAAGTTAATTAAACTTGATTTTTTCATGTTTAATTTTATTAAGAAAATGGAATTTTTAAAATATTCAGACTTTATTGCTACTAATACATGAAGAAAATAATGTTAGCTATGTTTACAATGTCATTTGAGAAGAACTTTCAAATATGTGTAATTCCTAATATGCCACAATATTAAAAATGGCTTTAATTTCATATAATTTATTTCATAATCGTTATGTAAATCATCAACAGTTTTTGAAATAAATGGCTTTTTAATGACTATAAAAGAAGAGAGTGGATGATTTTGGCTTTTGTTTTCTAAAAATTTATAAGCCCCATTGATGTGAAGGTTTTTAATATCCATCTAGCCAAAAGGAACAACAGATGCCATAAGACACTGAGTTAGATATAAATTGTTGTTGTTTTAGTCACAGAGTCATATTTGACTCTTTTGTGACCCCGTGGACTGTACCCTGCCAGGCTCCTTTGTCCATGGGTTTTTCCAGGCAAGAATCTTGGAGTGGATTGCCATTTCCTACTCCAGGGAATCTTCCCATCCCAGGGATGGAACCCTTGTGTCCTGCATTGGAGGCAGATTCTTTACCATTGAGCCACCTGGGAAGCCCATAGACATAAATAGGAGAGTAATAAATAAAATATGGAAAACTGCAACAGTGAAACATAAGTAACTACCAGTACACTCCAGTGACGTGGATAAATCACACATGCGTTATGCTGAGAGCAAGAAGTCAGCCACAAAAGGGCACATACTGCATGATTCCATTTATATGAAGTTCACGAACAGGCAAATATAATTTGTGATTGTGGAGGTCAGAACAGTTATTTTTGAGGTGGATAGAGATTGGGAACAGGCATGAGGGAAACTTTCAGGGTAATGGAAACTTTATATTGAGTTGGGCATGGTTGCAGCAGTGTATATATATGCAAAAAGTCATTAAGTTATACACTTAAGATATGTGTACCTCACCATATGTAAAATGTACTTCACTAATGAAAAATAAACAAACACAGACAATCTTGTCTCTAAAAATAACAGTTTAACATTTTATATGTTTATGTTAGGGGAACCACTGACTGAAACCACCTGCCCTGGCCAGGGAAGATATTAGCTACTTGCATGAGTTATCTTGCAGCAGGAGGTCCTGGCAAAGAATGTGAAACTAACAAGCTACCACCAAACCAGAAAACGTCAAAAGGAGAGAGGAGAGTCCAGTCCATATGTCCTACCAATCTCCCAGAATCCTTCCGGCTGGAATCCATCTTGGCTGAGTGGTGCTGAGCCACTAGGAAGGAGGACCCTGAGTCAGAGTGATTGGCCAGAGACAACCTGGAAACTAATCCCATCACCATAAAACCCGAGACCGAGCCATATAGCAGAGCAGTCCTCCTGCTCTGAGTAAGCCACATAGAGTAAGCAGTCCTCCTTACTCTACTGCTCTCCGCCAGGCACCCCTTCCCAATAAAGTCTCTTGCTTGGTTAGCACTTTTCTCCTCAGACAATTCATTTCTGGGTGTTAGGCAAGAAGGCAAGAGCCCACTCTCAGGCCCTGGAAGGGATCCCCCTCCCTTCCTGTAACATTTAGAGCCTCATTTTCCTCTTGCTTGCATGCATGTTTGTGACCATGTGGTTCTTCAAAGTGTTAGTTGCTCAGTTAAATGTCAGACTCTGCGATGCCATGGACTGTAGGCCTCCAGGCTCCTCTGTCCATGGAATTCTCCAGGCAAGAATACTGGAGTGGGCTGCCATTCCCTTCTCCAGGGGATCTTCCAGAACCCTGGGATTGAAACCAAGTCTCCTGCATCAGAAGCAGACTCTTTACTCTCCTGAGCCACCTGAGAACATTTCAGTAAAAACTTTTTTATTTCTCACAGTATCTACTCTATTCAGATAAAACAAAATGCCTAACTTAGATTTTAGGTTAAGACAGAAATCTTCAGTCATTTGTAGTGAGTGTGAATGACAAAGAGATAGGCCAAAATCCAACTCTAAAAATACAAAACCATTACTTGGATATCAGTGAATGAACTAAAAATGGAAGTGAGAAAAGTTTGAGCCCTTTTTGCAATGGATGGATGTTTGTGAGACTATTAAGTGAAAAGGATTCAGAAACAAGGGGATAAATGACATGCTAATTTGGGATTGAATGGAGTAACAGGACGATCTTGGAAATACAAGAATCCTGCTTAATGGGACTTGCCTATTTGCAATTCAATAAACCAACATAGTTAAATTCAAAGAGATAAAGGCTATAAGCATTCAGAACAAAATTACAGAAATAAATTTGGTAAAGAAGACCATATGATGCACCCACTGCAGTTGAGATGAGGGTCACTGTTCCACATCTGACATCTTTAACTCTTGAGCCTTGGGGTTGGCATCCCAGGGGACACAGAATCTACTGACTGGAAGCTAAAATCAGCCTTGGAGTGGGTTCAGAGAGACTCTGTTCAGACTTGAGAAGCTAAAGCACATGTTTCAAGATCTAAAATATCCTACCGCAAGGGCATTTTCAAAGACACTGGTGATTGGGGAAAAAAATACTGTATTTAAAAAAAAAATTAATGGAGGGTGGGACGAATTGAGAGTAGCATTGAAACATATGTATTACCATGTGTAAAATAGACAGCTAGTGGGAAGCTGCTGTAGAACCAGGGAATTCAACCCGATGCTCTCTGACAACCAAGAGAGTGGGATGGGACTGGGGGGTGGGCCGGAGGTTCAATAGGGAGGGGACGTATATATACTTATGACTGATTCACGTTGTTGTATGGCAGAAAACCAACATAACGTTGTAAAGCAATTATCCAATTAAAAAAAAAATTAAATTGAAGGAATGGAAACAATGAAGAAAAAGTGACATGATGGTAAGGTGCCAGGGACAGGTGTGTTTAAGCCTGTGGTCCCGGGAGCAATTAATAATAGTGCATGCTTTCACTCTCACAGAGTCTGGATTTGAGCGATAGATCAGTGTCTGGATTTGAATGGTAAGTCACATGATCGTTCTACCAAAGAGAGGAAATTAGCCAGAGGACTGTTCTGCCATTTTCAAATGGTGCAGACACATACCCCAGCCTGGCTGGCTGCCCACTGTGTCCCTGCCCTGCTGAGAGGTCCTCACCACCTCTGCTTCACTGGGTGTTCAGGATGGCTGGAGACCCGTGCTCAGCTCCTGCGCTGCTCTGGTGCCACCTACAGGCTGTCTGGGGAAAGTGCCTCTCCCTTCCCTGCCTCCACCCTTTGCACAGCCTTGAACTTGGCCAAAAGAGCCTCAGAGCATGAAAACAGGGCCTATGAGGTGGGCAGGAACCAGGAAGAGAAGCCCAGTTTATGGAATTAGAAGGGTCCAGCTGGAATCAACAAAGCCAAGTTCCTCCTCTTCCTACTCACCCCTGTCCTGCCCATGTTTATGTACGGAAAGTTGAGGCCTAATTCAGAGATTTTTTTTTTCCATTCATTTATTTTTTAAATATAAATTTATTTATTTTAATTGGAGGCTAATTACTTTACAATATTGTATTGGTTTTGCCAATACATCAACATGAATCCGCCACAGGTGTACACATGTTCCCCGTCCTGAACCCCCCTCCCACCGCCCTCCCCATATCATCCCTCTGGGTCATCCCAGTGCACCAGCCCCGAGCATCCTGTATCATGCATCGAACCTGGACTTGTGATTCATTTCACCTATGATATTATACATGTTTCAGTGCCATTCTCCCAGATCATCCCACCCTTGCCCTCTCCCACAGAGTCCAAAAGACTGTTCTATACATCTGTTCTATACATCTCTTTTGCTATCTCACATACAGTGTTATTGTTCCCATCTTTCTAAATTCCATATATATGCGTTGCTGCTGCTGCCGCTGCTGCTAAGCCGCTTCAGTCGTGTCCGACTCTGTACGACCCCATAGACGGCATCTCACCAGGCTCCCCCGTCCCTGGGATTCTCCAGGCAAGAACACTGGAGTGGGGTGCCATTGCCTTCTCCAATATATGCATTAGTAAACTGTATTGGTGTTTTTCTTTCTGGCTTACTTCACTCTGTATAATAGGCTCCAGTTTCATCCACCTCATTAGAACTGATTCAAATGTATTCTTTTTAATGGCTGAGTAATACTCCATTGTGTATATGTACCACAGCTTTCTTATCCATTTGTCTGCTGATGGACATCTAGGTTGCTTCCTTTTCCTGGCTATTATAAACAGTGCTGCGATGAACATTGGGGTACACGTGTCTCTTTCAATTCTGATTTCCTTGGTGTGTATGCCCAGCAGTTGGCTTGCTGGGTCATATGGCAGTTCTATTTCCAGTTTTTTAAGTAATCTCCACACTGTTCTCCATAGTGGCTATACTAGTTTGCATTCCCACCAACAGTGTAAGAGGGTTCCCTTTTCTCCACACCCTCTCCAGCATTTATTATTTGTAGACTTTTGGATCGCAGCCATTCTGACTGGCGTGAAATGGTACCTCATTGTGGTTTTGATTTGCATTTCTCTGATAGTGAGTGATGTTGAACATCTTTTCATGTGTTTGTTAGCCATCTGTATGTCTTCTTTGGAGAAATGTCTATTTAGTTCTTTGGCCCATTTTTTGATTGGGTCGTTTATTTTTCTGGAATTGAGCTGTAGGAGTTGCTTGTATATTTTTTAGATTAGTTCTTTTTCAGTTGCTTCATTTGCTATTATTTTCTCCCATTCTGAAGGCTATCTTTTCACCTTGCTTATAGTCTCCTTTGTTGTGCAGAAGCTTTTAAGTTTAATTAGGTCCCATTTGTTTATTTTTGCTTTTTTTCCAATATTCTGGGAGGTGGGTCATAGAGGATCCTGCTGTGATTTATGTCGGAGAGTGTTTTGCCTATGTTCTCCTCTAGGAGTTTTATAGTTTCTGGTCTTTAATCCATTTTGGGTTTATTTTTGTGTATGGTGTTAGAAAGTGTTCATTATTTTACAAGTGGTTGACCGGTTTTCCCAGCACCACTTGTTAAAGAGATTGTCTTTTCTCAATTGTATATTCCTGCCTCCTTTGTCAAAGATAAGGTATCCATAGGTGCGTGGATTTATCTCTGGGCTTTCTATTTTGTTCCATTGATCTATATTTCTGTCTTTGTGCCAGTACCATACTGTCTTGATGACTGTGGCTTTGTAGTAGAGCCTGAAGTCAGGCAGGTTGATTCCTCCAGTTCCATTCTGCTTTGTCAAGATTGCTTTGGCTATTCGAGGTTTTTTGTATTTCCATACAAATTGTGAAATTATTTGTTCTAGGTCTGTGAAGAATACCGTTTGGTAGCTTGATAGGGATTGCATTGAAGTGGGTAATATACTTGTTTTCACTATATTGAGTCTTCCGATCCATGAACATAGTATATTTCTCCATCTATTAGTGTCCTCTTTGATTTCTTTCACCAGTGTTTTATAGTTTGCTATATATAGGTCTTTCGTTTCTTTGGGTAGATGTATTCCTAAGTATTTTATTCTTTTCGTTGCAATGGTGAATTGAATTGTTTCCTTAATTTCTCTTTCTATTTTCTCATTATTAGTGTATAGGAATGCAAGGGATTTCTGTGTGTTGATTTTATATCCTGCAACTTTACTATATTCATTGATTAGCTCTAGTAATTTTCTGGTGGAATCTTTAAGGTTTTCTATGTAGAGGATCATGTCATCTGCAAACAGTGAGAGTTTTACTTTCTTTTCCAATTTGGACTCCTTTTATTTCTTTTTCTGCTCTGATTGCTGTGGCCAAAACTTCCAAAACTATGTTGAATAGTAGTGGTGAGAGTGGGCACCCTTGCCTTGTTCCTGACTTTAGAGGAAATGCTTTCAATTTTTCACCATTGAGGATAATGTTTGCTGTGGGTTTGTCATATATAGCTTTTATTATGTTGGGGTATGTTCCTTCTATTCCTGCTTTCTGGAGAGTTCTTATCATAAATGGATGTTGAATTTTGTCAAAGGCTTTCTCTGCATCTATTGAGATAATCATATGGCTTTTATTTTTCAATTTTTTAATGTGGTGTATTACAATGATTGATTTGTGGATATTGAAGAATCCTTGCATCCCTGGGATAAAGCCCACTTGGTCTTGATGTATGATCTTTTTAATGTGTTGTTGGATTCTGTTTGCTAGAATTTTGTTAAGGATTTTTACATCTATGTTCGTCAGTGATATTGGCCTGTAGTTTTCTTTTTTTGTGGCATCTTTGTCAGGTTTTGGTATTAGGGTGATGGTGGCCACATAGAATGAGTTTGGAAGTTTACCGTCCTCTGCAATTTTCTGGAAGAGTTTGAGCAGGATAGGTGTCAGCTCTTCTCTAAATTTTTGGTAGAATTCAGCTGTGAAGCCGTCTGGACCTGGGCTTTTGTTTGCTGGAAGATTTCTGATTACAGTTTCAATTTCCGTGCTTGTGATGAGTCTGTTAAGATTTTCTATTTCTTCCTGGTTCAGTTTTGGAAAGTTGTACTTTTCTAAGAATTTGTCCATTTCTTCCAAGTTGTCCATTTT
>NW_011494753.1:6023680-6023898 GCF_000754665.1 Bison bison bison
GAGTGACTTTGGGCAGCCTGTATATTGAAGCTCAGGGCTATGTTCCTGTGTTGCTGGAGAATTTGTGTGGTATGTCTTGCTTTGGAACTTGTTGGCCCTTGTGTGAGCTTGGTTTCAGTGTAGGTATGGAGGCGTTTGATGAGCTCCTGTCGATTAATGTTCCCTGGAGTCAGGAGTTCTCTGGTGTTCTCAGGATTTGAACTTAAGCCTCCTGCTTC
>NW_011494753.1:6023998-6025341 GCF_000754665.1 Bison bison bison
GATCCTTTGATCATTATGTAGTATCCTTCTTTGTCTCTTTTCACAGCCTTTGTTTTAAAGTCTGTTTTGTCTGATATGAGTATTGCTACTCCTGCTTTCTTTTGGTCCCTATTTGCATGGAAAATCTTTTTCCAGCCCTTCACTTTCAGTCTGTATGTGTCCCTTGTTTTGAGGTGGGTCTCTTGTAGACAACATATATAAGGGATCTTATTTTTGAATCCATTCAGCCAGTCTTTGTCTTTTGGTTGGGGCATTCAACCCATTTATGTTTAAGGTAATTATTGGTAAGTATGATCCCATTGCCATTTACTTTATTGTTTGAGGTTTGAGTTTATACACCCTTTTTATGTTTCCTATCTAGAGAAGATCCTTTAGCATTTGTTGGAGAGCTGGTTTGGTGGTGCTGAATTCTCTCAGCTTTTGCTTGTCTGTAAAGCTTTTGATTTCTCCTTCATATTTGAATGAGATCCTTGCTGGGTACAGTAATCTGGGCTGTAGGTTATTTTCTTCCATCACTTTAAGTATGTCCTGCCATTCCCTCCTGGCCTGAAGAGTTTCTATTGAGATATCAGCTGTTAGCCTTATGGGAATCCCCTTGTGTGTTATTTGTTGTTTTTCCCTTGCTGCTTTTAATATTTGTTCTTTGTGTTTGATCTTTGTTAATTTGATTAATATATGTCTTGCAGTGTTTCACCTTGGGTTTATCCTGTTTGGGACTCTCTGGGTTTCTTGGACTTGGGTGATTATTTCCATCCCCATTTGTGGGAAGTTTTCAACTATTATTGCCTCAAGTATTTTCTCATGGTCTTTCTTTTTGTCTTCTTCTGGGACTCCTATGATTCGAATGTTGGGGCATTTGACATTGTCCCAGAGGTCTCTGAGATTGTCCTCATTTCTTTTAATTCGTTTTTCTTTTTTCCTCTCTGATTCATTTATTTCTACCGTTCTATCTTCTACCTCACTAATCCTATCTTCTGCCTCTGTTATTCTACTATTTGTTTCCTCCAGAGTGTTTTTGATATCATTTATTGCATTATCCATTATATATCGACTCTTTTTTATTTCTTCTAGGTCCTTGTTAAACCTTTCTTGCACCTTCTCAATCCTTGTCTCCAGGCTATTTATCTGTGATTCCATTTTGTTTTCAAGATTTTGGATCATTTTCACTATCATTATTCAGAATTCTTTATCAGGTAGATTCCCTATCTCTGCCTCTTTTGTTTGGCTTGGTGGGCATTTATACTGTTCATTTACCTGCTGGGTATTCCTCTGTCTCTTCATCTTGTTTATATTGCTGTGTTTGGGGTGGCCTTTCTGTATTCTGGCTGTTTGTGGAGTTCTCT
>NW_011494753.1:6025441-6026177 GCF_000754665.1 Bison bison bison
TTCTTGAGGTATGCCTGTATTGCTATGAACCTTCCCCTTAGCACTGCTTTTACAGTGTCCCACAGGTTTTGGGTTGTTGTGTTTTCATTTTCATTTGTTTGTATGCATATTTTGATTTCTTTTTTGATTTCTTCTGTGATTTGTTGGTTATTCAGCAGTGTGTTGTTCAGCCACCATATGTTGGAATTTTAATAGTTTTTCTCCTGTAATTGAGATCTAATCTTACTGCATTGTGGTCAGAAAAGATGCTTGGAATGATTTCAATTTTTTTGAATTTACCAAGGCTAGATTTTTGGCCCAGGATATGATCTATCCTGGAGAAGGTTCCGTGTGTGCTTGAGAAAAATGTGAAATTCATTGTTTTGGGGTGAAATATAGATATCAATTAGGTCTAACTGGTCTACTGTATCATTTAAAGTTTGTATATCCTTGTTAATTTTCTGTTTCATTGATCTATCCATAGGTGTGAGTGGGGTGTTGAAGTCTCCCACTATTATTGTGTTAATTTCCCCTTTCATACTTGTTAGCATTTGTCTTACATATTGCGGTGCTCCTATGTTGGGTGCATATATATTTATAATTGTTATATCTTCTCCTTGGACTGATCCTTTGATCATTATGTAGTATCCTTCTTTGTCTCTTTTCACAGCCTTTGTTTTAAAGTCTGTTTTGTCTGATATGAGTATTGCTACTCCTGCTTTCTTTTGGTCCCTATTTGCATGGAAAATCTTTTTCC
>NW_011494753.1:6026277-6048128 GCF_000754665.1 Bison bison bison
TTCAAAGACAATGGGCTGCTTTTCTGGGTGCCTGATGTCCTCTGCCAGCATTCAGAAGTTGTTTTGTGGAATTTACTCAGCATTCAAATGTTCTTTTGATGAATTTGTAGGGGAGAAAGTGGTCTCCCTGTCCTATTCCTCTGCCATCTTAGGACCGCCCCCCTAATTCAGAGATTTGATTGGTAGGATTGTGAAGTATTTAGCTGGAGCCTCCCTGGTACTGTTCTCTCCATCCCATTTCCACATACTTCTCGCCTCCCATCTTTAACAAATATATTAGGATGGTGGAAGAGGGAGCTTAAACTTAAAAAGCTCCTCCTGTGAGCTGAGCACAGAGTGGGCACTATACATACATTACCTCCATCCTTGCAAATGGTGAGAAGTAGGTGGTTTACTCAACAGGGATATAGGATTGGAATGGGCTAGTGACTTGCCATGGGCCCTCAGCTTGAATTTGAATGCAAGAATCTTTGCCTCCAAAACTGGTACTCTTTTCAAGCCTCTGACTCGAGCATTATTTGCAAAATGCAAAGTACCCCATAGAAATCTAATATGATTCATAATAAGGCTGGACTGCAAACAAAAACAAAGAGTCTTTCCTTTGGGCTATAATTTTCTCAACAAACATGTCACTCTATATAACTTGGGATATCCCCTAGGAAAATGAATGCAGCATGATTATGAATGCAGTTTGTATGATAAACAATATCTGTTCCAACGTGAGATCCTGTGGATCTTAGGTACTGAAGATAAGAAACTGTTGTGTTGGACATTTTATTTCTTTATAAAATAACTGGGGGGCTCAGGGCCCTCAAATTCCTTCTTGTCTGACCAGCAAACCCTTTTCTTTGAGTAAATAGTGTTTCTCTCCTATTATGAATTGAATGGCGTGTTCCCTCCCTGTCTTCCCTAACCTATTCATAAGTTGAAGCCCTTCAGATCCTTGAAGGTACACCCTCCCACCTCAGGACATTTGCACATACAGTTCTTTCTTCCAGAAATACCTCTCCTAGAATAGTGAACTCCTGCTCAAGTCTCCTTTGATTGGGATATTGACTACCCATCCCCTCAACATAGATTTCCTACTAATACGCCCTTGTATCTCCCTATACTTTTCCAGTTAAATAAGCTTGACCAGGTGATTCATGGCCATTTCTCTCACTAGACTATAAGCTCCATGGCAGCAAGGGCTGGGCTAGTTTTTGTACACTATTGTAACTCCAGTGCTTAGCACTATATTTGGCACAAACTATTTGGGGCTATTTGGGAGCTTCCTGGCTGTCTCTAGTGGTAAAGAACCCACCTGCCAGTGCAGGAGATGTAAGAGACCCAGGTTTGGTCCCTGGGTTGGGAAGATCCCCTGGAAAAGGGAACGGCAACCCAGTATTCTTGCCTGGGAAATCCCATGGACAGAGGACCTTGGCCAGACTACAGTCCATAGGGTTGCAAAATGTTGGACATGATTGACACGACTTAGCTTGCACGCAGGGGCCATTTGTACCAAGTACACAGGCTGTGTGGGCTTGTGTCATCTGTGTACACAGGAATAGTGTGGAGGGAAAAAGGAGAAACAGAATGACTGCTGCTCCACCTGGCCCAAGTCTGCTGGGCCTGTTCAGTCTGCTATCAGTGCTGGGAGGTATCGGAAAAGAAGAGCGCTGTGTTCCCTTTGCATGCAAAGGAAGGGTTAAAGAGCAGAAAGACCGCACCACTCCACTGGGATCAATGTCCCTGGGGCTTTTCGGAGGAGAGCTGCGAGTCAGTGCCTCCCTGGCCTGCAACGCTGCCTCTGCAGGTGTATGGAAGGCTGTATCACGCACCCTCGCACTCAGCCAGCTGGGCCCTTCTACTTGTGTCAGTTGCTGCTTTTGGCCTGCAAAAGAAGGATTCCTGTTGGCCAGCGCAGAGTGCCTAGCAAAGGCTGAGGCCAAATGCAAAGTCCGAGGAGTGTGAGAATTCCTATCGGGGTGTCCGGGTGGGCTGTGGAAATGCAGGGTGGGAGGCACTGGAGAGCTCACCTAGCCCAGTTTCTCCCTGGTATGTGTCTTACCATGTGGGTAGTGGGAACTTGAATCAGAACTCCACCTCCTGCCTCCCAGGCCTGCGTTTTGCCACACAGCTGCCTGAGAGAACCTGATATGTCATGGGTCCTTGATCAATAAACGTCTGTGGAATGAACCAAGTCCTGATTCCACAATGACAAACTGAGGTCTGGAGAGGTTCATGGCTTTTCCAAGGTCTCCTAGCCAGTCCTGACAGAGGCAGAACCAAAGCCAGTTCTCCTGAATCCAGTCCGGATAGGGTTACCAGATAAAATATAGGACTCCCACTTACAAGTGAATTTCAGATAGGCAACGGATAATATTTTAGGACAAATATATCCCAATTATTTTCATTCAAAAATTATTTATTGTTGATCCGATGTTTGAATTTCACTGGACACCCTGTACTTTCATTTGCTGAATCTGGCCACCCTCTGCCTGGGGTTTGTTCCCCTTCTCTGTGAGCTGCTGTGTCCTCCTTTTATTGCACCATACTTTGGGTGCAAAGAGGAATAAGACAGACCCTCTGCCCTCAAGGAACTCCCCGTCTAGCGTAAGAGATATAAACGGAAACCTTCAAAGCTATGCAAAATCCATTTCTGAGAATTTGGGAGCCCTTGTTGGAATACGTATAATAATAATAGTTGCTCAGTCATTTCTGACTCTTTGTGAACCTATGGACTGTATCCATAGGATTCTCCAGGCAAGAATACTGGACTGGGTAGCCATTCCCTTCTCCAGGGGATCTTCCCAACCCAGGGATTGAACCTGGGTATCCTGCATTGCAGGCAGTTTCTTTACCTTCTGAGCCACCAGGGAAGAGTTATAGTCTCCCTGGAAGAGGTATAGCTTTAGAATTTAAAAGAAACCAGGATTCACAGAATAGACCAGGAAATCCAGAAACAAATCCAAATTTTCATGAGAATATACATTAGGATGTAATAAAATGGCATTTGAAATCCTCAAGGAAAGACAGGCTTATTAAATAAGTTACAGTAGAGCAATGAATTTCCTACCTGGAAAAAATTGTAGATCATTACTGCTTTAAACCTCATATCAGAAATTAATTCCAGTTCTTATAAAGGCTTAGATGTTAATAATAAAAACTATAAACATACTAACAAATGAATAGAAAACAAAAATGGATTTTTCTATAACCTTCGGGATGATTAAGGACTTTCTAAGCATGAGACTAAAAAGAAAGTGTTACATCACTAAAAATGTTGCTTTTCTCCATTTGTCTTTTTGTCTTTTAATTTGTTTTTCTGATATCTCATAACATGTAGAATTTTTGGTTTCTACACAATGAAATAGGTCAAAGTGTGGAAATAATATTTCCACTATATAAAAGTACTTGTCAATTAATGGGAAAAAGACAAGCAAAATAATAAGAAAAATGAGGCAAGGAAATGGAGTGCAATTCAGAAAAGAAGAAATACAAATGACCAATGAATATGTAAAACAATATTCAATTTTGCTAATAATTTTTTAAAATGCAAACCCAGTGTTAATTTGAGAAAATGGGCCTTTCATGCACTGCTGAGAATGTAAATTGAGCCAACTTTCATAAAGGCCAATTGGCAATATCTATAAATGTCTTAAATCTGATCTATAATTTCTAGTAATTATAAAAAAATATTGTTGTATATCAGCCATGACCTAACTAAGGGATACTTGTTACAATGTAGTTGATGACATTTTAAAAACTGAAAACAATATACAGTGGTCCCTCACATCCATGAATGGTTTGTTCCAGGACCCCCACTGATACCAAAATCATGGATGTTTAAGTCCCTTCTATAAAATGAAGTGGTATTTCGATATAACCCACACACATCCTCTCCTGCATATACTTATTTCTAGATTATAATACCTAATACAATGTAAATGCATGCAGCAAATTCAAGTTATGCTTTCTGGAACTTTCTGGAATGTTTTTGAATATTTTTTTGGTCACACCCGACACATGTGAGATCCTTGTTCCCCAACCAAGGATCAAACCCACACCTGCTGCATTGGAAGCATGGAATCTTACCACTGGACTACCAGGTAAGTCCATTGAATAATTTGGATCCATGGGTGTAGAACTCATGGATACAGAGGGTTAGCTGTTAATGTCCAGCAGTAAGGATTTAGCTGAATTATTAAGTAATATTCTATTTCTGCTTTATTGACTATGCCAAAGCCTTTGACTGTGTGGATCAAAATAAACTGTGGAAAATTCTGAAAGAGATGGGGATCCCAGACCACCTGACCTGCCTCTTGAGAAATCTGTATGAAGATCAGGAAGCAACAGTTAGAACTGGACATGGAAGAACAGACTTGTTCCAAATAGGAAAAGGTATATGTCAAGGCTGTATATTGTCACCCTACTTATTTAACTTATATGCAGAGTACATCATGAGAAACTCTGGGCTGGAAGAAACACAAGCTGGAATCAAGATTGCCAGGAGAAATATCAATAACCTCAGACATGCAGATAACACCACCATTATGGCAGAAAGTGAAGAGGAACTAAAAAGCCTCTAGATGAAAGTGAAAGAGGAGAGTGAAAAAGTTGTTAAAGCTTAACATTCAGAAAACAAAGATCATGGCATCTGGTCCCATCACTTCATGGCAAATAGATGGGGAAACAGTGGAAACTGTGTGAGACTTTATTTTTTTGGGCTCCAAAATCACAGCAGATGGTGATTGCAGCCATGAAATTAAAAGACACTTACTCCTTGGAAGAAAAGTTATGACCAACCTAGATAACATATTGAAAAACCGAGACATTACTTTGCCAACAAAGGTCCATCTAGTCAAGGCCATGGTTTTTTCAGTAGTCATGTATGGATGTGAGAGTTGAATGTGAAGGAAGCTGAGCACCGAAGAACTGATGCTTTTGAACTGTGGTGTTGGAGAAGACTCTTGAGAGTCCCTTGGACTGCAAGGAGATCCAGCCAGTCCATTCTAAAGGAGATCAGCCCTGGGTGTTCTTTGGAAGGAATGATGGTAAAGCTGAAACTCCAGTACTTTGGCCACCTCATGCGAAGAGTTGACTCATTGGAAAAGACTGATGCTGGGAGGGATTGGGGGCAGGAGGAAAAGAGGATGACAGAGGATGAGATGGCTGGATGGCATCACTGACTTGATGGACATGAGTTTGAGTGAACTCCGGGAGATGGTGATCGACAGGGAGGCCTGGCGTGGTGTGATTCATGGGGTTGCAAAGAGTCGGACAAGACTGACTGACTAAACTGAACTGAACTGATTCTCATTATGAGACAGCATATGCAGAAGAGCCCCTTCTTGAAGCCATGGATCTTCCTGCCCTTAAAGGGCTTATGGTGGTGGTGGTGTTTAGTTGCTAAGTCATGTCTAACTCTTGCGACCCCATGGACTGTAGCCTGCCAGGCTCCTCTGCCCAGGGGATTCTTCTACTGGAGTGGGTTGCCATTTCCTTCTCCAGGGAATCTTCCCAACCCAGGAATCGAACCTGGGTGTCCTGCATTGCAGGCAGATTCTTTACCAACTGAACTATGAGGGAAGCCCTTAGGACACCCCAATTTCAACTGCATTCTCCAAGTTTGTAACAAGGTATAAATAATATATCTTATACAAATAAGTATTTATTTCATTTTAAACATTAAATGCAAAATTTTCTTTTCTGGAAGATGCAGGCCAGTGAGCTAGAAGTATAATACCTTATAACAGAATGGATCTATAAACATAGTTACTGCCAAGTGGCTTGAGAAAATTTTATCCTCCTAAAAGGATTATATATCCTACACACAGAAATAACATTTCACCATACCTATTCATAATCTCCTTTGCTTACCCAGGACTTGGAATCATCAAAATGAAATATACTTTTACCTGAGTTCTTAAAAATCCACAAGCGACTGGCTTGACTCTGTGTTACCTGGGGGTGATCCTGAGTGGGGGTCAGAAAGGAAGGGCCAGGCTCTCAGAGCTGACCTCTCTGGGTTCAAATGGAACAGCCAACATCTCCTATTGAGGCCAACTTAGACGAGTTGCTTACTGTGTCTGGGCCCCCATGTTCTCATCCATGAAACAGGTCTAAATTACCCAGATTTGTTGAGAGGATTAAAAGAGCAAATCTCTACTGGCAATAGCACCATGCCAGGTTCCATGCTGATTCCAACCCCCCTGCCTGTGTCAACTTCACCCTCCAATTTTGAGATCCCTCAATTTCATTTACTGACCTGGTGAGGCTAGCCTTCAGATGTGAGTTTCTCTGCTGTCTTTGATACATCCTTTTCCCAGGACACCAAGCAAGGCCCACTGGTTAGGGAAAAGGAGACGAAGAGTCTTGTTCCAGAGGCAGAAGCTGTGAGCTCTGACTTTGGGCTTTGACTCCCTGTGTGGCCTGAGGCCAGCTCGTGTCTGATCCATGCTCCACTTTCTCTGGTCTGAGATGAGACACTTGGACCACGTATCTCCAAAGCCTTTCCTGTGGTCTTAAGATGAAGTGTTCACTTCTCAACTAGAAGAGGGTCTGGCAAAAGCATGTGAAGTGTAATTCAACTCTAGCATCTTGTGGGCTTCCCTGGTGGTCCAGGGGCTAAGACTCCGTGCTCCCAATGCAGGGCGCCTGGGCTTGACTCCTGGTCAGGGAACTAGATCCCACATGCCGCAACCAAGAGTTTGCATGTCGCGGCTGAAGATCCTGCATGCCACAACAAAGACCTGATGCAGCCAAATAAATAAATAATAAAGCAACAACAACAAATTTAGCAGCTTGGCCGAGGTTGTGAAAGGTCCTTACATGATTGAAGGGAAGGTGATCATGCCCTGCCTGCTCGGATGTCCCTTTCAAAGGAATGAGACCTCCATGCTACCATTTTATGGTGCTTCAAAGGGAAAGGCCCTCAGCCACTGCCTGTCTTTCTCCTGTTTACCTGTTCCTACAATTTCACCTCTATTTCCTTTGCCCAACAATTTGAAGTTTGTAGGTTTTCTTAGAGAAGCAATGCTCTTGTCCTTCATGTGGATGAGGTGGAGTAAGGGAGGGGAAATCATCCCCATGCCTTGAAGGGAACCTGCTCCACGGTGACAAGACAGCCTTAGAGGGACCACGTCCCTGCTGAGTGATGTGATGGGTTACCTCTGCCCCAGACCTGGCACTGTTGTTTGTGACGATTTGGCTTGGGGTGATGCCAATGGAACATCATGAAGCTTGAGAAGATGCTTTCTTCTCCGTGGAAAGCCTTGCCAAAAGCAGCAGTTACACTGAAAGGACAGGGAGCCAGAGAGGCCTGCAAGTCCTGGAAGGAAAGCTGTCTGTGGATGGGGCTGTAAAATGAGGGCTGGATTCAGCTCATAATAGCAACAAAGTTTGGGATTCTTGTGATGACAATGTCAGAGCCCTAAAGGAAAGGATGACTCAAGGGTAGTGGAAAAGCCTCTGGACTTGTTATGTAACCCTGACCACTCACTTCCTTTGCTTATTTTTCCATCTGTACAAGCAGAGGATTGGACTAGGTCAAAGATGCCAAATAGGTTTCATCTCATGCAGAATGCTGTGTTAGAAGAGATTCTGAGGTAGACCAGGCTTAAGGGGAAGGTGTCCCGTGATTGATTAGTAATGTCTGCCATGGGCAGGAGTCTGAGAACTAGTGGTGTATGTGTCAACTATTAGCCATTTCTGGACGAGATAATCTTTAAGGTTACTTTCAGTTCTAAAATCATGTTGTTATACCCTGGGATATAAACAGACCTGGACAAAACCTTGTTAAAGCAGCATTCTATAACAAATTTGGGTCAGAATAAGTCAATTATCACATGTTTATGGATTAATCGTATAGAAAAATTAGAAGCACTGACTGGCCAACTTGCAACCAAATTCTCACCAGGGTTAATTAATAAATTAGCATCCGATTGACTTGTTTTAAAAGTTACCTTCCTTTAGGGCAAGTTTCCCACCTTGTTTGCCTGTTTTGGGTGCCAGAGTTTTGACTGAGATTGCCAAATGGGGGTCTGCCTGGTTAAGGCTTCTACCTGCAGTCATATCCAGCAAGGTTCTTTAATTCAAGACTTTATAAAAATGACAAGAGGAATATGTTAGTGGGGGGGGGGAGTTTAAACTCTTATTGTAAAATATTTTTTAAAGTTTATAATTTCCTATGCAGAACCTTGAGGACAACTGTTTCTGTACCTCAATTGTAGAGAATAGAATTGATCTAATTCCTGGTTGATGACATTCTCTCATTATTGGTGCTTACAGGAGCATTGTTATATGTTTGTTTATTTTTAAAATATAATTAGTGTTCTTTTTTAAGGGAATTTACTCCTCAAAATGAAAGTTAGGACCTTGTCAGCAACATTGACATATGTACATGGTACTTCTCCATGCCCCAGTCTTTCCATCACATCCACTCCCCCAATCCCCACCCTAGATAACCACTTTCCTGAATCTCATGCTCCTTTGACTTCCTCTTGCTTGTTTGTTTATCTGTGTTAAAATACACATAATGTAAAAGTTACCATCTTAATCACTTTTAAGTGGACAGTTCAGTTGTGTTAAGTATGTTCACATCATTTTGCAATGAATCTCCAGAACACCTTTTATCTTGAAAAATAGAAACTCTGTACTCATTAAACAACAATCCCCTATTCCTTCCTCTCCACAGCCCCAGACAACCACCCTTCTACTTCTGTCTACAAATTTGACTGCCCTAGGTACTGCATTCAAGTGGAATCATACATCTTTGTGATGGCTTAGCACTGTGTCCTCAAGGTTCATCCATGTTATAGCATGTGTCAGAATTTCTTTCCCTTTTTAAGGCTAAATAATTTTCCATTGTCTGATTATATCATTTGTTTATCATTCATCTGTTAATAGACATTTCTTATACCTTTTGGTTGTTGTGAATAATGCTACTCTGAATATGAGTATGCCAATATCTCCTCCCCTTGAATTGTTTTTACTCTAGCTTTATTTTATCTTACATAGTCCTAAAGTATATATACATGATTTATTTGTAGTTGTTTTCCAGATTATATAAAGTATACCATATATATCCTTGTGGGATTTTTTCAGTTTATATTATATTGCTGAGATTCACATAAACAACGTTTGTAGCTGGTTCATCATTTTGACTGTTACTTGACAACACCACAGGATTCAGAGCTTGAAATCTCTTATGTGTTGCTTGCTGGGTGTGTCAATTGATATAACCGCTTTGGAAAATAGTTTCTATCTCATAAAGTTGAATATTCCCATGCCTTAAAACCCATCAATGCCACTCTATGTCCTAGAGAAATTCTTGCCCATGTAAAATAGGAGACTTGTACAAGGATGACTCCTAACAGTTCTGTTCATGATAGCAAAAACCTACTGCCCATCAACCGAAGAGTCAATGAATAAACTGTGGTTCAGTGTTGACATTTTTCTTTCTCTTTGAGTTCCTGTAGCCATGTTATGCAAGTGGCTGACCTGTGGTTAGCCTGGGGAGAGGGAAGATTCTTGTAGCAACAGAGGCTGTGTCCTGAACAGCCCTAGGGCAACTGTCTCAGCTCTGAGCAAGAGTAAAGAGGATGAAGGGCCTCACTGAGCAAACGCCAACGGGCTCTGGGGTTGTAGATGGGGGAGGTTCACACCTCTAAGAAATAGCCATCATCTACATCTATCTTTTCAAATGCTTCTGCCATTGGGCTCCCCTGAAACACTGGAAAGTATTGGGGATATCATTTATCAAGGATGTACCATATGCCCAATAATGTACTAAGCTCATCACTTGTTATTTCATTTAATTTTTACTCTATGAGAGTGACCCGTGGCGACTTCATACATACACCTACTATTCTCACCTCCAGTCTCAAGTGAGAGAGCCAAGACTCAGCATAGTCAAGCAACTTCATGAAGGCCACGTGGCTGGAGACTGGCTGAGCCAGGGTGAAATGCTGGGACTCCTAAGCTGGTGCTCTAGGAAGAAAGAGCAATCTCCGAGGGTTCACGCCAGCCACCTCCTGACAAATCTTTCTTTAGATGTTCTAAACACTCAACCCGAGGGACTTCCCTGGTGATCTAGTAGCTGACACTCTGAGCTTCCAGTGGGTTCGATTGTGGGGGGCCTGGGTTTGATTTCTGGTCAGGGAACTAGGTCCCAGATGCTGCACCTAAAAGATCCCTCATGCCACAACTGAGACCTGGCACAGCCAAATAAATAAGTTAATTAATTAATTAATTAAAAAAAACCAACCCTAGATCCACTTTTCATAAAGTGAATGAAATAAGCAGCCTCTTCATTCCAGAGGGGGAAAAAAAAGTTCACTAAGTTCTAGGGCATCCTGTTCCCATCCCACGTAAGGCAAATGCTGGAACAGCTCCCAAACCAAAAGAACCCTTTACAGTTGTCTCTGGGAGCGCAGTACATCTGCAGATGGAAAGATTCTCTGAGGTATGCTGAAGGGTCAGGCAACACCCTCAGTCACAGGTCTGGCTTTGAAGGCATCTCTGTGGGAGTCTGCTTGACTTTCCACCAAGTTAATTTCTTGTTTGTGGTCAAGGAAGCCCCGAGGAGAAGGGAGCATGGGTGTGCAGAGTTCTGATGTGAAGTCTCTTGCTCTGGACACAGTTCTCTCCCCTAGTCTCAAGGGATTCAACCATGTCCCCTAGCTCCCTCTTTCAACCAGATGGTCACCCCTTTGCCCCTCTTCCTTAGATAGCCTAGGGCTGCTGGTGGTCCCTCAGGATCTGCGGCCTCAGGCTTGGCATAGTTTCCTCTCCATAACTCCATCTATAGGCCCAGAGGATGACTGGCTCTGTCCTAACATGGTATGCACCTCATTTCCTTTTCCTGACCTTCAGTGATCCCTAGCCAAGTTGTTTATATTTCTGATCTCATCATCATTTCTCACTCTTCCCATAATTGGATTGCTCACTCTAGCCAATTAAAGCACACTGCTCTTCTCAACGCTGATAGCTCTAGGCACATGGCTGGTGCTCAAAAAATGGGGCATTATGTCAGTTTCGTTGATCAGTAGAAGTAATGGCTCAACTGTAAGGAAAACTTGATGTTGCCAGTGCCTCTGAGTTCAGGAGCCTCACTAGACTAAGAACTCTTGAGCTGAAACACACGTGTGCCCCTCCTAGCTTGGCTGTGCAGCTTGAGCAATTTCCTGCCTTGTTGATGCAAGTGTAGTTGGGATGATAATAACCATGGCTAGTGATGATTGGGGCTTTCCAGGTGGCACTAGTGGTAAAGAACCTGCCTGCCAATGCAGGTACATGTAAGAACCCACAGGTTCAACCCCTGGGTTGGGAAGATCCCCTGGAGGAGGGCATGGCAACCCACTCCAGTATTCTAGCCTGGAGAATCCCATAGACAGAGGAGCCTGGCAGGCTATAATCCACAGGGTCACAGACTTGGATACAACTGAAGCAAATAAGCACACACCCAGTGATGATTGGGGACTTACCCTGAGTCAGGCAGCATACTAAAAGTTTTCACATAGACTCTTTCATTTAATCATTTCTATTCTTCAGGTCGGAGAAGGCAATGGCACCCCACTCCAGTACTCTTGCCTGGAAAAATCCCATGGATGGAGGAACCTGGAAGGCTGCAGTCCATGGGGTCACTGAGGGTCAGACTCGACTGAGCGACTTCACTTTCACTTTTCACTTTCATGCATTGGAGAAGGAAATGGCAACCCACTCCAGTGTTCTTGCCTGGAGAATCCCAGGGACGGGGAAGCCTGGTGGGCTGCTGTCTATGGGGTCACACAGAGTCGGACACGACTGAAGTGACTTAGCAAATAGCAATTCTTCAGGTCAAGAGACTGAAGCTTAAAGCTGTTAAGTATTTTACAGCTAGCCATGGCTGAGTCAGGATTCAAGCCCAGCAGTCTAACTCCAGGATCCTATGCCCTTAGTGATGGTAATATCCAGAGTCAGCAACCCAAAGTTAATGTGCACGTATTTTCAATTATATTTTAAGAGGGTGACTTTGCGTTGGGGGGCATTTCACTTACAAAATCCATTGAGCTAGATATTAACCGAGGATGCATAAAAACTAATGAACTCTGAAAAACATAAAACATGAGCAACATGACATCACTGCAAGAGACATAACAGCAAATTGCTTTCTTGTGAACATAGTTTGCTGACAGACCATAAGGTAATAATCAGCCTGAATTCAGCAGTACCCTGTTCCCTTGGGACAGAGAGAGAGAGACACAGACACACACAAACACATACATTGAATGGCTTGTTTGTGCCACTGATAGGAACCCAGGAACTACTCTGCATTAGCAGATGATGAAGTACTTTGGAAGCAACACAGGTCAGCTGAAAAAGCAAGTACTGACAGTCAGAGATCAGAAGTAACATAAGATAGCTATCAATTACCAAAATTCCAGAATGGGAAGGAATGTGGGGAAGACAGCAAATTTGTATCAGACTGTGCAAAAAGACAAAAGGGGAGCCCCTGGAAGAAGGATAGTCAGTTTTCACAGGAGCCCCATGGGTTGGTGACTTGATCAGGGCCATAGGATCGGGCTGGGACTTGAGTCTGTGTCTCCCATCTCTTGCCATTACAAGTTGGTTTTTTGCCATTACATCATAAGCCAAGATGCAAAATGGAAATGGGACAAGCTCAGCCAGCACCGATAAGAGGTTTGTGCATCTCAGGGATGTGGGTAAGGACAAATAAGGTACTGAGGAGTAGCTGGTTTGGAAGAGGGTAGCCAGGGCTTTTACGCTCACCAGGCTCTCCCTTCAGGAAACATGGAAGGCAGATGCCAGCTTTAAAACCCCCTTCCCCAACCTTGGCCCCAGGTGCCCAACTCTGGCTTGCTCCCCTGCCCCAAGGTGGTGGTTAAGAGCACTGATGCTGGAGCTAGACGGCTTGGGTTCAAAGTCTAGCTCTTTTTATTTACCAAGTGTGATTTCAGGCCGTTGCCCAAACTCCCTGTGCCTCAGTTTCTTCATCTATAATGAGGGAATAATAGCAGCATCTTTTTGACAGTGTTGCTGGGAGTATTAAATTAAAACACATATTAAGAGCTTAGAACAGTGTGTGGCATCAAACTAGCCCTCTCTCAGGCTTCAGTTCAGTTCAGTCGCTCAGTCGTGTCCGACTCTTTGCGACCCCATGATTTGCAGCTCGCCAGGCCTCCCTGTCCATCACCAACTCCCGGAGTTCACTCAAACTCACGTCTATCTGAGCTATTACTATTACTATTATTATCTCTGCTCCTTCCTGAATGCAGACTCTGAGGCTTCCTGCTTTTCCCCTTTTCAAATTCAAGACCTTCTCAGTCATTCCTTCCACTTGGTCTGTTTCAGGATAAAGTCACATTCCTTGCCCAAGAGTGATCTGACTAGGCTCACCGCTTCGGCTTCACCCGCTTTGCTCCTTGTTCCTGTCACCCAGCATATATGCCTTTCAACAGGCTGTTCCCTTTGCGCTACCTTTACCCTCACTCCTCTCGGCCCTGTCTCCTGGCTAACTACTGTTCTCTCTCATTCTTCAGCTCACATATCACATGCCCTAGGAAGCCACTCCAGACCTGACTACCTCTGGGCCCACATGAATGCCCAGGCTGGTTAGACGTGCCCTGAATCAGACGTATGCTCCCAGAGGACTCCGGTTTTCCTTCCATCCTGGCACTGATTACCCTGCCTTGTGATTGTCTCTTTGCCTCAGTTCAGTTGCTCAGTCATGTCTGACTCTTCGCGACCCCATGGACTGCAGTACGCCAGGCTTCCCTGTCCATCACCAACTCCCTGAGCTTACTCAAACTCATGTCCATTGAGTGGGTGATGCCATCCAACCAACTCATCCTCTGCCTTCAGTCTTTCCCAGCATCAGGGTCTTATCCAATGATTAAGTTCTTCACATCAGGTGGCCAAAGTATTGGCCAAAGTCTCTTTGCCTGTTACCCCACAAAGCCAATACACACCCTGGGACACATACTGTGTTGTGTCTCTGTCCACACCCTTCCCTCACAAATGTACTTCTTCTGTCCTCCAGCCTGCCCTCTGCCCTGGAGACTGACCTCAAAGGATGGCTTTCATAGGTTTCCTTGCCCTCTGGCTTCTGGTTGGTTTGGGTCAACTGGGAGAGGCCCCAGCAGGACTGGAGGATGGAGAGTGAGGTCCTGGTGTCTGTGCCTGACTCCTTCCCTAGGGGATAGACTAAGGCTGGCCACATCCCTCACTGAAGTTCCTAGCTGCCCTTCTTCCTCTTCAAACTATCTGGGGTGAAGGGTCAGCTTGTTTTATCTTATTTTCAATTGAGTGCAGAATGACTTTTTATGAAATACAATTAAAATGAATTATTCAATATTTAAAAGGTAATTATTTGGAAAAGTAAAACATGATTTGTAAAATATAATACCAGATTTTTATAACTAGATTTGAAGTCAAAAGTTATATTCAAAAGAAATATAATCAGAAAAAACATAACTGAGGACAAACAAAAGAATGATAAAAACTAAACATGTTGCTCATTGAAAGTTTGCATGTAAGTGTTTAATGTAAAGAATTGTGGCTGATTCATGTTGATGTATGGCGGAAACCAACACAATATTGTAAAGCAATTCTTTTTCAATTAAAAATAAATAAATTAAAATGTTAAAGAGCTGCCACATAAATAAATTCTTGCCATTCTACAGTGGTGTCTAAACTCCAAATTAGGAAGGATGTAGTATTGCCCATGTCAAGTGCTTTTAGCATACCTTGAAAGAACAATGTGCATATCAATTTTAAGTTTTTAATGTGACAAACATCTTGTTTTATGCTTGTTAATTTATCTAGTGTAGGTTGGATCAACAACACTGATACCAACAGGATGTGATGTATATGTAGATGGTTTTAATGTTTTTTAAAAATTACACTTTAGAGGAATTAGTCTCAAAAAGGTATGTTGACAGGAATAGAAGGAATTTTAAGCAATTTCAGCACACTCAGACTATTTTTTTTTAACTTCGATACAAAATGAGGCAAGTGATGCTATGTTTCAAAAGTCATTTCTCATCCTTTATTAATTGCCATCATGAGGGACTTCCCTGGTGGTCCAGTGCTTAAGAATCTGCCTTCCAATGAAAGGGACACAGGTTCGATCCCTGGCCGGGGAACTAAGACAACTAAGCCTGGTTGCCACAACTGCTGAGCCCACAGACTAAGCTTGTGTGCCACAGCAGAAGACCCTGCGTGCCACAACTTAAGATCCAATGCACCTAAAAATGAAATAAATATTTGAAAAGAATTTTTTAAAAGAGAGCCAACACAAGCAATTTAATCTCATAGAGTTACAGTTCTGGATCTACTCATTTCCTACACATGGAGCTTCTTTTGAGGAAAAATACAATTGAAAATGCTCTATCAAATTTTAAAGCATTTGGTGTAACTTTTCACAGATATGCAATATCAGGATTTTCACCAGCTTTATGGATAATCGTTAAGTTTTGAAAAATGCTATTCCAATTTGTAGAAACACCGTTCTTTCAAGCTTCTATTCCTTCCTTGCATGAAAGTACGAGAATCATTAGAAACTCTCAATGTATCAAACACAGAAAAACAGGTCTGTCTGTCTGTCCAATGGATAACCTGAAAAAGTTGGGTTCAAAATGGCTTCTTATTTTGCAGAAACAGTAAGAGTTTGATTCTATAGTTCAGACATTCTTCTGAGTCCTCCACCTGTAACTACACCATTACACAGCACTATTTTGTTAATAGTAATAGACCTTCTCCTAAAATTCTCTGAATCTAAGATTGCCATCTGATTTCTCTCCAGAAATATTTTCTGACACAAGCTCCTAGTAACAGTCTGCCCATATTTCCTAAACAAGTAACAAGATACTGCTTTGAAGAAATAAGACAGAATTTTGCAGGAAGTTCAGAAAAGGAGAGAGGCAAAGCCACACCATGAACATGTGTCTCTTCCTGAGATGGGTGTTATCCCTTCTAGATCTGGAGTCCTAGACCAGAGCCACCACCAGCTGCTACACTGCCCTTGTGCAAATTAGGAAAAGGCACAGGCCCTGCAGAAAGGAATGGCTACCCTCTCCAGGATTCTTGCCTGGAGAATCCCATGAACAGAGGAGCCTGGTGTTCTACAGTTCATGGGGTCGCAAAGAGCCGGACACAACTGAGTGACTAACACTTTCGCAGGCTCTGGAAGGAAGTGCCCCTAAAGCCCAGGGTTTGAAGCACTGAGTGTGAACTGACTTTCAACTTCCTAAACCAGGTAACTTGTGCTTGAACAAACCATATAATCTTTTTAAAAATTTTTTATTCGATTAATTAATTAATTAATTGTTTTTGGCTACACTTGGTCTTCATTGCTGTGCACAGGCTTTCTCTAGTTATGGCTCACAGGCTCTGGAGTGCCAGCTCAGTATTTATAGCACACCAGCTTAGTTGCTCTATGGCATGTGGGATCTTCCCGGACCAGGGATTGAACCAGAGTCCTCTGCATTGGCAGGCAGATTCTTAACCACTGGACTATCAGGAAGTCCAAAATGTACAAACTTCATACAACTGGTCTACTTTATGCTGAGCAAGCTGGCAGGTCACTCCATCTTAGAAATGTGACCGATGAAGTATGATTCTCTGAGGAAGCCTATTACAGCTTAGATTTTGTAGAAATGTGATATTTTTGTTTGCAGGGTGATCGTTTTCACACATTTCCTCCTTAGCTTCCTGAATGTGGGAGGAGAGCCCTGACTGGCAGCGTTCAAATAGGTGTGTTATAATGCAATTGGGCCACAGAATCTCTGGGGGCAAATGCATCTTGCAGTTCTGGATGTAATTGCTTTTCTCCTGAGAGGTCTTTAAAACCCCAAACTGCAGGGGTTGTGACTGAGAGTAGCCTGGGGGAGGGAGGTCAGGGTGTTCTAAACCTGCTCTTTCTGGAGGGAGCCAGGCACCTCTCACACAGAGAGGGCACTGACACCTGGGGTGAGCTGGGCGGGGCGGGGGTGTGGGGAGTGGGTGGGTGGGAGTGCAGAGAAGGAATAATACAAGGAGTAGGGTGGGGAAACCAGACAGCTTGTCAGTATCTTGTGATTCAGGCCTTCCTGTTGTAGAGAAGTGATTCTGTTTGACATGAATTCCCAGAATGCCTGACACACCCACACGCAAGCGGGCCCAAACCCATCCCAGAGCGCCTGCTGTGAATGAGCCTGGGGTTTGTGCTGCTTCTGCCCTCAGCACGGGCCCCCACTCCCCGCTGAGCAGACCTTCCCGCGTGGGAGTGCGAAATGCAAGTGGAAGAGCTACGGGTATTGGAAAGTTTAGGTATTTGTACTAAACTGGCTCTAATTCTCAAGCCCGAGAAGGAAAGTTGTTTTCAGGGGAGTCAGTTTCCTGTCTTTGCCAGAAGCCTGACACACCTTAACTTCTCATTTCTTAATCTGCTAAACAGATGGGTTAACTGTCAGTTCGGTGGTGATGATAGGGATATTTACTCTGTAATCAAACCAAGAGTGGCGAGATGGGGAGGACCTGGGAAAGGTGAATCGGGAAACCCAGGCAAAGATGTTGCGCTTCCTTTCCAGAACTGTAGTCACAATGACACCCTTTCACATGGCCACTGGCATCACCACTAGGAAAGTACTACCGCATTTGGAAACTGAAGAAATCTCTGAGACCATTCACTGTCTCTTTGTTTTAAAGATGAAGACACTGAAGCTGAATGACATTTATAATTGCTGAAAACTACCTGGGAAATGATGAAACCATGATTAGAACCCAGGTCTCATGGCTCTTAGTCCGTGTGATTTCTCCTAAGCTATGTTGTCTCTCAGAATAGCTTTCTTATCACTAACTCATTTATTCATCAAACATGTACTGAGTAGTACTATATGCCTGTGTGTGTGCGAGTCGCTTGAGTTATGTCCAACTCTATACAACCCTATGGACCGTAGTCTACCAGGCTCCTCTGTCCAATGTGACTCTCCAGGCAAGAATACTGCAATGGGTTGTCATGCCCTTCTCCAGGGCATCTTCCCAACCCAAGGATCAAAGCTGCATGTCTTATGTCTCTGGCACTGGCTGGCAGACTCCTTACCACTAGCACCACCTGGGGAGCCCCACCATATGACTAACACTGTGGTATATGTGCTAGGATGGATGAATGACATGTGCTTGGACTATAGCAATGAATAAGACAGACATTCTCCTCGTGGACTTTAAGTATACTGAGAAGACATATTAAACAAACGATTGTATAAATAAACAATTAGAAAGGTGATAAACCCCAAAGAGAATTAGAGGGTCCTATCGGAGTTCAGGAAAGCAGGACTTACCTAGCCCAGGTGGCAGTGACAGTAGTTAAATCGGGGAAGGCTTTCCTGAGGGAGTGATATTAAGCTGAAATTTGAAGGATAAGTAGAAAGGTAGTTAGGTGAAGGACCCAGGAGATGAGAAGAGAAACCTGGGCAGAAAGAAAGACATGTACAAAGGTCCCGAGGCAGGACAAAGATGCAACTCTGAAATAACCGAAAACAGATCCATGGATGGCCTAGTACATAAATGATGAGAAGGAAAGGACTGTAAATGGTTTAGGAAGGTAGGCACTCTCTGACTGCAAGCCATGGACAAGAGTCTGGACTTTATCCTAAAAGTAATGGGAAACCAGTGAGGGGTTTTAAACCTAGCAGTGTTATGATCAGATTTTTAAAAGATAACTAAGAAGACTGCACTGGTGGGGAGCAAAAGTGAATGCAAGCAGGGACTTCCCTGGTGATCCAGTGGCTAAGACTGTGCTCCCAACACAGGGTGTCTGATCCCGGTTTAATCCCTGGCCAGGGAACTAGATTCCACATGCTGCAACTAAGAGTTCATATGCTGCAACTAAGCGTTTCATTGCAGCAACTACAGATCCCATATGCTGCAACAAAGATTGAAGAGCCTGCGTGCTGTAACTAAGACTCAGCACAGCCAAATAAATAAATTTTTAAAAAAACTGGATGCAGGGAGTTATTTAGGAGGCTATTGCAACAGCTCAAGTGAGAGAAGATGATGGCCTTGGACCAGGGCAGGTGTAGTGCAGAGAAGTGAAGACATTCAAAAGTATTGAGGAAGTACACCCAATGAACTTGATACTAAATGGATATGAAAAATGAGGAAGATGGGAGGTGTCAACAGTCACTCTCAGGTGTTCCCATGAAACGGGGGGAGGGATGGTGGTACATTCATGGAACTAGAGAACACAGCAGGCTCCAGGAAAAGACCCAGAGATTAGGTGTGTTAAGTCTGAGAGACCGAGGAGACAAAAGGGAGGAGATACTGAGAAGACAATCAAATATATAAAACTGCAGTGCAAACAAGAGACCTGCCCTGGAAATAGAATTTAGGGATAATGTCATGGAGACTGTAATTGAAGCCATGGAGGAGACCATTTAGAAAGAAAGAAGAGGACAAGAAGAAAAGAGACAAATAAAGTAACAACCAAAGGGTTTATTCCATTGCAAGAAATTATATATGCCTAAGAATATTTAACACCTTTGTTTTTAAGATTCTTGCTGATTATTAAGCTATTGTTTCTCTGTTTCAAATCCACCCTTCTACATATTCTGCTTGGGGCACTGAAACTACAGAATACATTAATCTTTTGCCTACAGGGTGGTAGGAGTTGCTTGAAGGCATCAGAAAGTCTGGAGAAGGGAGAAGGGATCTGTGCTTTCCTTGCTTCCTGCTCCTGTCAGCATCCCCCTCAGCAAGTCCTTCATCCTGGTGGAGGCAGTTGTCTCGAGGAGCAGCAAGCAGTTCCATATGCAGTACTTACACATTCTCAGACCCAGTCTCACACATCCCCTCAGAGACATCAGCCTCACTGCCCTCAAACCCCAATATCTTCATCACTGTGCTTGGCTGAAGATCATTTTCCTTGAGCCTGGCCTCCTCATCATTTGTTAGTATCTAAGAATGTGGGAGAAACTTGGTCAAGGGCCTGTACCCTAGCTGCAAGGGAGTCTGGACATGTAAGTTCTGACTCCTACACTGAGGAGGTGGGATTCATAATGTGGGACCTGAGAAATGCAAAACATGGCTTCTAGCAGCCTAAGGCTGGGACAATCCAGCTCCCTTCCAAGCACCTGTTTGAAAAAGCTCAGGGCTATCAAAGGAATTTATGGTCTGTTCTAGCCAACACCTGACAAAAGACCTCTGATCTCTGCATAGAGCATTTATCAGAGAGGACATGCTATTGTGAATCCTTTTCCTGTCTCTTTGAGATGTTTATAAATCTGCTACAAGTCAGGAGTATCTTTTTCAAGAATGTTTTTATCATCAAGAGGGATAGTTCCTTGAAACTTCCCTGGTAGTCCAGTAACTAAAACTCCAAGCTCTCAGTGCAGGGGACCCAGTTCCATACCTGGTCAGGGAACTAGACCCCACATGCTGCAAATAAGAGTTCATGTGCTACCACTAAAATATCCCACATGCTGCAACTAAACATCCTACATGCCGCAAGGAAGACTGAAGAACCCGTGTGCTGTGACTAGGACCCGACTCAGTCAAATAAATAAATAAATATTTTAAAAGAATGAAATAAAGAGGATTAGGGTCTCTGCGTTCACGCTGGGTTTAGAAAATGCAGAGGAACCAGAGATCAAATTGCCAACATCTGCTGGATCATCAAAAAAGCAAGAGAGTTCCAGAAAAACATCTACTCCTGCTTTATTGACTATGCCAAAGCCTTTGACTATATGGATCACAGCAAACTGTGGAAAATTCTTAAAGAGTTGGGAATACCAGACCACCTGACCTGCCTCCTGAGAAATCTGTATGCAGGTCAAGAAGCAACAGAACTGGACATGAAACAACAGACTGGTTCCAAATTGGAAAAGGAGTACATCAAGGCTGTATACTGTCACCCTGCTTATTTAACTTATACATAGAGTACATCATGAGAAATGCTGGGCTGGATGAAGCACAAGCTGGAATCAAGATTGCCGGGAGAAATATCAATAACCTCAGATATGCAGATGACACCAGCCTTATGGCAGAAAGTGAAGAGGAACTAAAGAGCCTCTTGATGAAAGTGAAAGAGGAGAGTGAAAAAGTTGGCTTAAAACTCAACATTCAGAAAACTAAGATCATGGCATCCAGTCCCATCACTTTATGGCAAATAGATGGGGAAACAGTGGAAACAGTGACAGGCTTTATTTTCTGGGGCTCCAAAATCATTGCAGATGGTGACTGCATCCATGAAATTAAAAGATGCTTGCTCCTTGGAAGAAAAGCTATGACCAACCTAAATAGCATATTAAAAAGCAGAGACATTACTTTGCTGACAACAGTCAGTCTAGTCAAAGCTATGGTTTTTCCAGTGGTCATGTGTGGATGTGAGAATTGGACTATAAAGAAAGCTGATTGCTGAAGAATAGACAGCTTTTGAACGTGGTGTTGGAGAAGACTCTTGAGAGTCCCTTGGACAGCAAGGAGATCCAGCCAGTCCATCCTAAAGGAAATAAGTCCTGAATATTCATTGGAAGGGCTGATGTTAAAGCTGAAACTCCAATACTTTGGCCACCTGATGTGAAGACCTGACTCATTGGAAAAGACCCTGATGTTGGGAAAGATTGAAGGCAGAAGGAGAAGGGGACAACAGAGGATGAGATGTTTGGACTCAATGGACATGAGTTTGAGTAAACTCCAGGAGCTGGTGATGGACAGGGAGGCCTAGTGTGCTTCAGTCCATGGGGTCGCAAAGAGTCGGACACAACGGAGCGACTGAACTGAACTGAACTGAGGGTCTCTGTCTCCCAGTCCATGTGGGAGGTAGAATCCTAACTTCCCTAATTACCAGCTATCAGACACAGCTGGGCTAATCACATGTACATTGGTTGCCC
>NW_011494753.1:6048244-6060911 GCF_000754665.1 Bison bison bison
CATTGGTTGCCCTTTGTAACCTTTTTCTTGAGTCCCAACTCTCTCTACCTCTCTTCTCCTTCCTTCTTTTAAAATGCTTCATTACCTCTGTACAAATCAGGGCCCTGCATTTCCTGTGCTGTCAAGTAGCTACTGAATAAAATCTGTTTTCACCACTTTCAGTCACGTCCAGTTGCATTTATCTTTAACAGAATCTTTCCATATATAAAGAGATGATTGAAAGCATGAATGGGAGCCATGGATATGGCAAATATCACAGGGATTTAGTTGTTAAGGGATCCTCAGTTGAGTCACTCAGTCATGTCTGATTCTTTGCCACCCCATGGACTGTAGCATGCCAGGAATCCTACTGCAAGACATTATCCAATAAGAATAATAAAATAAGGCTAAAAAGGAAAACATTTAAAGTACTGAGAGAAAGAGAGTAGTTGGTTAAGGTATAGGCTAAGCTGATATCACAAAGAGTTTGTCTCTTAAGTAACAATCAGGAGATATCTTCAAGAGCTGGAAGGTCTTGAGTGGAATGTCTCCACTGTGATACCACATGGCTTCTGTCACTCTGTCCAGGTTGGCTGCTCTGGTCTCAGCAACCCCTCCAGTGGGAAGCAGAGACTGGGGATAGGGGAGCAGCAGAGTGTCTGTCTTTTAAGGGCATGACTTGGAAGTGCTGTACATCCTTCCAGGTACACACCATTGTCCATAACTAGGCTATTAGGCCACACTTACCTGAGAGGAAAACTGAAAAAAGTCCTCTCTACTTAGGTAGCCACATGCCCAACTTAAATTCTTCTTTTGAAATAAGGAGAACAGGTGGGGTTGAGGTGGACCAGGGGTGGGAAACAACAGTCTATCACAGAGAGAACATGGATATCCGAAATTAAGAAATCTGTGAGCATTTGCAACCCTCTATCGTGGGGAGCACGTTCTGCCATGCATGACAGAAGCTGGCAGTGCCCGAGTAAATGCCACCAGAAGCAGCTTGTGGCCAGAAGCGAATGGGGAGTTGTGAATGAAGACACCAGCGCCCTTCCCCATGGCTGGGATAACTTGGAGGCGTATTCCATAATGTTCTCGGACTTCCATGGAGGGGAATAAGCTGTAGTTGCCTGCATGGTAACCTGCTCCCCTTCCCTGTCTGACTGCCCCAGTCCTCTGTCAGTGCTTCCTGGGATGACCTCCAAAATAAACTGCTTGCACTGGAATCTCTGTCTCAGAGTTTACTTCTGGGAGCACCCAACTAAGACCAGCTCTGGACTTCCTGGAAATCCAGAGGGAAACTAAATAATATAACTGCTGTATTTAGAAAGTAGAAAACAAATCAGTTTCTCAATTGAGACAGTCTTTCTTCCTCCCCTACCCCTGCCTCTCTTTCCAAAATAAAGCACTACTTACCGTCCTGTTTCCCACTGTCTGGCTTTTGTGGCGTTCATGTTGGTACTGCCTTCAGGCCTGTAAGTTCTTTGACACTTTATTTCCTTTTGAGCTGGCAAAGTGGCTCACAGATAGTTGAGACTAAGTAGGTGTTTGAATTATGAAAATATGAACACTGTCCAACATACATAGAAATGGAGACTCAGTTAGGGGACATGACTGGCCACATGTTCCATGCACAGTGACCAGGGAAGCCAGAACTGGCTCACAAATCTCCTGACCACTCCTCTGGTTTTCTACCACAAACACAGTGTCTCCTCCTGGGTTTCATTTCACCATCTGAGTGGAGCCTGAGGCTTTTAGCAGGAGAAGCGTGTTTGTCGGTATTAAAAATATACCTGTCGAGTGAGCCAGGGCCTCTTCCCTTAGGCCCATTAGATCTGAAGGATTGTGTTTGTTGCTACTTAATTTTTCATATCGTGCAAGATGAGACCTAAATGTAGCCAAGGAGAAGACTATAGATTCTAGGCATTTGGGCTATTCAGAGTCATAGAATGCATTAATTGATTATGGCAAACCCCAAACACAGAATCAAGTCTGTGTTTCCATAAATTCCTCCTGGAAATAGTAGCACCTTGAAGCCCTGGAGCGTGGGCAGGGTGAGACTCAATTTAGCCTGTAGTGGCTCTGCAGAGAGTGCAGATCAAAGACTTCACGAACAACCCAACAGCAAGTCAGCCAGAGAAGGAGGTCTAAGGCCCACAACCTGAAGTCAAAACATTGCAAGTATCACTCCTCTTGGTCTGGGGAGGGGGAATTCATCCAAAGGCAGGTACAACTTCAAAAATATCAGTTGTAATGGTTAATCTGTCTTGGGGCCTAAAGTCTGTCAGCCTCTGAGCTGCCTCTAGATCAGGTATCATTTTGTGATAGAAAAAAAACAAAACAAAAAACAATAACAGCCACACATTCACTGGTCCTTTAAATTTCTTTGCAAAATTCTCTCATTTACTTTTCTCCACCTTAAATATCTATAAATCAATTTTAAATTGTTTTATTACATAAATAACATGTTCAATAAAACTATTTCAGAAAATATAAACAGAAAGAAAACTGAAACTGCTTGAAAAGTCACCACTGTTAACATTTTAGTATATCCTTCCAGACATATACACACAACTTGATTTAATGGGTGCATATTATTTCATTCTGAGGATAGATAAAAACTTTTCTTAGGTTGGCCAAAAAATTCATTCGGATTTTCCATACCAGCTTTCCAAAATCTGAACGAAATTTTTGGTCATCCTAATAGACCCAGTTCTAATCACGTGGTCCTTCCTTGCATTTTGCTATCATAAAGAGAGCTGGGGGACTTCACTGTGGTCCACTGGTTAAGAGTCCACTTTGCAATGCAGGGGACATGGGTTTGGTCTCCGGTCAGGGAACTATGATCCCATGTGCTGCCGAGCAACTAAGCCCTAGAGCTGCAACAACCAAACCAGGGTGCATGGGAACCCACAGACCACAGCTAGAGACGCCGTGCGCTTCGGCAAAAGAGCCACACGACGCAACGAAGATCCTGCGTGCTGCAACTAAAGCCAGACAAGCCAAATAAATATTAAAAAGTAAACGAATAAAGTAAAAAGAGCTGGGATAAATACTTTAACCAAGTCTTTGTTATTTCATCAGTAAGTAGCTCCAAAAGAGAAGAATGTTCATTTAAAAAAATAGGATAGCAATAACAATACTATTGCCACACCTAAGAAACTAAACAATAATTCCATAATATCATCAAATATTAAATGTTCAAACTTCTCCAATTGGCTCATAAATGTTTGATGTTTTTAGTAACCACTTGGGTAACTACACCTTGATTATGTGCCTAAGTAGCTCTTTAGGATAAATGCTTAGATATGAAAAATTACTGGGTCAAAGGTATGTTATACCTAGATCGAGAAAGATATTCTCACTCATTAGCCTTAAACAGTCCAAAAGAACATTTTGTAAGAATGTGTCTGGGGATGGAATAAGGAAGGAATCTTTTTGTTTGAAGCTTTCATTTGCTGATGACAGAGGCAAGATAATGCTCTGAAAGGTTTCTAGGGATTTACTATAATAAACCCCAGGCTGATTTCCCTGCTGCCTCCTTTCATCAGCGTCAGTGGGGTCAGGAGTTCTTCCCATTAGATTAATTAGCTTCTCCAGAGGAGCATGTGCCCCTCCTCAAGAGCCAGGTGGTCTTTCTGAAAAAGCTGGCAGTTCTCACTCAGAATCTATCTGTAGAACCCATTATCCTCCTAACAGGAAGATCTGTATTTCACTCCATTGACATTTCTGTGCCACCCTGCCCTCTCAATGTGAAGTTATTTGCTGTTTTATATTTGTCGAAATTTATATTTAGGGCTTGCCTGGTGGCTCAGACGGTAAAGAATCTGCTTGCAATGTGGGAGACCTGGGTTCGATCCCTGGTTGGGAAGATCCCCTGGAGGAGGGTATGGCAACCCACCTGGAGAATCCCCAAGAACAGAGGGACCTGGTGGGCTACAGTCCATGGGGTCGTGAAGAGTCGGACACAACTTAGTGACTAAGCACAGCACAAATTTATGTTTATAATTTACATAGAAGCTGAAGTGTAGTGGAAACAGCTAGACAGATCTGGATTCAGGTTTACTGCGTCACCCTGGGGCTTCCCTGGTGGCTCAGAGGGTAAAGAATCTGCCTGCAACACAGGAGACCTGGGTTTGATCCCTAGATCGGGAAGATCTCATGGAGAAGGAAATGGCAACCCACTCCAGTATTCTTGCCTGGAGAATTCCATGGACAGAGGAGCCTGGTGGGCTACAGCCCATGGGGTCGCAAACAGTCAGACACCACTGAGAGACTAACACACTTGGGCAAATTACTTTCCTTTTCTAAAATTCAGTTATTTGGAAGCATAATGATAGTTTCCTCAGCCTGCCACAAGGATGAAGTAACTTGGCTACTTCAATAGATATTTGTTTAATGAGTGAGTATTTGCTTACTAGATTCTTAGGTTTTTTTTTTTGTTGTTGTTGTTTATTTGCTTTTAGCTAGAAGAAATCTTAGTGCTGCTGCTGCTAAGTCGCTTCAGTCGTGTCCGACTCTGTGCAACCCCATGGACAGCAGCCCACCAGGCTCCTCTGTCCACGGGATTCTCTAGGCAAGAATACTGGAGTGGGTTGCCATTTCCTTCTCTAATCTTGGTGCACGTCCTTTTTATTTTAGAAAAAAGAAAACTAAATTCAGAGAAAATGTGACATTTGGTCTTTCAGTCATTCGTTTAACAAACATTTATTAAGCACTGAGTCTGTGTCAGGCACCAAATATATGATAATTAGCAACAGATGCCTGCTGCTTTCAAGGGTAAAGAAGGATAGACAAGTTTTAAAAAGCACTAGACTGAGCTAATACATGGTATTACAGAATTGTCTAGCGCTATGTTGCTCAATATGGTAGACACTAGTTCTGTGTGGCTATTTAAATTGAAGTTAACTTGTAATTCAATTAAATCAAAGTAAATTACAGTTTCTGAATCACATCAATCATTTTTCAAGTGCCCAATGGCCACATACGGCCAGCGGCTACTGTATTGGACAGGGCAAATACAGAACACTTCCACCACTGCAGAAAGTTCTATGGGATAGGGCTACTTCTGACTTTCTCCCCAGAATAACATTCATATGCATATATACTTCAAATTCATACAATTTCAGGGTGTTTGCACCTTGGTCTGATAGCCTCTTACCATACAGGTAAGAGATGGGCATTGGTAACTAAAACTCAAAGATAGGAGTTTTACTATAAGCCAGAGCCCAAACTTGTGAAAATTTCAGCTTAGGACAGTTTCTGGCTGAGCTGGCTGCAGCAGAATAATGAGTCACTTGTTCACCTCAACAGGGATGGGCTCCATTTCCTGTGCCTCGTGGGGAGCCCTGTGGTTGTCTGGGGTTATGTGGCCACAGGCTGATGTGTACACACTTCAGACATTGGGAGAAGAAGAGAGGTTCTCACAGCTTCCCTGAGATTTCAGTGAAACTAGATAATTTCTCTCACAATTTACCTGCAGTCTCTTTAACTGAAGGTGTTTCAAGGCTTTCGCTTCCAGTAGGCCGTGTTCACTTTGTGATCACTTACTACATGCTTTCTATGTCCCAAGGATTAGGCTATAGACAGGAAGATGTTTCAGACAAGAAGTTCACAATCTAGTACAGGAGACAAACGCAGAACCAGCTAGTCATAACCAAAGCAACACCAGTGAAATAAGTACTGGAACAGACAAGTGTGTTAGTCACTCCGTCGAGTCCGACTCTTTGCGACCCCATGGACTAGAGCCCACCAGGCTCCTCTGTCCGTGGGAATCTCCAGGCAAGAATACTGGAGTGCATTGCCATGCCCTTTTCCAGGAGACTGGAACAGGCAAGGTACTGTGAAATTGGAGAAAGGGAGAGACTAAATTCAATTCAGGGAACTAGGGAAGGCTTGATAAAGGCATTTGAGAGCAGCCCTACAGATATTCCCTGGAGAAGGGAACGGGAACCCACTCCAGTATTCTTGCCTGGAGAATCCCATGGACAGAGGAGCCTGGTGGACCAGAGTCCATGGGGTCACAAAGAGTTGGGCATGACTGTGTGATTACCACTTTCTACGTTAAAGAGAGTAGCATGGAATATGCTGTCACTGGGAATTACTCCACATTCAAATTCTAGGAGTTTGCAAGTCTTCTGTACAGGTTGTGACTTATCCCACTCTTTATTTCATATTGCACTTGCTCTGTCTCCCTGGAGACTTTCCTCTTCTTCTCAGGGTCCTTCACGCACATCCAGGTGGGACTCCACGGTTAAGAGTTTTCAGCCCATTTTTGTCAACACTACCTGTCCTCTGTATTTATCTGTCTTGTCTGTTCCCAAACTTGCCTTGTTGTAATCAAGGTCATTTATTCAGCATAAGGTTTCTCACCAACTCTCTACTCTCTCAACATTTCTTTGTGTCTTCCCCAATTCTCTCTCCCGCCCCCAGCCTCTTTGAAGGGGTGATTCTTTTCCACACATAACTCATCCCATCCTTTCCCTCCTCTTCCAGAATCTAGTGCTACATCTTATTGCCTCTTATGTCTTCAGGTTTCATTGCTTATAATCGGCTCTCTCCTTAGGGGCAGATCCAGGTGTTGTAGGGCCTGAAGCTTATTCAATCTTGGGAGCTTTCTTCAAGAAAAAGAACACAAAATTACAAATATCAACTAAAAAACAAAGGTTAATATTTATTTAGAAGGGGCCTGTGCCTGTGTAAGGGGCCCTGAAGTTTGAGGGACACAGTAATTCCACTTCTGTTCATACTCTAATAAAAACAGTGTGTGCATGCTGAGTCACTTCAGTTGTGCCCAACTCTTTGTGACCTTATGGACCACAGCCCACCAGGCTCCTTGGTCCATGGAATTCTCCAAGCAAGAATACTGGAGTGGGTTGCCATGGCGTCCTCCAGGGGATCTTCCCTACCCAGGGTTCCAACCTGCATCTCTTATGTCTCCTGCACTGGCAGGCAGGTTCTTTACCACTAGCGCCACCTGGGAAGCCCCATATCAGCTCTAAGATCTAGCAGTTCTACCTCAGATACGTCCCTAGAACAGTATAGTCTTTTCCATGCCCACTGCCATTTCTGTTTCAGTGCTTCTCATTGTTGACTTGGGCCAATCCAAAAGACTCTGTTGTTTGGAGCTGGAGAACGTCTGAGTTTGATGTGACTTGACCCATGGAATTAATGGCATGCCAGATCTAGATCTGGGTTTCCTGCCTCTTCTTCATGGCTACCTTACAGTTTTAAACCCACTGTGATCTATTTTGTGTACTAATGCCAAATTAATCTTCTGAAAAGTGATGACTCTCATTAAATGAAACTGTAGTCGTTCTGGAATGGTATTAGGATTTCAAGATCTGGGCTCAAATAGCATCTCAGCTTTATCTTCCTTTTGGTCCCTTCCTGTACTATACAATCAGCTGGTCTCTTGGATGTTCTCTGAGAATGGCTGTACTTTTATCCAAATAATTTCTAGAATTAAATTCTTCCTTCTCTGATATGTCATTTGTTGTTGTTCAGTCGCTCAGTTGTGTATGACTCTTTGTGACCCCATGGACTACAGCGCACCAGGCTTCCCTGTCCTTCACTGTCTCCCAGAATTTGCTCAAACTCATGTCCATTGAATCAGTGATACCATCTGTCCATCTCATCCTCTGTCACCCACTTCTCCTCCTGCCCTCAATCTTTCCCAGCATCAGTGTCTTTTCCAATGAGTCAGCTCTTTGCTTCAGGTGGCCAAAGTATTGGAGCTTCAGCATCAGTCCTTCCAATGAATATTCGGAGTTGATTTCCTTTAGGATTGACTGGTTTGAGCTCCTTGCTGTTCAAGGAACTCTCAAGAGTTTTCTCCAGCACCACAGTTTGAAAGCATCAATTCTTCAGCACTCAGCCTTCTTCATGGTCCAACTCTCACATCCATATATGACTACTGGAAAAACCATAGCTTTGACTATACAGACCTTCCTTGGCAAAATGATATCTCTGCTTTTTAATATACTGTCTAGGTTTGTCACAGCTTTTCTTCCAAGGAGCAACTGTTTTTTAATTTCATGGCTGCAGTCACCGTCCATGGTGATTTTGGAGACCAAGAAAATAAAGTCTGTCACTGTTTCCATTTTTTCCCCATCTATCTGCCTTGAAGTGATAGGACCAGATGCCGTGATATTTGTTTTTTGAATGTTGAGTTTTAAGCCAGTTTTTTCACTCTCCTCTTTCACCATCATCAAGAGGCTCTTTAGTTCCTCTTCATTTTCCACCATAAAGAAATCTTATGATATTTCTCCTGGCAATCTTGATTTTAGCTTGAGCTTCATCCAGCCTAGCATTTCTCATGTTATACTCTACATATAAGTTAAATAAGCAGGGTGATGATACACAGCCTTGACATACTCCTTTCCTAATTCTGAACCTGTCCGTTGTTCCATGTACAGTTCTAACTGTTGCTTCTTGACCTGCATACAGGTTTCTCAGGAGGCAGGTAAGGTGATCTGGTATTCCCATCTCTTCAAGAATTTTCTCCAGTTTTTATGATCCACACAGTCAAAGGCTTTAGTGTGGTCAATGAAGCGGAAGTAGATGTTTTTCTGGAATTCCCTTGCTTTTTCTATGATCCAGCAGATGTTGTGCTCTGATGTTGTCTTTATTTATGAGTATGTAGTAGACACTGTGGTAGTAGACACTCTCCAGTATCTGTTTCATCCCAAATGACTGGAAGGCCAGTGAGAGATCCCATCCATTTAAAACTCTGATTGGTTTAGGGGTAGGCTTTTGATACATTTCTGGCCAATGACACAGAAGAGAAGCCAGTGGGTATATTCTCGGAAAAGTCCCACATCTTGGAAGAAGACATGGAAGAAACAGCCCTTTCTGATTTGGATATTCTTGTGTCTGGTAACCTGAAAGAACACTTCCAGCCATCTTGCTCTCAGCTTGACAAGGGAAACAGTCTGGGCTCTTGATATCATTGAAGATGCTCAAAAAATGATTGTTAAATTTCACAATCATTTTTTTCGGGTCTGCTGTGTTCCAGGAGAAGGCAATGGCAACCCACTCCAGTACTCTTGCCTGGAAACTCCCACGGACAGAGGAGCCTGGTAGGCTGCAGTCCATGGGGTCTCGAAGAGTCAGACACGACTGAGTGACTTCACTTTCACTTTTCACTTTCATGCATTGGAGAAGGAAATGGCAATCCACTCCAGTGTTCTTGCCTGGAGCATCCCAAGGGTGGAGGAGCCTGGTAGGCTTCTGTCTATGGGGTCGCACAGAGTTGGACACGACTGAAGTGACTTAGCAGCAGCAGCAGCAGCTGTGTTCCAAGCCCTAAAAGGGCTAGAAATATAAGTAGCTGAAACTCCAGTACTTTGGCCATCTCATGCAGAGTTGACTCATTGGAAAAGACTCTGATGCTGGGAGGGTTGGGGGCAGGAGGAGAAGGGGATGACAGAGGATGAGATGGCTGGATGGCATCACTGACTCCATGGACGTGAGTCTGAGTGAACTCCGGGAGTTGGTGATGGACAGGGAGGCCTGGCATGCTGCAATTCATGGGGTCGCAAAGAGTCGGGCACGACTGAGTGACTGAACTGATGGATAGTTCCTGAATTCAAGAAACTTAAAGTCTAGCATTGGAAAAAAAACACTGTATCCTGGAGCAAATAACAAAAAACTGACTTAAAATGGCCTGGACAATAAGGAAATATATTACTTCACACAATAAGAGGTCCAGAATCAGGGCAGGCACTAGGATTGGTTGATTAAAGCTTCTTCTGTGACGTCTTATGACTTCTCTTCTGTGTCATTGACCAGAAATGTGTCACAAGCCTGCCCCTTAACCTATTACAGGAAAATGGATAGGATCCCTCATTGGATTTCCAGTCATCTGGGATGGAATGCATATTGTGGAGTCAACTTAATTAGGGTTTCCCTGGTGGCTCAGTGGTAAAAAATCTGCCTGTCAATGCAAGAGCCGTGGGTTTGATCCCTGGGTCAAGAAGATCCCCTGGAGGAGGAAATGGCAATTCATTCCAGTATTATTGCCTGCAAAATCCCATGTGGCAGGTTACAGTCTATGGGGATGTGTGTGTGTGTATTTCTGAGATATAAAAGTGTTTACAATTTATAAAGCTTTCTATTTTCTCATAGCAATTTAGAGATAAAATAAAGCTTAGAGAGATTAAATAACTTATTCAGGGAATTTTATTTCTCAAAGTTATACAAAGTTCTGAACAGTTTGTTCCTCTTTGTCTCAAATCCTTGTCTGTGACTACCATGCTTATTAGGAGTAACAGAGACTGAAGAAAAAAGCAGCAGCAAGCTACATGTGTGCCTAACCCAGCAATAATGCCAGTGCTAGTTATTTCTGGCTCAGAGTTTGGCACTGGAATCCATTCTTCTTTCTCTCAGTCCCAGTTCATAATGGTGCCCATAGTTCCAGGGCCAGGAATCCCCATAAATAAAACACTTTATATGCAGAGGTATTTTCCTGAGAAGATGGATCATAGCTTTTATTATATTCTCAGAGTGGTCTGTGAACCACTGGAAGGCTAAGAAACAATATAACATGATTCACTATTACAGAAGTAAATGAAAATAAAAACTTTAAATATGTTCCCCATTCAGTGGACTTACTACCTCCTTGTGTGTTTCTGTATTTTTAAAACTTTTTATTAAATTCCTTTATTTTGTATTGAAGTATAGCTGATTAATGGGCTTCCCTGGTGGCTCAGAAGGTGAAGAATTCCCATGCAATGTGCGAGACCTGGGTTTGATTCCTGGGTTGGGAAGATCCCCTGGAGGAGAGCATGGCAACCCACTCCAGTATTCTTGCCTGGAGAGTCCCCATGGACAGAGGAGCCTGATAGGCTACAGTCCATGGAGTCACAAAGAGTCAGACATGACTGAAATGACTAAACACACACACATAGCTGATTAATAATGTTGTGATAATTGTAAGTGGACAGCAAAGGGAGTCAGCCATCATAACACATGTATCCATCCTTCCCCAGACTCCATCCCATCCAGGCTTCCACATAACATTGAGCAGAGTTCCCTGGGCCACACAGCAGATCCTTGTTGGTTTTAAATATAGCAGTGTATACCTGTCCATCCCAAACTCCCTAATCCTTCCCCTGGGGAACCATAAGTTTGTTCTCTAAGTCTGTGTGTCTGTTCCTGTTCTGTAAATAAGTTTGTATCATATCTTTTTATGTTGTCCTGCATTTCGTTATCTGAAGGACAAGTAGATCAGGGACCACTTGTAGATCATGGAGGAGTAGACATTTAGGCACCGGAGAAGGCTTAGGTACCTCTAGTTAAGACCAGTGCAAACAAGAGGGAGAGGACATGTGTATACCTATGGTTGATTCATATTGATATAGGGCAGAAACCAACACAATATTGTAAAACAACTATTCTCCAATTAAAAATAAATTTTTTTTAAAAAGTGCAAAAGGAAATGCAGAGCAACTTGCTGGAAAATTATTAAGACTTTCAAAATGTCTATAGCAGGGCATTAAACCTAACACAAGGCCCTTCTAACTAGGAGACTTATGCAACTACAGGTTGCATGCTCATGAAACTGGCGCTGCTTCTAGTGCATATCACTAAACACACTAAATACACTATTAATTAATTACCTGCCCAATTATGTTATATTCCTTTGGACTACCATGCAGCCCTCCATCCATTTCGGGAGCAATTGAGAATATGCCAGGGATTGTGTTAAGTGCTGAGGATTCCAGATAGGAGCATTCATTCAGTAACACTGAGTGTCTATTATATAAAAGGCCTCATTCTAGGTCCTGGGACTATGGCTCTGGATAAGACATTCACGTTGGGGAAAACAACGAATAAACAGGAAAAATATCAGATAGTGAAAAGTGTCTAGCAAAAAATTAACATAGGATGGTATGATACAGGGTGACTAGAAGGCTATTTTAGATTAGGTGTTCAGGAAGGCCCTGAGCTAAGACTTCACTGAAAATAGGCCAGCCCTGCCTCCATGGGAGGTGGAGAGAGTTATCTTAAGCTCGAGACAGGAAAGAGGGAGAGAAAAATGAATGCCAGAGTGAACAGAGGTAGTGGGTACGGAAAGGATGAAATTGCGAGAGGTGGGAGGGAGCAGCTGGCAGGGACCAAATTACCATCATCGGTAAAAGGATTGTGTGAGAGCAAAGGAGTGGGCAGAGTCCGGAGAGAAGGTCCTGGCAGGAACTCAGGCTAGATAGAGAAGTGGTGGTTAGGTGACTAGGACGAGAGTAGCGGAGATGAAGCTAAGTGGGCCGATTTGGGTCCGGAGTGCTGTCTGCAGCCTCCTATCTGGGAGGGCCCCGGGCTGGGTCAGGTGAGTGGGTGGCCCGCTCAGAGCCTCGCGGAGCCCCGCCCCTAGGGACCGGCGCGTGGCCGCTGCCCCGCCGACGTGGCCGGCGCAATAGGCCGGGCACGTGTCTGATCCCAGGCTGGGGGACAGGGGCGCGCGGGGGTCTCCGGGTCCTTCTGGTGATTAGGGGCCGGGGCACCAGCTGGCCTAACCCTGGCGTCCGTGGTCGCGAGCAGAGGAGATGGGGCCGAGGGGAAGGGGGGCTGGGGTCACAGGGGAGGAGGGGGCGGCCAGGCGGGCGCGCGCCTCAGCCGCGCGCACGCGCCGAAACGGGGGCGCGCAGGAGTGCCCGGGGGAGGAGGGGGGGAGGGGAGGGGGGGAGAGGGG
>NW_011494753.1:6061164-6097910 GCF_000754665.1 Bison bison bison
GGCCTCGGCGTCTCTCGCCATTTTCCAGCCCCGATCCGACGCGGGCCGCGGCGGCGAGGAGAGGCGGAGCCGCGAGAGCGCGGCCCGGGCCGGCCCCGCGGGGCGGTCGCGGCCGTGACGGCGGCTCCGGGCCCGGCTCCCCTTCCGCACCCCTCCCGCCGGAGATGAGGGGAAGATGTCCGTATCAGGGCTCAAGGCCGAGCTGAAGTTCCTGGCGTCCATCTTCGACAAGAACCACGAGCGATTCCGCATCGTCAGCTGGAAGCTGGACGAACTGCATTGCCAGTTCCTGGTGCCGCCACCGGCGCCGCCGGGCAGCCCGCACTCCCCGCCGCCGCCGCTCACACTCCACTGCAACATCACGGTGAGGCGCCCAGCCGCTGCCCCTCAGGGCCGGGCCGGGGAGGAGAGGGGCGCCCCGAGTGCTCGGACAAAGGGGAGGCTGCCCCGGAGAGGCCCCTCGGACCCTGGGCGGGGCGGGGCGGGTCCGCCCCTTTTCCCGGTGAGGGGCCCGGCTGGGGCCCCGCCGGGACTGCGCGCGGCTGGGGTGGGAGGAGGCGGACGGCGCGGTTCTCCGGCTTTCCCGGCAGGGCTGGGTTTGGGGCTGCTGGCCCCTCGCGGCCCCGGTCGCCGCACCTCGAGGCGGCCGAGTCCTCGCTGGGTCGCCATGGCCGCCCACAGCCAGGGGCCTGCCCCCGGGGGCCGCGGCCCGCGGGTCGGCTGTTGTGTGAGCCCCGGCGGGGCAGGCGAAAGGCCCTCAAGTTTGAACGCGTCCTTCTCCAGTCAGGTTTCCCTGGTTCCGTCTGTTCCCCCAATTATTTTTTAAGTTTGGGTTTAAGGAGAAACTAACATTGAAAACTGACGCGTTTGTCGGGGGAAAGTTTAGAATGCAGCCTCTGGCGCTGTTTGAATGATCCCATTCCCGCTGGCCTGGCTCCGCGCTAACGCGTTCCGAAGGCGCGTTGGACCTTGGATGCGGCAGGTGTTCTGGGGGGATGTTTGTGTAGCCCCTCCTGTGGTAAATCGGGAGCAGGGGAAAGGAGATCCGTGCCCAAATCTACTGCCAGGAAGATCGTTTTTATGTCTCAAGTCGGAAAGATCCTTTAAAGCTCTCTCATTTGCTTCGTCGGAAAGCTCGTGATAAACCCGTAAAAAAAAAGTTAAATAAGCTTCCTCATAAAAGTGTATGATGAGGATGTTCATTGTGAAGTTGACCTACGGTATCGGTTCCAAACTGCGGGATGTGCCGCTTATTATAACCGGAGTCAAGGTGGTGGTTTCATGTTCCTCTGTGAATACGGTTAAAGCTGACTCTAGCGTCGTTAAACTCCCTTTGGTTAAGTTAGTAGGTAAGTCCTACAGCGTACCTGGTGCTCCGGAGTCTGCAAAGGCCTTGAGGTTATGATAATATTAAAATAGTTTTCAGAATACCGGGGAGCAGGTGTATATTAAAAAAAAATAAAGAGCTGTACTGAGATGTTCTCTTCTAGGCGCTGGTTTCGCAAAAATGGGTAGAGCAGTCCCTGCTTTCAGAGCTCAGGCTTCTTGAGGGAAGAGTTTTACACAACAAAGTGATCAAGTTCTAAGGTATGCTCGCGAAAGCCAAAGAGAGTAATTAACTTTGACTGTGGTTGGGGGCAGGGGGCGCTTCAGAAAGGGCCTTGAGGAGAGGCGGATTTGTGGAGTTGGGTTTTCACAGGTGAGTCGAATTTTGGAAGGGAGCCAAAGGGCATTTCAGGCAGAGGAAACTCCATCCGGAAAAAGACACCACAGCTTTGAAAATGTGGTTGGCTTAGGAATAGAGACGTTATAATGAGACTTGAGAAGCCCAGGATATAGGCGGGTGAAGGAGAACATTTTCCAAGAATGGAAAACAGGAAGTAGTCGTGAGCACAAAGTAGGTGATAATAAAGAGACTGGCTGATCTGAATGATGATTATTCTGGCACAAGTTGAAGTATGGCCCGGAAAAAGTAGGGCTGGTTTAAATGACAAACTGAACTTGTAGGCTCCTGGGGAGGCGCAAGCTCAGGTAAATGGGAAGATGTATTTACCATCCAGGACTAGGAGTAGTTCTCTGTAGTGGGTGGCATTAGGAAACGTGTGTGTGGTTTTGGTTATTCTGGTGGGGGTGGGATGGTGGTGTTGCTGTGCTGAGCTGGCATTTAAGTGGCAGGGGTACAGGGATGCCAAGTGTAATATTCAGGCAGTCTGCCAGACAGAATTATCCCACTTCAAGTGCCAGCAGTGCCCTATTGAGAACCATATTGGAGGCTGATGGAGTCAGCTGCACACAAAGCTACTGAATGATGACATGGATTAGGGAGTAGAGCACAAAGTGAGAGATGCCGGGCAAAAGGAGGACTTGGTGGGGACTAGGATAATGGTACCATTAATACAGACTACTCAGACTGAGGTGTCAGTGAATTATGACACATTATCAGAAGATAATTATCATTGTAGATGCTGTGTTAATAACATTGTTATGGAGAAACATCAAACATATTCAAGAAGTTCAGTAGCATGGAGAACTTCCATGTATCCAGCCTCAACAGTGATAAACTTTTGGCCAATCTTATTTCGTCTCTGCCTCACCTTGGATTATTTTGAAGCAGATTCCAGACATAGCACTTCATCTGTAAATATTTTGGTGTATATCTCTAAAAGATAAAGACTGTTTAGGCATGGCTTAGTGTTTAGATAAAATCAATACAGTTTGCTCTTGTCGATACCATTTTCTTAGAGGGGAAAGAGCAAGGAAAGAGTGGGGCTGGATTTCAAATGCCAGAATTTGTCTACTGTGTTTGATTTGCTATTATCTAAAAAGTTTTAGCTGTTAAAAATAAAAATGTACTGTTTGATCTATTTAAAAAAAAATCTTTTCCTCTTATTCCCAAATATTCATTGAGTTCTTGCCAGGCCCTGTCTTCTCCATGCTTACCAAGAAGCATCCTTAGGCACTTGCTATAATGTGTGAGTGAATGGTACCTCATTAGTTGTTTCTTACACACATGCATGTCAATTTGAGTAATCCTCTAAAGATATGGTGCCCCCTTTTTCTTTCAGGCTTCTGCATCAGCAGTTTTCCCTGTGTGGAATGTGCCGGTTTCCCCAACTCATTCTGTCTTGACATGTCTGACCATCCCCAAGGCTCCCTAGTCATACAGTGTATCTGTTTCCCTTCCTGCCTCCTATAGTCCTTAACTGCTGCTTTGGTTATGTTTTCTTACATTCTGTTATAATACAGTGGTGGGTTTTTTGGAAAGTCTTTTTCATGGTGGCAGGAGAGACTATTCAGTGGTTTTGCTTTTCATCCTACACTCAATAAATGCTCAGTAAATATTGGTGTTGTTGGCGATATGGCCACAATTTTAACTACATTCTCTTTGAACAAAAATCTTAATTACTTAATCTTAATAAGTTAACTGTCAAGAACTGGTCAAAAGGGCAGAGAAAACATCAAGAAAGTGTCTTGGGTCGTGCATAAATATTTGAAAGGCCACTTAGGGCTTGATAGGGAATCTTCAATTTGACTTCACATGAAAGTGGTTTAAGAAGTAAAAAAAAACAGGTGAAAGTGTAGATGTTTTTTACTCTTTAGGCCAAAGGAGTGGAACTAAATTTCTTTTCTGTCTCATAAATTTGTCCTAATCTTAGATACGAAGGGGAAAGAGGGCTAAATTCAACTTCAAGGAGTCATTTTTTTACTTGTTTTCTGTAAACTCATGATAAAAAAGTTTGTCATGCAGACTTAAAAAGTCATTTTTTTCCATTTTCAGTAAATAGATTTAATAGCCAGTCAGAGCTACCATCCAGTTGTTATGATCACACCTAAAAGCAAAGCAGCTCATTTTAATAACCTGTGCAGCCTTATTCAGAGCCAGCATAGGACTTTGTTTTAGTTCTTTTGAAATATTTAGCCTAACTTGACAACCCCATTACTCCTTTTGTGGACTTCTTGGCATCTGGGAACTCTTGGTAGAGAATCACTGTTTTAAAGTGAGAAATCCCCCCCAGGAAGTAAATTAGCTGGTAAACAAATAAAACCTCATAGTACTTTATTATTTGTATAGCATAAAGCATTACTCTTTCTGTATGAGTGGCTTTGCCAGGCTATTTGTGGTGGAACATTTTTTTGTTAAACTAATTAAATTTCTATTCATCATTGCCAAAAAGGGTACTCTTTTCCCCACCCCAACAACAAGATACTAAATTAAAAATGTTAGAGCTCTAAGTTTAGGAGATGGGAAAAAAAATTTTAGTCTTAGTCTTTGGGACCTCAAGCAAACTACTACTTTTACTGTATTTTTCTATGAAATAGATAATACTTTTTGACCCACATGAGAACGTATTTAGGAGAATTCTCTAACAGTGATAATAACCTCTATAAATATAAAAGTGATGATGTCATTTGTGGCTGAATAACATTGGTTTGAAAATACTTTTTAATAGCTTTTCATGGGAAATGAACCAGTGCTGTTAATTTAATTTTTGATGTTTCTTGTCTTTACACTGATAAAAAAAAAAAAAAGTAGCCCTGACAATGTTATACAAGGGAAGTAACAAAACTTGACTGAAAAGCCCAAGACCTTTTCTTTGGTCTATTCTCCTGGGACAGATTGCTTTTCCAGTTTGAACTCCTGGAGAATCTTTTGAAAGTATCAGAACTGTCATGTTAAGTGCTGAAATGATACTTTCACTCCAGAGGAATCATTGTTTCCATTCATTTGACCAGTTTATAATATAGAGTCAAATTCCTAGTTCCTATCTAGTCTCCCTCATCCCCATTTTTATGACCTTCCTTGAAAGGAACAGATATATGAAGAGGAGATTTAGGTTTCCATTTTGTGAATGGGGTATCCTTTAGTAATTTGATTTTTTTTTTTTCCTTTGTTAAACTTCCTTAGACCTGGAAAAGGATAGTGTTAGATAAATGTCAGCTAGTTGAGGGGCTGGGAATTGAATTTAAATAGTCCCTGCCAAATAAAGCATTATTGGAGAATCAGAGTGGTAAAGCAGAGGTCCCTTTTTCCAAGGTCATTGTAATAGTGTTCTGTGTTCTCTTCTAAAAGATTATTTTGAAAGACAAAGCAGACTTGGAATCAAGGAAACCAGTGGTTTCTGCAGATTCAGTGGTTTGAATCTTTTTCGACACTTTTGATTTCTCTGCTTCAATTCATTTAGAATGAAGTTTTAATTAGCTGTAATTTGCTCCTCAAACAGTTAACATTTTTCAGATCACAGGAGTGTGTATGCAGTATTCTTTTACCAAATATTAGTGTATTTACTCTGCTTCTGTGGGTTTCAGTCATGTTAGATACGTGGTTGTACATTGTTTACTTGTAAAATGATTATCAGGGAGCAATCTCTTTTTTTCTTTTTGGGGGGAGGGGATAGCTTTTTTAATGTTGTCAGGTCATTTAGGATTTTATATAGTACCATACGGTAATTCTGTAAGTTTATTTCATTCTCCATCCCACATTTATTGAATGGCAAAATATGAAAATAATGTGTTCTATAACTGTTCTCCAGAAGTGTTACAGTTGTTAGACCTCTGAACCTTCAACAAGAAGTATGTGTGTCAATTTTCAAAAAGTTAAGACACAGCCATCTCCAAGGATTTCATATCATTTGGAAAAATACCAGAAACTGAGCATTCTGGCAGGCAGTTTTGCTGGCAGGTGCTTGATATAGAGCTGCACACTGGTCTTGTAGTGGATTTATGTGGAAAATAGATAAAGTTATTTCTGAACAAGGCAAGCTCCTTAAACAATGAGAAGCAAAGAGGTCGGTTTGATTGACCTTGAGTTATGTTGTCTTAGATTAGGACAACACAACATTTTATGGTGGCAGTGGTGGTGAGCTTCTTTGTAATTTGTCCAATTATGTAACTTTTAGGGTGGTGGTCACAGACAACTTCATCCTTCAAGCCTTAAAATTACTGTAAAAACAGTAGTATTAATAAAATTGAGGGAAAACAAGGCCCCTGAATAATTAGATGCTTAGATAATTGTCTAAAATTTTCATAACTGTGGTGACAAAGAGCTATGTTAGAAGCATTTAAACATTTAATGTGGGGAAAGTTGCTTGAACTTATATTGGGATTTTTCAGCACCATCCATTGTTTAAAAATTGTATATCATGGGTCATTTTAAAGAGAAATAGTAAGGAAACTATCTTTTCAAGATAGAAAGCTTAGTTATTAATCTTGTAAAAATTTAAAAGCTTGAAGTATAAGAGGTTGAAAGCATGAATGCTTAGGTTTCTAAGTTTCGGTAATAATTTTAGATGCCTTTCAAAGTATGTGGATTGTCTTTTAAACATTACACTGAACAAGCCTTGACCATGATGTAGAATTTGTGCTGAAGGTTCAGTTTCCAGAGGTGATGGTAGTAGATATTTTATAATGTGGAAGACAAGACATTTTTATTTAATTAAGAAGTCTAGAAACCAGGTAAGCAAAACTAGAAAAAAAATTGCCTGTAGTTCTACCATTCAGAACACACCACTATCCAAACTTTGATGTATGTATTGTCAACTGGTCATATTTTTTCTGTTATATTTATGTAGATTCCCTCTCTCTTAAAAAAATCAGATTATTTTATAATCTGATTTTACTTTTTACTCAATAATATTGTAGACCTTTGTAGTAACCATTACTCTATAATGTCTTCAATTATTGTGTGCTGTCTTATTATATGACTTTAGCATTGAGTCAGTCATGTCCCTATTATCAGTGGTTTCTGGGTTTTTTCTGTTTTAAATAATGCCTTAAACATTACTGCTGCTGCTGCTGCTGCTGCTAAGTCACTTCAGTTGTGTCCGACTCTGCGACCCCATAGAAGGCAGCCCACCAGGCTCCCGGGTCTCTGGGATTCTCCAGGCAAGAACACTGGAGTGAGTTGCCATTTCCTTCTCTAATGCGTGAAAGTGAAAAGTGAAAGTGAAGTTGCTCAGTTGTGTCCAACTCTTCGAGACCCCATGGACTGCCGCCTACGAGGCTCCTCCATTCATGGGATTTTCCAGACAAGAGTACTGGGGTGGGGTGCCATTACCTTCTCCGTTGGTTTCTTTTAACCCTCTCCATTTAGCAAGATAAATGCTGACTGCCCCTGTTGGCCAGCATTGACCTTGTGATGCTAGATCTCTGAGAAAGAGGGCTCTAGTCCCAGAGAAGACCCAGATTTGCCTAGTTTAGCTCATCTGACAGCTAATCAGGAATAGGATAGGCTGGTAGAGACCAGTGATCAGGTTTTGGGTCAAGAGAGGAAGGTAGGAAGATGGAAGGGAGATAGGAAAAGTATCCTCAGTGGAACCACATTAATACAGAATGGTAAAAGGATGTTTCTTCCAAGGAAGAAATTCTGAAAGTGAAGGGGGAAAAGGTTGGCGGATGGGGACAGGCAGCAGTTTTAATGAGAATAGTGGCACAATTTTACATTTTTGGGGGGTTAAACTCTTTGATATCTGGTCTGTCATTTGCCTCTGCAGTCTATGGTGGTATGTTGTTGTGGTTGAAATAATAATAAGAAAATCCAGCCTCACACAGATACTTGATTGGAAAAAGAAATATTTTAATAGCCGTTTTAGATAGCTGCAGATGTTCTTTGTGGATACTATACCCAAACTTGGTTTTTCTTGGATTTTGACTGGATCTTTCACCCTTGCATGATATGACATCATGCGTTGTTATTTGGAAAATATTAGTTTGCTGGAATCTTATAAATGTTAATACATTTCATTATATAACATAACATTATATCCATTAATATCATCATCACCCTCATCAAAATACTCTTGGGAAGCTGTCAGGCTCACATGGTGGAAACAGGCTTTGCAAACTTCTAATTTTTGCTTAAAAGCTTGAATTTTATTATTGGCAACAAATACTGCCTTGGGTTTTCCTTGAAATGACAGGTTCTCTTCATTCTTTTTTTGAGGAAACACCTATCAGAAACCCACGTTGGAATAACCATTGTTTGTCAGTCATTCTTTCAAGTGAAAATGGTGTCCTGTCAAAGTGGTTAGTTCAGCTCACAACTCAAACACACACGTGCTCTCATGTATTCTGTAGGAATGCTCATGTGTGCCCATTTCATCACTTGCAATATTAAAAAAACGTAAGGATTGAGATTTAGTGAAATAACGGCCTCATCACAGACGTTCATAAGTGAAATGCCTTTTTCTTCTTTGAAACACCTTTCATGCATAGTGGTGAATAATACCATGACTTCAAGTATAGTTTGGTGTCACTGCCTTTATCTGTGCTAAGGTACCCACCGTTGTATTGGCGCCATTGGTAAGAATGTTAAGTATGCAAAAGGCAATTAACATCTTAGTATTCCTGTAGAAATAGTTTGGACCTTGGAGTCCAAGGGCCCCACTTAGAGAACTGTTAACATAGTTGCTTAGACCTACTATATATCCTGTCTTTTGTCTAGGGTTAGAAAAATATGGCATAGGTAGTAACTGATTTCAGTATTTCTTTTAGTTTTGTAATTTTCATATTATGGTTTTGAGGGGTTTTAGCCCAGAGCACCAATTGATGTATTTTCTTTTGCTTATGCAGAACTTTAATCAATGCAATGAAGCTCAAAATGTAGTTTTTTTTCTTTTTTTAAGACTAAAGAAAATACAAATATAAAACAAAATGGTTTAGATAGTGTATTCTCCAGATTAGGCCGAAGACTTTGAAGAAAATGTAATATTCAGTTAAGTAATTCTCGCTAAAAATGGGATTAATTTTGAAGACCATCTACGTTTTAGCCTTAAAGAGGTTTGGAACACAGTAAGAGTTTGAGGGATGGGGATACAGAAATAAACCATTGCTGAATGGATATAATGATGTTCTACTTCAGGTTTTTTTCTTTAAAGAACATTTGGTAAAATGCTTTAAAAATATTTAAAAATATTCTGTGGCTCCAACTATATATAATTGAGATTATAATTCTCAAAGCAGTGCTTCTTTAAAACTAGGTAAAATTGTCATGTTTCTGTGACTAGATCCTAACTGCAGCTAATACTAATAATAATGGCTTTCCCTAATATGTAACAGAAAGCAGTACAAATGAACAGAGTAAATGTTAGTAGGTGGAAATGTGTAATGCTTAATTCATTAACTTAAAAAAACCAACACATAATTGTGCTTTAAAAAAGTATATAGGTAGTAATAGCATTTCTCGGTAGTATTCAGTTTGTGTGATGTAATAAAATATTGGAATTTTATGGTGTTTGAATTATTTATTGCTCTGCAACTAGTTTAGCAGCTTAAAACAGACATTATCTCACTATCTCTCATTATCTCATTTTGATTATGGGTCAAAAATCTGTGTGTGACTTACCTGGGTTCCTTGGCTCAGGGTCCCTGACCAGGCATTCAAGGTGTTGGTTGAGGCTATAGTCATCTCAAGGCAGGACAGGACAGTCTTCTCCACCTCCAAGTTCATTCATGCACTTGTTGGTAGGATTCATCTCCTCAAACGCTGTTGGTCTGAGGGCCTCAGATTCTAGTTGGCGCTTGGTCAGAGGCCTCTTCAATCCCTTGCTCAGTGGGTTTGGATCTCTCCGTAGGGAACTGTTTTCCACTGGGGGAACAAATGAAAGAGCAAGGGAGGGTAAGCAAGACAGAATTTCCCATCTTTTTGTAACCTAATTTCAGAGGTGACATCTATTACTGTATTCTGCTTGTTACAAGTGAGTTGTTAGGTCTAGGGGAGGGAATTATACAAGGGGGTGAATACCAGGAGGTTAGGATTATTGGGGCCATTTTAGAGGCAGCTTATTGCAGTGTTCAAGAACACAACTGACCTCGATGAGTGGGAGCCCACAGAGAGTAGCTGTACAAGGAGAATGCCTGTCTCAGAGTTCAGCTCCCATGGCAAGTGAGCACTGAAGGTAGCCCTAAGATAGCTGTGTTGCTGTTTGTTCTGCCTTTCTAACACTTGCTGTATTTAAGAAGTAATCTTAATCTCATTTAAGAAATCTGTCCTTTAGAAACTACATTCTTGTTTGCAGTCTGAGAAAGGAAGGGAAATTATTAGGAAAAAGGCGAAAATTAAATGGGATTGCTTTTAGGGGCCAGTTTTCTAATGGGGAAAAAAAATCTCAAAGTAACTTGTGTAGTTACACTACTGAGAAGACAAGGCATACAGTGAGTGGATTTAAAAAATTAGTTTTAGCATTTGTAAGGATTTAAAAACATGTGCCTAGGTATGTATTCCTTTACTTTGTTTAAAAAATTGAGTTACATCTCATCTAGATAAAGCCTAGAAATGTAGCTTTATTATACTGAAAGGCAAAAAGTAGTATGGTTTAACTCTGTAGACTACTTCAAGGTTGGAAATTTTTGTTTTTGCTTTTGTTTTTGTTTCTTGAAGGACTTATTATGATTCTAGATTTTAAAGCCCTTAAAAAATGTTAAAACTGGCAAATCCATGCCATGATAGACCTTTCTTTGTAAAGGAAGGAAACCCATCATCCTTGATATTTGCATAACATTTTTTTCTGCTTTTGATGGAACAACTTTTGCAGTATATTCTCTTCTGTTTGTTTTAAATCAGACTGCAAGTCCTTTTTTAAGGTTTATAAATCATATAACATGAAGCAGGCAAGATTAAACTATAGAGCTTAATAATTTTTGTTTAAAAAATTAAAAACATGGATTTTAATGAATTTAAAGACATGGATTTTAATGTGTTACTTTTCTTACTTTTCTTTCTGTGATATGTTTTACTTAAATTTGTGATCATCTTGCCATTTAGTGGTGGGGTTTAATTGCATATCCAGGTTAGCCTGTATGTAAATGTGTTTAACATCAGTGTCTCCGTAACAGGAATCTTATCCATCTTCTTCACCAATATGGTTTGTGGACTCTGATGATCCAAATCTGACTTCAGTTCTAGAACGTCTCGAAGACACTAAGAACAACAATTCGGTGAGAAAATAAACAACACTACTTTTTTTTTTCTCATGAACATAACAGAATTCAAGTGTTAAGAGGTAATATGATACAAAAGCTTGATTAATGACTATTTGATAACCTAGTCTTTAGCTCCTGTAAGATTTTTTTTTTGTCCTTCAAATTCTGTTTAGTACTCGGTTTCTCATTTTTATTCCCCGTAACTATAGTCCTATTTTAGCTCAGGAATTAGGTTGTCTCTTTCCCATGAATCCTAATCATTAAATTAAGTAAGCATTTTTGATTGGGTCCACTATCCAAGGTAGGAAAAGGGAAAAAGACTGAGATAGATGTGAGGGGGAAATAATGATTGAATGACCCCAATTGATGTTTCTGTCAAGAGTCTATATAACTCTGCAGTAAAAACCAAAGGAATATAAATTAAAAATTATTTTTTAATATATAAAGAAATCAGATTTCTTTGATTATAAAACTATTAAGTGACCCTTGTGAAAGAACTAGTGAAAGTAAAAACAATAAAAGCAAAATAGAAGTCACCCTAATTTTTCTCTACCTGATAATAAACATTGTTGACATGATGGCAATTTTTAAAAATCAGTATTTTTCTTTTGCTTGTAAAATACATATACTCTTAAACATACATTTAAGTTATATCATTTGCATTTTTCCACGATATCACAAAGTTCTTCTAGAAGAATATCAGTCATTATTTGCAGATGACATGATTGTTTACCTTAAATCCAAAGGAGTCAGTTGAAAAAGCAATTTTTAAGATGATTGATTAAAAGTTCTGTTATATAAAAATCAAGTTTTCCTAAATATCAGCTATAATCAAAAAATACAGTGGACAGGTATTTTATTGACAGCCACAATTAAAGAAAAATTAGACACCTAGGAATAAGCTTAGATGTACAAATTTTGTATCAAGAAAACTATAAACATTTGCTGAGTGGAATTAAAGACTTGACAACTGTGTTCCTAGATGTGCAGACTCCCGTATTATAAATATGTCAGTTATCTGTAACTTCATGTGAGTTTATAAATTGAATGCAATTCCAGTAAAAATTCCAACAGATTTATTTTTGGAACTTGACAAAATGACTCTAAAGTTTGTTTTGAAGAGTAAATAATAGTAATTATCTGACCAGATACTAAATAAAATATCAAGTACTAGCACTAAGCTGGACAGGTAAAGGCAGTTAGAAATTTAGAAACATAATCATGCAATTGAGAATTCAGAATCAGTTAAATTGAACCAAAATACTCAGTAAATAAAGGATAGATTATTTTATGAATAGTACTGGGAGAACTGACCATTTGAGGAAGTTAGACTGACCTCAGATTTTTGTCACAATAAGTTAGAGGTGGTTTAAACATCTATTCTTAAAATTAAGATCAGAGGAACTTCAGTGTGAGTATTACAAGAGTAATAACAAAGCCATGAAGATTAGAGGAAAAAATTAAAAGCTAGACAGACATGTGTTCACATCTCCAGCAAGGGAGGGGCAACAGGACAGGTAATGAGCAATAGACATAGCCCCCTTACCAGTGCTTCCCTTTAGGAAGTTGCCTCAAAGATCTAAAGTTGTAAGTTTTATAATAGTAGAGATGAGTGGGCTTATTTTTTGATGTCTAAAATATTCCATCAAAAAATGCTCCTAAAGTGAAATGACATAGGATAAAAAATTTGGTCCAATTTTATGAACGAGTATTTACATAAAAGAAAAAAACAAACTCATCCTCTACTCTTTCTTGTGCTCTCTGCCAGTTATTTTATAATCTAGTTTCTTGATCAAATAAGCTATCTTTTCTCACATTTAATTCATTATAATGGGTATGCTGCCACCTTTGTTGTACTAAAATTTTTACCCCTAGTTGCCAAATCCGGGACTAGTTCTTTAGTCCTAAAGTTTCTGCAGCATTTTGAAACTGTTGACTCTTTCTTTTTGAAACAGTCCTTCATTCAGCAAACACATATGCTTTACTGTCCACCAGTAAAGAGCTGGTTAAAAAAAAATTGCTGTATGGTTTTATGATAGAACATCATGTTGTTAAGAATGCAGCCAGTCTTTCCACAAGAGCACATGCAACGTTCCAAGATGTACTAAAGTGAAAAAATGAGGCAAAGCATATTTTCTATAATCTGGCCCCTTTTGTATGGTGGTTCAGTCACTAAGTCGTGTCTGTCTCTTGTGATCCCATGCGCTGTAGTCCACCAGGCTCCTCTGTCCATGGGATTTCCCAAACAAGAATACTGGAGTGGGTTGCCATTTACTTCAGGGGATCTTCCAGACCCAGGGATCGAACCCAGGTCTCCTGTGCTGCAGGCAGTCTCCGGCATTGGAAGCGGATTCTTTACTGACTGAGCCACCAGGGAAGCACGTATACAGTGCTGTAAAAAATATATAACTATGTGTACACTGGTTTGTACATACCTTTTTTAACCTGGGTTTTTACAGAAAACTGTTAGTAGTAGGACACAGAAAAATGTTTTTAAAAACGTGCCTGGCTTCTGTGCCAGGCTTTGTGATAAGTGGTCAGTATACAAGACAAGTCCTGTCTCTGTCCTCTGAGGATTTCCATCAAATCACTTTCTCCTGTTTCTGTCTCTTACTACCTTGCCTTGGTCTTCTCTGAGCTCTTATTCCTTGGTCCACCTCTTTGTTCTCTTTCTGTGCTTTCTCTGAGTAATCTCTTCTACCCCTAGTACTTAAATTGTGGCCTATATTCCAATGATTCCTAAATTTGTATCTCTAGATAAAATTTTGTCTCCTGAGTTTGACACCCATTATTTGTCTATATATCACATAGATTCAGGGAATCTCACTCAGGTGTGCCATGGCTGTTCAAAATGATTACATCTAAAATTTAAGTTCATCTGCATCTTAGTACTCCGCCACCCCCATCACATTTTCCCTCAAAAATTTCTCTCTGTGATTGTGAATGGGGCAAAATGAAATAATGAAAGTTGTTACCCATGCCTGAATGTGGGAACTATCTTAGAGTTCTTTTTTATACCAGTGTTTCCTGACCCCTGCTCCTCAACCCGAAACTATCTAGTAAATTTCTAAGACTTGTTCATCTCCCTTCTAAATATTTCCTAAATTCTTCCCCCCTGGTCTTAAGTTTCTTCTTCTGATCCCTTAAACACCTTTTGGGGGGAGCATGGTGTTGAAATTCCCGGGAGGTGTATGGCCCTGCTTGTTACTGCCTGGTGCACCTCTACGACCACGCGGCTGTCTCTCCCACAGTGCTCGGGGAGCTCTTCCTGTACCAGGGAATGGAGTGTCCAGGTCTGTCCAGCTCACCCAGCCACCTCTTTATTATGTACTGAGCACAGAACAGAGCTTATCAGATGGAGAACAAATCCACAGTGGGGCTTTGCTGTTTTTTAAGCTTGAGGATACTTTTGATACTAATTTACTGCTCAGCTTTCCTCATTTTCATTTGCTCCATTGTCCACTTTGGAAAGGCTTGTTCTTTGCTTTGTTTAGCCCATTCTAATTCTGTTTCTGTTTTCCCTTAGTCCTTCATAAATCTGCTTCTTTCTCTTCATCTCTTTTCCTGGTTGGCAACATCTAGGAAACTGTTCTGACCAATTGAAGTAAGTTGCCTTATTTGCTCCCAGTCAGGTCTACTGATAGTGACCATTCTTCTGAAATCATAGTGCTAAACTTATACATTGAAAACAATGTATATTTTTTAAACAATGAAAAATGTATTTGTGCATATAATTTACCTTGCTTACTTAAAGTAAATATGTTCTAAAAATCTGAATTTAAAAGTGGAAAGGAATTATTCTTTGCAGTTTTCCTAGTGAGGCCTTTTTTTTTTTTTTTTTGACAAACACTTAAGAGCCTATAAGTGTCAAGTGTTTTTGCAGAAGATTTCATTTAATCTTTACCCTTATGAGAAGGTTTTAGTTTCCTTATTTTCCAGATGAGGAGACTCAGACTCAGGGCATTAGGTACTGTATCCAAGGTTGTCTAGGTTCCAAGGCTCTGTCTGCTAGACCACATTTGCCTCTGTACTTGCAAATGAGTGGCTGTGAAATATATAATTTTATAATCCATGTGCAACAACGCTGCTTCTGTTTTCTGTAGCCTCGTTAATGTATTAATGTGCTCTTATAAGTTATTAAGAAAAGAAGTTAACAACTGAAAATTAGGCAGTGTTTGGAGCTTCTCTTCCTCTGCCATTTTTTTCATGTCATTCTGCTAGGCAGCCCCTAAAATATTTCTTAAGATTGTTATTTTATCTGTAGGCTGTAATTGAGCAATAGTAAACTTTTTTTTTTTCCATTTCCTACTGGATTAGTTACAATAGTTGTAGCATTATTCATGTCTTCTAAGGGCTCTTTAACGTAATGCTTATTTACTGAAATGTGTTTTGTAGCTTCGTCAGCAATTGAAGTGGTTGGTATGTGAACTCTGCAGATTATATAACCTTCCTAAGCACCTGGATGTTGAGATGCTAGATCAACCACTACCCACGGGTCAGGTAAAGTAAAAATTCTCAAGTGTTCAAGAGCTAAAATACATTGTCTCATGCACAAATAAAATTAGGATGATTTCTCATTATTATACAACTTATTTAAGAGTTAGTTTTTGTTTTCCTGTTGAATTGTTTTGTTTGTTTCAGATACTAAAAATAGCCTTTTCATTCTTGGGAGCTGCTGGTTATATTTACTATGACAGGCAAACAATTGCCCTTGTCCCCATCACCACCTTTTTGTTGTTAATATTTCTGGTTGCCATAACTGTTCCTTGCTTCTGCAGTTGTTTGCTTTTGTTTATTTACTTACCTTCACCTGAGAATGCCATCTTTCTGCCGTTTTGTGCTTCGAAAGGCCTAACTCTAATGTTATCTCCTCCATCAGCAGAAGTACCCACTTGCTCACCACCACCTCTAACTTCTCTGGATTTCTGGATTTACCTATTTAGGTATAATTTCGTGGCTTGTACTATAACAAAGATTTAACTCTTATACCACCCACTTACCCACCTACCTCCCGTTCCTAAAACATCTTTATATTTAGTCATATGAATAATCATCATTAGGACTTTGTAGTATAGTTTCCTGTTATATTTCCTTTGTACAGCTTTTTGCTTTGCGGTGTCTTCCTTAGTAATAATTCTTAGTTTAAAAAAGTTATGTCCTGTCTCTTTTCTGTGAGATCTCCCCTCTCTTCTTCAGCCTTTGGTTTCTTCTGTACCAGTCTCAGCAGGTTGTTTTCTGGGCTGGCTATTCAGCGGTCATCTTGAAATTTTTCTTGTTTCTTCTACTGGAGTAGTAGATACATTGTTTTCAGATTTCATGTTTCTTTCTTGGCTTACCTCTTTTCATTTCCCTGGAGTAAAATGATTTTAGTCAAGTAAAATCTTAAGAAAACATGAAGAGGTGGTACATTTCTGAGTTCTTAACTTCTTAAAAAAAAAAAAAAAAAAGCCCAGACCACCATAGGTTTGAATCCTGATCACTGCTCCTTAGTTGTATCCCCTAATTAACTTAGGCTAGTTACCTAGCAGGATGTTCCCCAGTTTCCCATGTGCAAACTGGGAGAGATGCTAGTAATACATATATCTGCGGGGACATGTAAAGATTAAATAGGTTGTTACATGTAAATCATTTAGGGCAATGCCTGGTGCATAATAAATGCCCAATAAATGTTAACTGCTATTATATTCTTCACTTGATTGGTAGTTTGGTTCAATGTGTAATTCTTGGTTGAAAAAAATTTTACCTCAGAATTTCAGACTGTGCTGTTGTGTCTAGTCAGTAGGTATGCCATTCTTAGTCTTGGTCATCTCTGCGTGACTTTCAGGAAGCTTTTAGGACTTTGTCCTTCCCTTGGTGTTCTGAAATATCACAGTGGTTTACTGAGTCGTGGTTTGTTTGGTTTTCTGTTGTTTTTGAGCACTTAGTATGGATGGATCTTGTCAAATTTGGACTCTCGAGTCTTTCTTTTTGGGTAGATGTTCTTATATTTTTTTTCCTGTGGCACTTTCTCCTTTCCATTCTTTTCTTTGTTCACCTTGGAATACCTACCAATAGGATTTTAGACCTCCTTGCTTGAATCTTTGTATCTAATTATCACTATATTCTCTCTTTGTCTTAATTTCAAATTCTGAAACATTTACCTTTCAATTTTTGAAAATTTTATTTGAACAGTCATAACTTTATAAGTTTTATTTTGGCTCTTTAGTACTGGTTAACCAGTTACCCCAGAACATAATGGCTTAAACAACACTTTATTCTCTGTCTTAGGATTGTGTGGGTTGGTTAGGCTTAGTTGGACAGTTTTTCTGCTGACCTCACCGTGCAGTCAGAGAGTGGCTGGGACTTGTTATTTGGACATGTGACCGCACTGGAATGTCCAACATGGCTTCTTTGTTCGCATGTCTGGTGCCTGCTGTTTCCTCTCATGGCCCTTCTTACCACATGGCATCTCATCATTCCAGGTCTCTTATCGTGGCTTCTCTTCCTTTAGAAAGGTAGTCAGAATTCTTATTTTTGGCTTTCAAGAGCACAAAAGTGGAAGCTGTCAGGCTTTTTTTAAAGTTTAGATCTGGAATTGACACAGTGTCATTTCCACCATGTTTGCTGGTTAAAGCAAGTCCCAGGGCCAGCCCAAGTTGACAGTGGGGTGGGGTCCATACAAGGGGCGAATGCTGGGAGTGTGTCTCATTGTGGGTCCTCTCCAAAGATGAACGAACCGTAAGTTCTAAAAGCTTGTTCTCTGATTATTCCTTATTCGTAGCATTCTATTTTTGTTTTGTTGATGTAATCATAAGTGTCTTTAAGGAGTTACTTTGATATTCTCCCTCAAGCATCTCTATTTCTCTTTAATAAGTTTAATAATTTTTTTTTCTAATTTATCTTGGTTTGTTTTTTTCTTTTTGAAGACTTTCCTCATATATCTCTTTATTCTGTTGCTTTTTCATATTTTTTCCTTTTTTTCATTCATATTTGAAAGAGGTACTAAAAGGCTGATAAGGAGTCCTTTGTGGCCAACACTTGCCAACTGATACAGCTTTTTGGAGGAATTTAAGCTAGCTTCCATCCCTTATCCTCCACTCCCTGTTTCCTGGTATAATCATAAGTGATGGCTGGAACTGTCTGGTTTCTCTGGACATGAAACCTTGTCTCCTGCTTGAGAAAGACGTGTCTGCCAGAGTTCTGCTTAAGGAGAGCGGTGTGTTTTGGGGCTGGACAGTCGCTCTGTTGTTGGCCTTGGTTAGTCTGTGTCTCACTCCACCCATCACCCCTGCTGTCAGGTGTCCTGGTGTCTTCGTCTGGAGCCTCTCCAGGGCGCTGCGGGACAGATTAGCCTGCCGGTTTACCCCCTAACCTGTGGCTTGGCTTGTTTGCTCCACTTAAATCACCATTCTCCAGTTCACTGTCATCTTCTAGCATGAGTTGTCTTTTCTGCTGGTAGCCCTCTTTTATTTTTTTGTTACATTGTGTGTGTGTACAGTGTTCAACCTTCATGGTATGTCTTCATCATAGTTCTAGTGGAGCCTCAGAAAAGAGATGGGAGAAAAGTCCATTCTGTGTTCAACTTTGCTTCTTTAGAAGACATAGGTTTTTCACTTAACAGTATATCATGGACACAGTACATATAGACCTACCTTGTTTTTCATGGCCATGCATATATTAATAATTCCATATAGGGATATAACTTATAAATTACATGAATAAGTTTCCTAATTTTGACTCTTCCTTGCATTCACATAATATACATTCAGTACCTATGTAGGTTGGGAGTTGGGGGTAGAACACAATAGATATGATACCTTATACTGGGGTTTTTCTACTTTAAGTAGAGTCTAATATAGTCTCTTTCCTTTTAGGCTCCTCTTGTTTAATTTTGGTATCAGAGTATAAGCAGACTCATGACTTGGGAAGCGTGGTGTATTTTTTTTCCCTAAGATCTCAAACAGTTGAAATCAATTTTCAGCTAGGGGGATGGTTTTGCCTCCCATGGGACACGTGAAAGTATTTGGAGATACTTTGTATTGTCATGGTGGGAGGGGTGGGGGAGTGTGCTGTTGGCTTTTTGTGCATAGAGGGGATATTACTAAACATCCTGCAATGTCAGGATTATATGGTGTGTAGTTATAGTTCTTTATTATTGCTGTATTTATTCCATTGTACCATACATACTTATCCGTCTGACTGTTTACTGACTTTTGGTTTGATTCCAGTATGCTGTCAGGAACAGTGCTACCATGATCGTTTTTGTCTATAGTACATGGTACACCTGTGCAAGTATGTCTCTGGGCATGTATTTAGGAATTGAATTACAGGGGCATATGAAGGTCAATTTCTTCATTTAAGAAGAAATTATTATTCTTAATTATTCTCAAATTAAGAGAATTCTTAATTCTTAATTCTTCTTAAAAATTCTCAAAAATTATTAAGAAAAAATTTTTAAAGATTCTCAGGCAGCTTTGGGGTTTTTAGTTTTTCACTGTGATCAGAATATGGCCTGTAAACTCTCAGCTGCATTAGCAGCAGTTGCTTATACTTAACCAGTGATGTCTTTGATTATTGCTGTTTCTTGTACTCCATGGTTTTCCCTCTCTGAAATATATCTCTGAATAATGTATTCTTTTTTCTAGAAAGGATTTCTGAGGGTGGATATGAGGAGTGTTCCTTGAATACTCAGTGTCTGTTTTTATTATTTGTTTAATATATTTATTTGACTTTGTGTAAAGTACTCTGTGTAAGTGCTGAGGATCCGGTGCTGAATAAACACAGGTATGGCTTGCATCCTGATGGAACTCAGGGAATTCTAAATACATACCTGAGTCTTTTCCAAGTTCTTTATACTTTTTTCTTCTGGTGTATTTTGTTACAGATGAAAAGTCTGAAACCTGTCTGATTCTTAGTTCTTTATACTTTTTCTCTCTGGAAATTGATATGTTTTTTTTTCTTTAACTGTCAAGTATGGGGTTTTACTTTTCAACATTACTTTGGGGCATTCAGAGCTTGATATTTTGACATCCTTCTTTAGGTTGGTAACATTTGTCTCTTTCTTTCCCTCATTTTCTGAATGAATATTGGATCTCTATATTCCAGGTCTCTTTTCCCTTAACTCTTCTCTTATTTTAATCACCTTCTTCTCACCCCACCCCCCATCTCCTTTTTCTCCACATTTTAGGGGAATGTCACAGTTTGGTTGTCTTCTTTAATCATAAATATTTTGTTCATTCAGGTCCTTTGTGCTCTCTGGCCCTTCTACTAAGTTGTTTTTTTTTTTTTTTCCTTTGAGGGGAGATATTTTTGATTTCCCAGAACTCTCTTGTTTTTTTACATAGTAATATTTTTAGATTTTGTGGATGCAGTATCTTCTCAATTACTGCTAAAGATTCCAGATAGATTTTTTAAAGTATTAGTTTAATTTTTGGTCTTAAGTTGTGGCACGCTGGGTCTTTGTCACAGTGCATGGACTGTTTTCTAGTCATGGTGTGTGGGCTTCAAGGATGTAAGGGCTCAGGAGTTGTGGCACACAGGTTTGGTTGCCCTGTGGCATATGGAATCTTAGTTTCCCGACCAGGGGTCTAACCCATATCCCCTGCATTGGAAGGTGATTCCTTAACTGCTGGACCACCAGGCAAGTCCCTCCAATTCAGATTTTAAATTGTTTTATTGCTTTCATTGATCATGCTTCAGGCCACTTCTGCTTGTTTAACTTGGTGCCTTTCTTTCAGATTGCTAGTTTCTTCAAATATCTGGTGATGCCCGATTATCTCCTCGTTTTTGGATGGGGTATGAGTTGTTATGCGTGTCCTCAGCAGTTGTCACTCTTCTCTGCTGTAGCCTCTCCTGGTTTTTCAAACCTGTGCTCTGCCTGTGGTGTGTGAATGGGAGGTGCTTGACAGGTGGCCTTTGCAGTTCCTGAATAAAAGGAAGAGAGAAATCTGTTTGGAGAGTTTGCTGCTGCATTGAGTTACGTTAAAAAATTTTTTTTCCTCTGGTTCTGACACTGACACTGAGAGGCCAGCAAGGTTAACCTCCTATATGAGCGTGATCCTTACCAGCTGTAGTTGGACAAATAGAGTAGGAATTTCTGGGGGGAAAAATACCAAGTTTTTAAAGTCCTAGAGAACTCCATGTCCTGGAGAACTGTGCTCTGGGTCCAGGAAGCTTGTCTTTATGAACTCTGATTAAACTAGATATAAAAGCTCTTCCTAAAACCCCATCTGACTCATTGTGAATGAGAGTTAAGTTGTGGCTTATACAGAAATATTCTGTGGTAAATAGCATGTTATAAAAAAAGAAAAATAGCTCTTTAGTTGAAATGGTGATTACTTTATAACTTTTAGTTTTGTGCAGTGTCTATGCCTTTATAACACATTTAACTTTTTAAAATGTAAACTGTAGAATTTATGGAAAGATTCAGGTTTTTCAAACCTTAAAAGGTAGATATTTTAAGGAACGCTTGGTTTGGGGTATTTTAAACGAAAAAGAAGCCATTGGCCTTATAGGCATAGTGATATGTATAAAATGTTTTCTTATTTTAAATTAGAATATTTAAAATATTAATTAGAATATGTTTAAATTTTTTTTTCCGTTTGCTTTATATTTGACTAATTGCCTTTGTTAATTTCTAAGGCATCTGTTAAGTTGAATTTTTCAAAAATTTTCTTAAAAAGCTGATAAATATTTGTCAAAGCAGAATTTAAGAGTAAATGTTTCAGTTTTAATGAGCTGTTAGTGGAATTGCAGTGACAAGTAGTTTGTCCCTAAAGTCTTCCGATATGCTGTGTGCTTACTTGTTCTGTGTAGTCCTGGCAAACTTTTTTTCTTTTCAGAATGGGACAACAGAAGAGGTGACTTCAGAAGAGGAGGAAGAGGAAGAGATGGCTGAAGTAGGTATTTTATGTAAAAGTAGCATTTCATAAATATCTTCATTTTTGGACATTTTAGTAATTTTCTAGTCTCCTTTATAAAACCATTGTTAATGTGGAATAATGAGAAGCACATTGTATTTGAAGTTTAATACAGTTTAAAAATCTGGCTTTATCTCTAATTCATCATATGCTTTTTAGCAAATTGCTTATCTGATGTCCTTGGATTTGATTTCATGGAAAATAAGAGCTCTTAACATTTAGTACTAAAATTATATTTGCATTTAATAGTAATCAGTACTTAACCTGATTTGGTTTAATAGGAACTACTAAGTTTCAAAAGTTTGAATAAAAGGGGAATTTGAGAACAATTAAAGGGACTATTCATTAGATGTAATGAAAACTATCTCATATTGAAAACTTCAGAATGTCAAAGAGGAAATTCCAGAGACACTGAGCTTTACATCAGTTTAGTTGCCAGTCATTGATAAAATTTTAGAGGTTTTCAGACTCTGAAGCTTTGCATTTAAATTCAAACTTCATAATGAAGATCTCTTTCTCTATACTGACCTGATAAAAGGCAAGTTCCACAACCTTGGTTTTAAAACATTTTTCTGTTTTGGGTCTTAAAATTGATTCAGGTTATTACCTTATTTTTCTTGATTTGGAAAAATTTAAATCTAAAATTCACTTCTTAGGATGCCTTATAACTAATGTAGTTGGAGGTTTGTTTTGTGAGTCTGAAAGTAAAAATAATTCTTTTTTGGAAAAAATAACTTTATTTTTGACTGTGCTGAGTCTTCGTTGCTGTGCCAGTTTTTCTCTAGTTGCAGAGAGCGGGGTCTGTTCTTCCTTGCAGTGCGTGGGCTTCTCATTGTGGTTGCTTCTCTTGTTGCCCAGCACAGACTCTATCTAGGGTGTGGGGGCTTCAGTAGTTATGGCACATGGGCTCTAGAGTTGTCATTCCTGGGCTCTAGAGCACAGGCTCAGTAGTTGTGGTGCAGAGGCTTAGTTGCTCTGTGGCACGTGGGATCTTCCTGGACCAGGGATTGAACCCGTCTTCTGCATTGGCAGGCAGAATCTTTGCCACTGAGCCACTAGGGAAGCCCTAAAATAATTCTTAACATTATCCAATTAGAATGAATTTTGGAGATTATAGGAAGTTTTTTTTAATGTTTACATGAAGTTTAACTTTGGAATAAACTGAATTAAAATTTTAAACTTTTTATTGAGCCCAGTATATAATAAAGTAGACATTGTACTCAAAGAGTTTATGTACCTTTCTTTTTTTCATTCACAAGATAATATGAAGGAAGGATAGCAACATTTGGGTAAACCTGGAAAGGTAGGATAGACTTTGGAGATGTCAGATTAGGATAGGTGAAAAGATATTCTAGGCAACTAAAATAATGTGGTAAAAAGGCCCAGAACAACCCTGGGCATGGTGTTTGAGCACATTGCAGGTTGTCCTTTTGGAAGAAGATTGATGTGTTGGAGTCTTGGAAAGCAAGTTTGTCTAGAAAAAGCAGATGGCTGAGTTTTGAATTAGAGACAATATTTGTTTATATTTGGTGTGATTGTTGATAAGGCCTTAAGCAGAAAATAGTGTACCGTGAATATTGTTTTGTAAAGATGATAATGATGACTTCTGTGTTGTTTAATACTGAGTGGAGAAATTTTTTGGGTTGGGATATGGCTGAGGTTGAAGTTGGAGGAGGAGATACAGTCCAGCACTCTGAAGAAAACAAGTGTAGATGGTAAATCATAGCTGAAATGTGCAATCCAGGGGAAATCGGCTCTATGAAGCATGAAGTCATAGACAGGGTCTAAATAAGAAAGGAATAGGAGTTGAAGAGATGGCAGTCCAAGAAAAAGATCATTGAGTCTGGGTGGAAGTGGTCTAAATCAACCTGGTCTAGAAATCATGAATTAATCTGCTTGATAAAATGGAGATAAAGTATAGACTACTTCTTTAGAGATTTTGATGACTGAAGTAAAGTTGGAAATAAGAAAATAGATTTATACAAATGTATGCAGAATTTTTTAATGTGTAAGAGCAGATGATAAGGGAAGGAGGGAGAAGAATTATGTGGAGATGAATGATGTTGACTTAGAGATGGTGTTTTAATTCTTTTTTTAAACTTTTTTCCTAATTATAAAAAATCAATATGTGCTCACTACAGAAAACTTGGAAAAGAAGAAAAAACGCAGATAATAGTATTTCAGTATATGTCCTTTTCTTTTTTTTCTGTGCTTATTTTGACATAATTAACATTCTGTGTATTCAGTTTTGTATTCTGTGTCTTTTATTTCATTATTGATATAGAAGAAGCCAGTATACCGTATTGGCATTTTAACGGTCTTCTGGCATTCCATTGAATTAACTGTTCTGATATTTTGCACATGAAAATTTTGGTTTTGTGGTTATAAAGTTGAAATGGGCAAATAGATTTGTGCCTATATCTGTGTTCACATTTTAGACTAGGTACTAAACTAAATCTAATAGATTTTTAGAAGTCAGGTTAAAGTTCTTGGTACTTCATGCTGTACTATTTCAAAACTTCCTCTTAATAGGAGATTTAAAGCCATTTAAGATGGTTATGGCTTTGTAAAAGTATTAAATATGCTTTACTCAGTTTCTAGCTTTAAAATATAGGATATAAAAGGAGAGAACCTTTTAAATTGGATGGTGAAAGCTTTTCTCCCCTCCTCATAGGATATATGTATTTCTCTCTTCTATGTTCTAGGTCAAGAATAATTTAACTTTTGGCATGAGCTTGAGTAGCTAAATTTTTAATTTTTTTGTAGGATATAGAAGACTTGGATCATTATGAGATGAAGGAAGAAGAGCCCATTAGTGGGAAAAAGTCAGAGGATGAAGGAATTGAAAAAGAAAATTTGGCAATATTAGAGAAAATTAGGAAGACTCAAAGGCAAGACCATCTAAATGTAAGTATTGTATAAATATCTAGAACCTGGACTTTTGTGGTTAAGTAATTACAGTTGACTCTTGGATGCTGACCTTGCAGTCAGAAATCCACATGTAACTACAGCCAGCCTTCTATATCTGCAGTTCCACATCCAAGGATTCAACTGCAGATAGTGTAGTATGTATTTATTGAAAAAGTCTGCATATAAGTGGATCCATGCAGTTCCAACTTGTCTTGTTCAAGAGTCAGCTGTAGAGGAATAATATAAATACAGGGCAATTCAATAAGATACCAACCTCAGCCAGGCCTCTCCATCCCTGCCTTGGTAGTAGGTTCAGTCATATGTTTTATTGCCCTAGTTTTATTTTTTCCCCTAACGTTTCTCATCTACTGATAGCTCCTTTCTACCCTGTTCATCTGTTTTTCTACTCTGTTCATCTGAAATCAGTTACTGTCCAACCTGCTTATCCTGTTTTCTCTTTTTACCCTTTTCCTATGGAATCTGTAAATTTAAATTCAGTCTCTCCTACAAAGTGTAATTCAAATTCTCTCTTCTTCACGAAGCTGGTATCTGGTTTGCTCTGCTATGACAGAACCAAAAGTAACTTTTTCTTTTGACTTAACATCTTTTATATGAAACAGCATGGTAACAAACACAGCTGTGTGGCTTCAGTTTCCCAACTCTATAATGTGGACATTATGTACCGTTTAGATGATTTCTGTAAATAATAAATGAGAATGATGTATATAAAATGTTCAGTGTAGAGAAATATCAAATGAAAGTCTAGCTCTCCATCTCAACACTTAACTGTTTACCTACTGCCTTTCTGTTAAAGCTGTTTATCAACCCCATGAAATCTGAGAACCAGTTCTTTTGTCCTGAGCACAGATTCTCAAACACAGGGAGTGAATTGTTGTGCAAGGAGATGAAAAGTGTTGTAAACAGGAAGATTACTCTCATGTCGTCAGTCTTACTTACTGTACTAATGTAACTGGCAGATCTTTCTTTAGAGGGCAAAGAAATTTAGCCAAGTCTTTACCTTGATTATTAAAAAATAAATAAAAGCTCGTGGTATTCAAGTTAAAGATAGTTACTCTTACTTTCTATATCTTGTGATTGCATCCAGTTTGTGTGTTATAGTCAAACAGCTACAAATTATTGAATACTATCACATGACATATACTAAATCCTTTAAACTTTGTATATACCTTTGCATTTAATTTTCATAACCACTGTGTGAAATATTCTTCCTACTCTACAGATGTGAAACTGGGGTTTTTACTCATCAAGTAACGTAGCCAGATTTTCTACCTCACCTTAAAGTGTAGTGCAATTTTTAAGATGTAGCATTTAAAATTTTACACAGATGTATAGAACAGTCTTTTGGATTCTGTGGGAGAAGGCGAGGGTGGGATGATTTGGGAGAATGGCATTGAAACATATATAATATCATATGTGAAATGAATCGCCAGTCCAGGTTCGATGCATGATACAGGTTGCTCGGGGCTGGTGTACTGGGATGACCCAGAGGGCTGGTATGGGGAGGAAGGTGGGAGGGGGGTTCAGGATGGGGAGCACGTGTATACCTGTGGTGGATTCATGTTGATGTATGGCAAAACCAATACAATATTGTAAAGTAATTAGCCTCCAAGTAAATAAATTTATATTAAAAAAATAAAAAAAAATAAAATTTTACAAGGTCAGGTTTTCTTTTTTTTTTTTAATTCAGAAGACATTCTAAATGTTTTTCTTATGATAAATAGTTCTATTCATATTCAGTCTTAAGATAAGATACTGGTGCCTTTTAATCTTCAGAGGAGTTGGAACACTGAAAAGTACTGAAACCAGTTGTATGTATGTGGACATGTTTCTCTATTTCTTAATATGTAAACTATAGATTATTAGTATATTCTTGATTATAAGGAAACTGCTTTAGTTAATGTATCATGTTGAGGGTCTTCTAGTATTTTCAAAAATGCATGGAGCCCCTACACATCTATTAAAATGGCCAAAATCTGGAGCACTGACAATACCAAATGGCTGGTGAGGATATGGAGCAACAGGAAACTTTTCTGATTGCTGATAGAAAAATAGTGTCTGGCAGATTCTTTAAAAACTAAACATATTCTTACCATACAATCCAGCAGTTGAGCTCCTTGGTATTTGCTCAAATAAACTGAAAAGTTATGTCCACACGAAAACCTGCACATGGATTTTTATAGCAGCTTTGTTCATAATTGCCAAAGCTTGGAAGCAACCAAGATAATCTTTGGTAGGAAAGCAAATAAACTGTAGTACATCCAGGCAATGGAATATTAATCCCTGATAGAAAAAAAGTAATGAGTTGTCAAGACAGGACATAGGCCTGGAGGAACCTTAAATTCATGTTACAGGTGAAAGAAGCCGATCTGAAAAGGTTGCAGACTGTGTTTCAATTATATGGCATTCTGGAAAAGGCAAAACTATGTAGACAGTAAAAAGATCCGTGGTTGCCAGGGAGTGGGGGCTGGGGTGGGATTAATAGGTGAAGCGCTGAGGACTTTTTGGGCAATGAAAATACTTTGTACGTTACTGTAACGTGTGGATGCATGTCATTATACGTTTGTCCAGATCCGTAGAATGTACAGCACTGAAAGTGAACCATAAGATGGTGTAATGATGTGTCCAAGTAGGTTTATAAGTTGTAAGAAATACGCCCCTGAAGGATGCTTGATAATGAGGGTGACTATTGATTGTGAGGGGCAGTTATATAGGAAATCTCTGTACTGTTCTCTTAATTTTGCTGTGAACATGAAACTTCCCACCCCAGTAAAACCACAAAAAAGAAAATAAATTAAAAAAAAATTGATGAATTTGAAATAGACTCTTATTAGTTCTAGGGTATTGAAGTGGTCATGGTGATCTGGACATAAATTAGTCTTTTTTTTTTTTTTTTCAGATGACAAATAGTAAATGAATCAGACCTGTTCCAAATTTGTATTCCTGTTGCAACTTTATGATATTGATTTAATTTTTTTGACTTCTTAAAGTGTTAAGTGGTGATCCATTTTTACAGTCTCATTGTGAACATTTATTTCAGGTTCAGATACCTTAAATCTTTAGTTATTTGAATCAATAAATCCTGGTAAACAGCAAGTTTTATATTTCAGGGTGCAGTGTCTGGGTCTGTACAAGCTTCAGATAGACTTATGAAAGAGCTCAGGGACATATACAGATCACAGAGTTATAAAACAGGTAAGGATCTCTGGATCTCTGCTGTTGTCCTTATGCCTAAAGTTTTCAGATATAATATAATTTCTCATAGTATAACTGGACAGAAACAGAAATGTTTGTTAACTTTATTTTAGGAATGTGAAATGAAAATGCAAATTTAAGTAACCAAAAGATGTGGGGGATAAAATAGCATGAGTTCACTTATTGTTTGGATTTTTAGAAATTGTTTTTATGGACACATTTTTTGTCTTCTTGTTGATAGGGATTCATAGGATTTTAATCTTCTGGGTATAGAAAGGTACAAGAAATATCTGCTTTAGAAAGTAAATAAGATGAATATGTTTTATTGTACAAAGAATTATTGCCAAGTTAATTTATGTTTTTTATTCCTTTTTTTGAAACGACAAACTCATAAACATAATCAACTGTTATAGAGAGAGTTAAAATAGGTTTTTTTTTTTTTTAAATTATAGTTTGACTTAAGAGTTCTTTCTTAACCAGTAAGACTTAAATATTGTGGAACCTCCATAACTGACATAAAATTCCCTCATACTATTGCAGAGAGTCTAAAAGTACTGTATAAGATAAAGAGCCAAACTTTACTTTCTTTGAAAAAAGTAGCATTATAATTCATTCAGAATTTTTCAGAGTGATCAAACCTAAATCATTAGAGCTTATTTAAAAACAAACAATCAGCCTCTCCCCTTTATAGAACAAGATAAGTCAGACTTGTTTCTGAGATTATTACAAGTTTTGGTGTCCTAACAGTTCTTATAAGAAGTCTGAAAGTTTGTGTGTAGAAACCTAATAAAGTTTAATATTTGAATACTATTTATAGTGAAAATCATCACTTGTTTGTTATGGCATTATTTTGTAGTAATAAAAAATTAAATTAATAACCAGATATATGGTGAGCTTAATTAAATCATGGCTTATCCATAAAGTAAAATACTGTAGAATTATTTTAAAAATTGACAATAAATTTCTATATACTAAGCTGGAAAAAATGCCCCCTGAAAGATTATAAAACTATCTGTTAGAGGGATTCCATTTTAATTGAAATGTTTGTATATGCATAGGGGAAAAGTCTTAAGTACATGTGATTTTGCATAATCTTTTTTTTCCTTTTGCAGTGAATGGTAAACAGTTTCTCAACCCCACAATCCTCTTCATGATGACTTTAGTTATCTATTTATGGCATAAGATACTCTGTTCCATCACAAGAATTATTACATTACAACTTAGCTGTTATGTTTTAATAGCAAAATTTCTTGATTTTGTTGGCTATATAGTGTGTACATTTACAGCAGAGCAATAGTTATAAGATCAAGTGCAACAGTTATAAGTAAAGAGTAACTAACATGCCCTATATCATTACAGGGATTTATTCAGTGGAACTCATAAATGACAGTTTATATGACTGGCATGTTAAACTGCAGAAGTAAGTGCTTTTTTATGCTAACCCACTCTTTTTAATGGTAGACTATCACAATGAGATTTCCTCCCTGCTTAATTTGGTACCTATTTACTATGGCTTCTTCTTAGAACTTTAGATCCTGTTTGTATAGAAGTAGTTCTTAGGTTGTTAAAATGAGCTGTTTCTCGGGCTTAATAAGTAATGAGAAAGCAGGAGGAGGAAAAGAAGGGCCAGCTGTGGGAGAAAGTGTTTCATGGAGTTAGTGAGACAATTAGGAACTATACAAACAAAAGTGTATAAATAACTTGATGAGTTAGTATCCATTGTGTACTCGAAGTAAGAAATGAGGAGATCTTTATATAAACAGTTGTAGACAAATTTAGGTTTTGTTAGTGATTTCACTTGTCCTTGGTAAATTTCTCTCATTGAACCCTTTGTCTAATAATTTAGTTTGAGAGAAGCAGATTAAATTTTTGAGTTCTTGAGAAGACTGTGTACATATGACCCTTTCCTTTAGGATAACTGCTAACTTTGCATGCCATTTGAGAGAAGAGATTTAGAATACTGTGATCTCTTCTTTGGACATTTAATCTCAAGGAATTGGAGACTATAGTAATTTGTTTTTCTAGGGACCATAGAACAACTTTAGACTTTCTCTGTTTGAAACTTACCCTAGGGGCTCTGTTTTTAGCTTTTGGAATGGTTCATTTTTAAAGTTAGTGAGGAAAAAAAATCTGACCTTTTTGTTTGAACTGTTTTTTTGTTTTGTAATTCTTAGGGTGGATCCTGATAGTCCTTTGCACAGTGATCTTCAGATTTTAAAAGAAAAAGAAGGCATAGAATATATTTTGCTTAACTTCTCTTTTAAGGTAAGAAAAATTTTAAGGGGACTACATATGCTTCTAATGCAACATATATTTGTACAATTGCTTTGGAAACTATTTGGTATAACTTGGCAAAGTAGAAGATACTTGTACCCTATGGTCCAGGAATTCTCCTTCTAGATACACAATCTGCAAGAAATGAGTACTTAAATGTGCCAGGAGACAAACACAAGAATGTTCAAAGCAGCATTGTTTATAATAGGCTCAAATAAAAATAACCTAAGTGTCTCCCAGTAAAATTGAGAACTGTGGTATTCATAAAATGGAATAGAGCTATGTACAACAAGATAGATGAATCTTGAACACGGTTTGAGCAGAAAGCAGATCCAGAAACATGTTTTGTACAGTTTCGTTTATATAGAGCTCAAAAATAGGTAAAACTAAATTGTTTAGGGCATGCATTCTCATTGGAGGCAGGTCTCTCTCCTTCCTCGCTCCCCACCCCACACCCAGTGCAGTGAAAATTGGTCCTTGGAGTGGAAAAGGCTTAGATGTTAAGATGGCCTGTAGCCGTTCAAGGGACCATAGTATGTATATACATACACACTATGTCTGAGGTGTTAAAATTTGATGAGGGAGCAGGACAGGGAAGAATTAGGAAAAAAAATACTCTAAAAAGGCTTGTTAGTGGGACAGAAATGAAAAGAAGGCTGAGAAGCATTAATGGATTCATACTTGGAAATGAAGATGCGAGTACCATACAGTTAAGATAGCAAGTACGTCTAGGTAAGAGGGAGGGAGTTGTGAGCTGAAAGGGACATCTGGGGGCTTCTTGGATACTGGCTATTGTCTCTTTCTTGACCAGGGTGGTGGTTGTGTGGATACAGTTTCGTGCTAATGTGTAACAGTATACCTATATACTTTTCTAAATTTATGTGTTGTGTTTAACAACTTTTTTTTTTCAAGTTGCTAAAAAACAAAAGTTAAAGAAGAATGGCAATGGAATCTAGATAAAATGTATTGATTTACTATGGACTCTGGATAAGTGTAGTGGTTTTAAGCCTTTGTTTAAAAACATTGTGAAGCATTTCTAAGGGATTATGTTTTAATTATTTGGAGCTGGTTTTTGACTTGTTCTGTGAAATTGAGAAATTGTGTAACAGCTGTCTTGCAGATAAACATTTTTTTCTATTTCAGTTAGACTTCAGTGCGTTTTAGTTGATAGAACGAACAGCAGTCCTCACCTTTTTGGCACCAGGATGGGTTTCATGGAAGACAGTTTTGCCACAGACTGGGTCTGGAGGTGGTTTGGGGATGATTTAAGTGTGTTACATTTTTTGTGTTATTCTATTATTATTACATCAGCTCCACCTCAGATCACCAGGCATTAGATCTCGGAGGCTGGGGACTCCTGCTATAGAAGGCTGGAGGACGTGAGGCATCTAAAGTGTAATCCCTGTTCTTTAAGGACCTGTCGTCTTCCTGGAGAGAAATCTGTGATGAAAACTGTAGGGCTCTGGAGGTCATAATGGAGAGTCTCGGAGCTTACCTTTATGTAGTTAAAAAGCTAGCAGGGGGTTTTAGGCAGGGGTCGGACTGATCTATTAGGCTTTTTACTTTATTTTTAAAAAACAATTAGTATGCCATCAGCATCAGAGTAGGGTTTGGATAAGATAGAGTAGACTTCTGGGATATAAGGTGGGGGCATTGATTTTAATCTGGGCGGAAGAGTAATGAAGATTGGTAGTGGTAGGAATAGATGAAAGTAGATGAATATGGGCTTCCCTGGTGGCTCAACTGGTAAAGAATCTGCCTGCAGTGTGGGACACCTGGGTCTGATCCCTGGGTTGGGAAGATCTCCTGGAGGAGGGAAAGGCTACCCACTCCAGTATTCTGGCCTGGAGAATTCCATGGACTGTACAGTCCACAGGGTTGCAAAGAGTTGGACACGACTGAGTGACTTTCACTACCATTAGATAAATATGAGATGTTTTGAAGGAAGAAAAGACATGAAAGGATACTTTTACACTTGTAGAAAGGAGTAATTTTCTGAAAGCTGCTTACTTAGTGTTTGTGTGTGTATATTCTTGTTTGGGCTTATATCCTCATTTATGATTGAACTTTCTTCAAATAACCCAAATGTCAAACGTCACTATTTTCCCATGGCTTTGTTATTGTAGAAATTATTGAGGCTATCGGCTGGGTTCCCTTCCTAGAGAGTGAATCTGGCATATATTTACTGATTCATGTGGTGCAAAGAACCTAGAAATGTATCTTTTTTAAAAATGCAAATTTTTATTTTATTTATTTTTGGCCATACTGTGTGGGTTGTGGGCTCCCTCTTCCCTGACCAGGAATCAAACTCTGGCCCTTGACAGTAAAAGCATGAAGTCCTAACCACTGGACTGCCAGGGAATTCCCCTATGTAAATTATTTTTAACTTGAAATCTAAATAATTAAACCATATGCGCAATACCAAGCTTAAGAAATAGAACCGTATCAATATCTTTGAAGCCCAATGTGGGCCACTCCCCTCCCACATTCTCCTTTCAGACATATCTTTAAAGGAATATGAAATCTTGACCAGGAAACTGTTTGAGACTTGTGACTGTGGATAGTGTTTTCACTATATTTTCTTGCTCTAGATAGAACTTCAGGGAGGACAATCTGGGAGGTAAATAAATGGCTGAGATTCTGTTGGATTTGTGTTTCTGGACCATGGTTTCTGATACCAGAAAGAAGGGCCTTTGCTAGGGCTGAAGTATTTAAGAGGCCTGGGAAGGTTAAGATTGCCCTGAGCTAACCGGCCTTGTGAAGAGGACCTTAAACTCAGTTGACAAGTTATAAGTATCTCAATTCATAGATTTTGGAGAATAGCAGATATGACTCAGAAAGAAGGATCCACAGAAGGAGCAGGAATAGTATTCAAGGCCTTGAATGTCCACAGTGACACCTTGAGGGTCCTGAAGAATAAGAAAATGAAACTTGAGATACAGTGTGACACTAGGTTGGAAAGGCGAAAGGGGGCAGAGGGTATTAGATTTGTCAGCAGCTTGGTTAGGAAGTGGTGGTCTGGCTTTTCTGGCCACGTGTGAATTACAGAGTTGAATTCTGAGGTATTACTTTAAAAAGAGTTTGTTTAGACAAGTCTGGGTTCATCTAGAGAATAGCAGCTGGGATTAGAGATTCCATGCCATGTCCTAAAATGGTGGGATTGTAGATTTGGAGAGGAGAACATGGGGGTTTGTGATAGCTTGTCTTCAACTATTTGAAGGACTGGGGATGTAGAAGTATTAGTTTGATTTTGTTTTTGATGAACACAAGGCATGGCAATTAGTAAGTCAGACTGTAAAGTGACGGTTTTCAACTCACTATAAGGAAGTGATTTGTAACTATTTAGAGCCATCCAATGATGTAGTCATTCAAAAATAGAATGTTCCTCATCATTAAGAATAGCTTGGAAGGCCTAGACAGTTTATTTGGAAATCAGATAACTGTGTGAGGTCACTATAAACTCTGATCTTCTTAGTTTCTGAGTTAATACACCACAGTAACTCGCATATCTATATTTTTGTTTTTGTTTTAGATACACGGCATGGCTCGCAGGATTTTAGTTCCCCCACCAGGGATTGAACCTGGCAGTGAAAGTGTGGAGTCCTAACTGCTGGACTGCCTGGGAATTCCCTCTCATATATCTGTTTTAACAGAAACCTTTTTCTCTTGCCCCCAGTGCCTGTACCTACCCTCCCCCACCCCGACACCTTATTTCTGTAAAATTTTGGTTACTGAGTTCCAAGGTACAGAGTTTGTGGAATAGAATCCCTAAGTTTTGATAGAGTAGTTAATCTGAGGCATTACTTAAAGTGAAGGGAAACCTTACTGTCACATAATCAATTGAGAGAGGTTTGTAGTCACTCCTATGGAATCACACATTGAACAATCTAAAATATAGGAAATTAAATCAAGTTGTGCTTTACCAAACTTTGCATCTATGCCTTTCTTTATTAAATTGTAGAAAAAAGGTGAGCTACTTATTCAGAAGTAGATTATAATAACTGTCATTAAGTTGGTTTTGTGTGGATAGATTTCTTCTTTTTCTGCCTTACAATAGATAGCTAAGATTACCTGTTTTACCCATCAGAAGTATGTTTTTTATCTCCCTCTCCTATTAGGATTTAATTTTCATAGTTTATATGTTCCTCAGAGCCTTGCTGGAGGATGGGTAGAGGTAGGGAGTTAAACACTGTATTTTTGTATTCTTAGAAATAAGCACTGTTAATTTTTCTGTTTCTTAGAAGTAAACATTGTATTTTCGTGTTCTTAGAAATAACTGGATGAAACAAATGTTTGTTTCGCTCCTTTACCTGCAGATTGATTTTTGATTTAAGGGGCATTAGTTGTTGACTAATTCTTTTTTATTTGAACATAGAAATTGGTAATTTCTCTTAGACTTCCTGACACATCTTCGTGGGAGGCAGTATGCTGTTACTTTGTTCCTCTGTTGTAGTGGCTGGGACCTTTTTTGGACTCATCTGACACTGACACTTTGTCAGAGGCCAAGACCTCTGACATTCTGAGGCTACCTCAGCTACAGTCTTTGCTTAAGTTCACTGAGAGAAAAAGTTTTGTTCTGGAAACCTCAGTTTCCAGGACTGAAAATTTGAAAGAACTGTGCAGCCTGAGAATTAACTAAGATTCTTTTCTCTTATTTTGCCTTTATATGTTTATCAAGCCTGATCTTTGCCAAAGCGATCATCTATTGACGTTTAATGTTGTTATTGCTATTTGGGTTTCAATCTAGTGTCTCATTCTATTTGTCCTTGAACCATCTCTTTTTTCTCACTTCGTTCAGATTTTTAAGAAATTACTCTAGTTCCCCTACCTCTATTAGCATGGTGCTTATCATTCCTTAACTCTTCTTTACTACCTTACAATTACAATGCATATCCTTAGCTTGTCAAAGTGTAATATATATTTGTTAGTGTTTTCCTTCTTCCTTGTCAACACAGAGAGCTTAGAACACGTACTCTGTGCTCTTGTTGTCATTCCTTTTAGTTCTATATTTATCTAAACCCTTATATGTCACTATTACATAACTCATCAGTATTCTTTTGGGCCTGTATATGTATTAGCTCTCTTCATGGTCTTTATTCTCCATGTTTCCATCTAGGACCTTCCTCTTGCTTGAAGAATATCCATTTTTGTTTCCTTTAGAGTGGGTCTGCTTATAGGAAAATATCTTTATTTGGACTTTATTTTTGGAAAGTATTTTCATTTGGTATAGATTTTTAGGTTGGAAATTCCTTTCTTTCATTACCTCAAAGATGTCATTCCTCTATTACAGCTTCCATTGTTTCTCTTGAAGTATTTACAGTGGGTAAATCCTATGAAATCTTTAATCATTTTTAGAAAATTCTCAGACATTATCTCTTCAAATATTACTTCTATCCCATTCTCTCTTCTTCTAGAACTCTACATATATGATTAGCCTTTTCAATTCATTTTCCTACATCTTGCTTATTATCTGTATTTTCCACTTTTTTCTCTCTCTTGGCTTCATTTGGGATGCTTTCTGACTTATTTTCCCAGTATACTAAATTTCTCTTCCAGGTCTCCACGGGTAGTTAAACTCATCCATCAAGTTATTAATTTCATTTATTTATTTCTAAGCTTCAGAATTTCTATATAGTTCATTTTTATAATTTTAGTTTTCTGCCATGGTTTTCAGGCTTGTCTTTTCTTGCACGTATTCGGCTTCAGTTCAGTTCAGTCGATCAGTCATGTCCAATCATCACTCTTTGCAACACCATGGACTGCAGCTCACCAGCCTCCCTGTCCATCTCCAACTCCTGGAGTCCACCCAAACTCATGTACATTGAGTCGGTGATGCCATCCAACCATCTCATCCTCTGTTGTCCCCTTCTCCTCCTGCCTTCAATCTTTCCCAGCATCAGGGTCTTTTCAAATGAGTCAGTTCTTCATGTCAGGTGGCCAAAGTATTGGAGTTTCAGCTTCAACAACAGTCCTTCCAGTGAATACTCAGGACTAATCTCCTTTAGGATGGACTGGTTGGATCTCCTTGCAATCCAAGGGACTCTCAAGAGTCTTCCCCAATACCCTAGTTCAAAAGCATCAATTCTTTGGTGCTCATCTTTCTTTATAGTCCACCTCTCATATCCATATGTGACCATTGGAAAAACCATAGCTTTGACTAGACGGACCTTTGTTGTCAAAGTAATGTCTCTGCTTTTGAATATGCTATCTAGGTTGGTCATAACTTTCCTTCCAAGGAGTAAGCGTCTTTTAATTTCATGGCTGCAGTCACCATCTGCAATGATTTTGGAGCCCCAAAAAATAAAGTCTGACACTGTTTCCACTGTTTCCCCATCTATTTCCCATGAAGTGATGGGACTGGATGCCATGATCTTCGTTTTCTGAATGTTGAGCTTTAATCCAACTTTTTCACTCTCCTTTTTCACTTTCATCCTGAGGCTCTTTAGTTCCTCTTCACTTTCTGCCATGAGGGTGGTGTCATCTGCATATCTGAGGTTATTGATATTTCTCCCGGCAATCTTGATTCCAGCTTGT
>NW_011494753.1:6098116-6108154 GCF_000754665.1 Bison bison bison
ATTTGAAATAGCTCAACTGGAATTCCATCACCTCCACTAACTTTGTTTGTAGTGATGCTTCCTAAGGCCCACTTGACTTCACATTCCAGAATGTCTGGCTCTAGTGAGTGATCACACCATCATGATCATCTGGGTCGTGAAGATCTTTTTTGTACAAGTTCTTCTGTGTAGTCTTGCCACCTCTTCTTAATATCTTCTGCTTCTGTTAGGCCCATACCATTTCTGTCCTTTATTGTGCCCATCTTTGTGTGAAAATTTCCCTTGGTATCTCTAATTTTCTTGAAGAGATCTCTAGTCTTTCCCATTTGTTGTTTTCCTCTATTTCTTTGCACTGATCACTGAGGAAGGCTTTCTTATCTCTCCTTGCTATTGTTTGGAACTCTGCATTCAGAAGGGTATATCTTTCCTTTTCTCCTTTGTTTTTCGCTTCTCTTCTTTTCTCAGCTATTTGTATGGCCTCCTCAGAGAGCCATTTTGCTTTTTTTGCATTTCTTGGGGATGGTCTTGATCCCTGTTTCCTGTACAATGTCACGAACCTCCATCCATAGTTCATCAGGCACTCTGTCCATCATATCTAGTCCCTTAAATCTTAGATCTACTGTATAATCATAAGGGATTTGATTTAGGTCATACCTAAATGGTCTAGTGGTTTTCCCCACTTTCTTCAATTTAAGTCTGAATTTGGCAATAAGGAGTTCATGATCTGAGCCACAGTCAGCTCCCGGTCTTGTTTTTGCTCACTGTATAGAGTTTCTCCATCTTTGGCTGCAAAGAATATAATCAGTCTGATTTCAGTGTTGACCATCTGGTGACGTCCATGTGTAGAGTCTTCTCTTGTGTTGTTGGAAGAGGGTGTTTTTTATGATCAGTGCATCCTCTTGGCAAAACTCTGTGAGCCTTTGCCCTGCTTCATTCTCTACTCCAAGGCCAAATTTGCCTGTTACTTCAGGTGTTTCTTGACTTCCTATTTATTCCAGTCCCTTATAATGACAAGGACATCTTTTTTGGGTGTTAGTTTTTAAAGGTCTTGTAGGTCTTCATGGAACCGTTCAACTTCAGCTTCTTCAGCATTACTGGTCGGGGCATAGACTTGGATTACTGTGATATTGAATATTCACCTTCAGTTCAGTTCAGTTCAGTCGCTCAGTCGTGTCCAACTCTTTGCGACCCCATGAATCACAGCACATCAGGCCTCCCTGTCCATCACCGACTCCCGAAGTTCACCCAGACTCACATCCATCGAGTCAGTGATGCCATCCAGCCATCTCATCCTCTGTCGTCCCCTTCTCCTCCTACCCCCGATCCCTCCCAGCATCAGAGTCTTTTCCAATAAGTCAACTCTTCGCATGAGGTGGCCAAAGTACTGGAGTTTCAGCTTTAGCATCAGTCCTTCCAAAGAAATCCCAGGGTTCATCTTCAGAATGGACTGGTTGGATCTTGCAGTCCAAGGGACTCTCAAGAGTCTTCTCCAACACCACAGTTCAAAAGCATCAATTCTTCGACACTCAGCCTTCTTCACAGTCCAACTCTCACATCCATACATGACCACAGGAAAAACCATAGCCTTGACTAGACGAACCTTTATTGGCAAAGTAATGTCTCTGCTTTTGAATATGCTATCTAGGTTGGTCATAACTTTCCTTCCAAGGAGTAGGCATCTTTTAATTTTATGGCTTCAGTCACCATCTGCAGTGATTTTGGAGCCCAGAAAAATAAAGTCTGACACTGTTTCCACTGTTTCCCCATCTATTTCCCATGAAGTGATGGGACCAGATGCCATGATCTTCGTTTTCTGAATGTTGAGCTTTAAGCCAACTCTTTCACTCTCCACTTTCACTTTCCTCAAGAGGCTTTTTAGTTCCTCTTCACTTTCTGCCATAAGGGTGGTGTCATCTGCATATCTGAGGTTATTGATATTTCTCCCGGCAATCTTGACTCCAGCTTGTGTTTCTTCCAGTCCAGCGTTTCTCATGATGTACTCTGCATATAAGTTAAATAAGCAGGGTGACAATATACAGCCTTGACAAACTCCTTTTCCTATTTGGAACCAGTCTGTTGTTCCATGTCCAGTTCTAACTGTTGCTTCCTGACCTGCATACAAAATATTCAGTTTAGTTATTTTAAAATCTGTGTCGGATAACGCTTATCTTGACACCCTGTAGTTTTGTCTGTCATTTTCTGATAATGCTGTCTTTAAGTCTCATATGACTGGTTATTTTTGGTGATAGATGTTATATATGAATGATTAGAGAGCTATTTTGAAGCCTTGGATGCTAGTCCTCTAAATAGAAGATGTATGTCTGCCCATCAGGTACTTGGGCATTGTAACCCAGGATCCCTGAATCCCAAATGGCAGTGAGATGATATAAAGATGGGCTTTGTTCTCTACCTGTGTAGTTTGTGATTTGTCCTTCAGGGTTCCAAGCTAACGTGTGCTATAGCGACTTGTAAGGAGTCTTGTTCTTCTCAGCTTCTTAACCTCTTATCTTCCTCTCCTCCAATTGAAAGAAAATCCAAAGGGAAAAAAAGGCTCCACTCTGAGGTTCCCTTTTCTTGATCTTAGCTCTGTAGTTATACATTTGTCTACCTTTTCTAGTTCATAGCCAGATGATTGATCCAAATTACCTAGTCCATCATTATTGGAATGGTTCCTTTATATAGTTCTCTTGGAAGTGGGAACCTCTTTCTGTATTTCATAATTTTGCAAATACACTGTTCTGTTTGGGCCTGATCTTCATTTTTATTTGCTTTGGTTTTCATTTCATTTTGGGGGACTATTTTTACGTTTATGACTTTCATTCATCATTAGATAATAAATGTATGCATTCTTTATAGATTATTTTAAAATCTTCTAAATAATACAGTATTAAGGATATTCTTAAAATTAAACTTACTTATTTGTTTTTTAGGATAACTTTCCATTTGATCCTCCATTTGTTCGAGTGGTATTACCTGTTCTCTCAGGAGGGTAAGTTTAAGTGATTATTTTCTTTGATAGTATACATCAGAATCATTTGGAGGGCTAGTCAAATGCCAGGAGGCCTAGAATGCTAAACTTTAACTCCAAGTTTGTGATTCAATAGGACTTGTTATGGGGCCTGCTGCTGCTAAATCGCTTCAGTCATTTCTGACTCTGTGCAACACCATAGACGGCAGCCCACCAGGCTCCCCTGTCCCTGGGATTCTCCAGGCAAGAACACTGGAGTGGGTTGCCATTTCCTTCTCCAGTGCATGAAAGTGAAAAGTGAAAGTGAAGTCGCTCAGTTGTGTCCGACTCTTAGCAACCCCATGGACTGCAGCCCACCAGGCTCCTCCGTCCATGGGAGTTTCCAGGCAAGAGTACTGGAGTGGGGTGCCATTGCCTTCCTCATGGGGCCTGAGAATTTCCATATCTAAGATAGTTTCAGGTGAAGCTGATGTTCCAGGCTGGGAACCATAATTTAAGCATCACTGGTATAACTCATTATGTTTATAGGGGTTTTTAAATGACCCTATGTGTATATACTTCACCTTAAAAAATCAAATGTTTTTCAAATGTAAGTTGTGATTGAGGGTTTAGAGAAAGTTAGGATTAGAGAGTGATTCCCACATGCCCATTATGCGAGGAATAATCACAGGAAATCTCACAGGCCTATGGAGCTGGTCGTTGATTTTCTAAAGGGGTGGTCTCAGTTTGGTAGAATTAAATGGTAATTGCCTGGCATTTTTTATTGAAACTTGTTTTTTTTTTTGGTGATTAGAAGTCATATGAATGATGGGGAAAAGATCAGAATTTGTACCTAGGTTAGTTGTGGAAGGTTCTGTAGATCCTTGAAATAACAGGAGTTAAAATAGTTTGAGAATTGTGATATGCTCAGCTGATCAAGTCCACTCCGTGAAACAATCATATTATGGTAATTAAAATCTAAAAATATCCAATCCTTTGATCATTTCTATGCTTTATATAGTAATAGTCTAATTTAGATTAAAACAATATGGGTGGCTATAAATGATTAAGGAAAATATTTGGAAACTTTTTTCAAATTCAGGATAAATGTATAAAAAATATTTTTGTAAAATTATTTTGAAATCTGATGTAAACTTCACTAGCATAGATTTTTTTCATATTCTGTTGTGGAGAAAATTCCTGAGTTTATGGTCTTAGTAGTTTACCATCTTGTGAAGATAATTAAATTATAAATCATGCCATTTTCAGTTTTAAAATCTGCTATATAGTTTGTCTTCGTTGATTACTTTTACCAAATGGGGTTATTTTCCCATTATTCAAATAAATAACTAGAATAATAAGTCAGTTTGTGACTTATCCAAATAAACTTTATATCTTCTAATAAAATGTTTTTTCCATTATACCAAAAGGCAGCAATAATAAACCATTAGAAGTATTGAGTATTCAATTGATTTGTCAGGTTTTAAGTATGGACTTAAGTTCTCTGACCTTAAAGGAAAAGGAGATTGCTTCTGGCAATAGTGATCTCGGAAGACTTGGACAAGTAGGTGGGATCTCAGCTAGGTCTTGAAGTACTGGGTGGGGTTTGGTCAACTTATGGAGGTTGAAGGAAAATTGTCTACATAGGTGAAAAGTAAACACAATCACACATTTAGGAAAGAGCATGGTGTATTCAGTTTACCAGAATAGTTTGAGCTATAACACATGAGGGGTAGAGTTCCTGTAGAAGAATTATAGGAAATTGTGTTGACAATAGCTTGTAATTATATAAAAACATGGATTGGTGAGCAAACTATTACCCATGGATATTTAATTTATTTTTCTTTAACTGGTTCAGAAATAGGGAAATAAAAGTAAAAAGAATGTCTTGGAAAGTAAATCTGTTGACAGTAGAAAATACTACAGGACAAATTATATTCACAAAGTCTGGAAGAATGCAAGGCTAGTTAAGAGCTGATGCCACTGTCTTAGATAAAGTGATAACAACCTGAGTTGTTACAGTAGTGATGGGAATGGAAAGATGAATGAAGGATGAGGGTAATTTGAGGCAAAATCAATATGACTTGATCTTCACAGTCAGCTATTGAGTAAAAAGTAAGAATTATGACTGACATGGGAAGAACTAAAAAGTGTAAAGCCTGATAGAACAGTTTGCGATCTCTGACTCAGGCTAATGCTTAATTACACACTGTGACTCTGGACAGATTATTGAACAGTTTTTGTTCCAGGTGTTTTATATCCTACATCTACTAGCTACTTCCTTATTTGTTTCTTGTCAAAAATATTTTAAACATAACAGCTTCATTGTGATACAATTCACACATGATAAAACTCACCCTTTTAAAGTGTACAGTTCAGTGGTATAGTATACTCAGTTGTGTAACCATTACCATTAATTTAAAAATGCTTTCATCACCTTCCAGAAGAAACTCTGTACCCATTAGCAATCACTTCTCATTCCTCTCTCCTATCCCTCCACCCACCAGCAACTACTAATTCTTATCTCTGTGGATTTGTGTATTCTGGACATTTTCATTTAAGGAAGCAAACAAAGTACAGGCTTTTGTGACTGGCTTCTGTCACTTAAAAGTTTTCAAGGTTCATCCATGTTGCAGCATATATCAGTAGCTTATTCCATTTTATTTATCCATGGACATTTGTTTCCACATTTTGGCTGTTATGAATAATGCTATGAACTTTCACAGACAGGTTTCTGTGTGCACATCTTCATTTCTGTATCATATATACCTATGTGAGTTACTAGGTCCTTTGGTAATAACTCTTTTTAACTTTTTGTGAAGTGCCACACTTTTCCCAAGTGGCTGCACCATTTACATTCCCACAAGCAGTGTGTATGTAACCAACTCTCTTCATTTCCTTCCTGTTCACTTTTCAGCCCCATGTAATTTGGCATTAGCTGTTACTGTTCCTCCCAGTCTGGTATTTCCAATAGGGACTTCGGTAAATCCAGAAGTACCTGTTCAGGTTCTATCATACCTGATTATTAGATTTCTCAGCAACACCAGAACATTTTCCCCTTGGTTTCTGATTGCCTCCTCTCATCTCTTTTTGCTGGGAGCTCCTTGTTCACTTAACTTCTACCTGTTGGGGTTCTTTAGAATTTGATACTAGGTCTGTTGTCTTTTCTTTTCCCTTCATTCCTTTGCGTTAAAAAAAATTTTTTTTTCATTGAGTTAATTGTATAGTTGCACACAGTTGGAAGAACTATTGGAGATACTTTGTCCCCTTTGCCCAGTTTCCCTAGTGGTACGATTTTGGCAAAGCTGTGTGGTATAGAATTATGAAACAGTGATACAGAGACAGGGATGCAATATATAGTGCTTATGCAGATTTTCCCAGTTTTATGTATAACTTATATATATCCCTGGTAGCTCAGATGGTAAAGAATTGGCCTGCAATGCGGGAGATGTGGGGTCAATCCCTGGGTCGGGACGATCCCCTGGAGGAGGGCATGGCAACCCACTCCAGTATTCTTGTCTGGAGAATTCCCATGGACAGAGGAGCCTGATAGGCTACAGGTCATGGGGTCGCAAAGAGTTGGACATGGCTGAAGTGGCTTGGCGTGCTTGCATGCATGTGTGTGTATTGAATTTTACATTGAGTAGATGTGTGTATGCAACACAGCAGTCAAGACACTGTACAGTTCCAACACCACACGGATCCTTCTTGTTGCCCCTGAAACTAGACGCATTTTCCTCTGGTGCCCCTCATCCCTTAACTCCTGGTAACCACTCATCTGTCCTGCATTCCTAATATTTTGTCATTATAAAAAAAGTTACATAAATGAAATCTTAAAGTTTTGTATTGTAACCTTTGGGGATTAGCTGGTTTTTTGTTTTTTACTCATAATTCCCTGGAGAGTCATCTAAGTGTCTGACTAGTTTGTTCCTTTTTATTGCTAAGTAGTATTCCATGGTGCGTCATGTACCACAGTTTGTTTAACCAGAAACCCACTGAAGGACCTCTAGACTGATTTCAGTGTTAAGAGTATTACAAATAAAGCTGCTATGAATACTTGTATACAGTGTGTGTGTATATGGGTGTGAATGAATGTGAATGTATTGTCCTTTGTCTGGGATTCATGTCTAGGAATGCAATTGCTAGGTCATAGAACCCCATGGACAGAGGGACCTGGCAGGCTACAGTTCATAGAGTCACCCAGAGTCGGACACGACCGAGCAACATTGCACGCACGCACAGTCATTGCATATTGAGTTTTAAAAGAAACTACCACACTATTTTCCAGAATGGCTTTACCATTTTACATTCCTGTCAAGAATGTGTGAGTGATCCACTTTGTCCACATCCTCGCCAGTACTTGATGATGTCATTTGTTTTTATTTTAACCATTCTGTTAGCTGTGCAGTGATGTCTCATTGTGGTTTTAACTTGCACTTCCGTAATGAATATTCCTCAGTGTTGAACATCTTTCATGTGCCTATTTGACAACTTTATGTACTCTTCCAAGAGATACTTGTTCATGTCTTTTGCCAGTTTTCTAATTGGATTGTTCTTTCGTTGAATTTTGAAAGTTTTTAAGGTGCATTCTACACAATAATCCTTTGGATGTGTGGTTTTTTAGTTTCTTCTAGTATTTAGCTTAATTTTATCTTAACAGAATCTTTTGTAGAACAAAATATTTTAGCTTTGAAGTAAAATTATGCTTTTGGTATCAAGTCTAAGAACTCTTTGCCTAGTCCTAGATCCCAAAGATTTTTCTTCTATTTTTGTTCCTCAAGGTTTTACAGTTTACATTTTACAGATACGTCTGTGAATCATTTTGAATTAATTTTTGTATAAGGTATGAGGTTTAGATCATAGATTTTTACCTAAAGTCCAATTGCTGTTGTTTGATTTGTTGAAAAAGCTCCATGGCTTTTAAAATATTTCTGTGTGCCAGTGACTCCTAGGCTTGTATCGCACATCCCTATGTCTTTGGTGTTTCCAATATTCTTCTGCTTTATTGACACCTCTACTTGAATGTCTCTTACACAGGCCTTCAGGACAAAAACTTGAGCCCATCTTTTTTTCAGCCTCCCTTCCCCAGTCTTCCTTATCTCACTTAATGAATCTAGAGTCATTGTTTATATCTCACCTTTTTCTCATTTTCCTTTGTTTCTCTACTTTAAAGGATTTTCAGATCCAATAGTTTTCAGTTTTGTTGCTACCACCATCAGTTCTCACTTGGATCACTTCAGATAATTTCTGATCAGACTCCTGCTTCTGTCCCCTCACTCATAAAGCTCTTTAGAGTGAGCTTTTACAAATTTGTTCTGATTGTGTTGCTCCTCTGCTTAAACACATCCCATGTCTTCCCGCTGTTCCTGCAGGTTGATGTCCGTACCGTATTCCGTACACTGTCTGTCATTTTACCCTTGCTTGCCTCTTCAGTCCTCTTGTTTCCACCCACACTTCAATTCCTGCAAGTCTCTGCTTGTGTGTCACTCGTAGGTATATTATTCCTGACCACCAAATTTAAAATAAGGCTTCTGGTTTTTCCTCCTTACAGAACTTTGGGACCCCCTCCACTACTTTATTGTTCATTTAACATCTAATCTTTACTATACTGCAAACATCATGAAGGCAAGTCATCACTGTACAAGTCATACTTGTCATACAAGTCTTCATTGTATATTCTTGTGTCTGCTTCAGTTTTTAGCACGCATACATACTATTACTATATATGCAGTAAATATTTGTGAATGAATGAACGAGATAAGAAAATATAGTAACTTAGCAGTTCAGTTCAGTCGCTTAGTCGTGTCTGACTCTGTGACCCCATGGACTGCCCCATGCCAGGCTTCCCTGTCCATCACCAACTCCCAGAGCTTGCTCAAACTCATGTCCATCTAATCGGTGATGCCATCCAACCATCTCATCCTCTGTCGTCCCCTTCTCCTCCTGCCTTCAATCTTTCCCAGCATCAGAGTCTTTTCAAATGAGTCAGTTCTTCATGTCAGGTGGCCAAAGTATTGGAGTTTCAGCTTCAGCATTAGTCCTTCCAATATTCAGGACTGATTCAATATTAGTCCTTCTAATATTCAGTCCATCCTTTAGGATGGACTGGTTTGATCTCCTTGCAGTCGAAGGGATTCTCAAGTCTTCTCCAACACCACAGTTCAAAAGCATCAATTCTTCGGCGCTCAGCTTTCTTTATAGTCCAACTCTCACATCTATACATGACTACTGGAAAAACCGTAGCTTTGACTATATGGACCTTTGTTGGCAAAGTAATGTCTCTGCTTTTGAATATGCTGTCTAGGTTGGTCGTAGCTTTTCTTCCAAGGAGCAAGCGTCTTTTAATTTCATGGCTGCAATCACCATCTGCAGTGACTTTGGAGCCCAAGGAAATAAAGTCTGTCATTGTTTCCATTGTTTCCCCATCTATTTGCCATGAAGTGATGAGACCAGATGCCATGATCTTCATTTTTTGAATGTTGAGTTTTAAGCCAACTTTTCCACTCTCCTCTTTACATTCATCAAGAGGCTCTTTAATTCTTCTTCGCTTTCTGCCATAAGGGTGGTGTCATCTGCATATCTGAGGTTATTGATATTTCTCCCAGCGGTCTTGATTTTAGCTTGTGCTTCATCCAGCTCAGCATTTCGCATGATGTACTCTGCATGTAAGTTAAATAAGCGGGGTGACAATATATAGCCTTGACATATTCCTTTCCCACTTTGGAACCAGCCTGTTGTTCCATGTCCAGTTCTAACTGTTGCTTCCTGACGTGCATACAGATTTCTCAGGAGGCAGGTAAAATGGTATGGTATTCCCATCTCTTTTAAGTTTTTTTTTTAAGTATTTTTGACAGCTTGTTGTGATCCAGACAGTCAAAGGCGTTGGCATAGTCAATAAAGAAGTAAATGTTTTTCTGGAACTCTCTTGCTTTTTCGATGATCCAGCAGATGTTGGCAATTTGATCTCTGGTTCTTCTGCCTTTTCTAAATCCAGCTTGAACATCTGCAAGTTCAGGGCTCATGTACTGTTGAAGCCTGGCTTGGAGAATTTTGAGCATTACTGTGCTAGCGTGTGAGATGAGTGCAATTGTGCAGTAGTTTGAACATTGTTT
>NW_011494753.1:6108424-6111557 GCF_000754665.1 Bison bison bison
TTCACAGTATCATCTGTTAGGATTTGAAATAGCTTAACTGGAATTCCATCACCTCCAGTAGCTTTGTTCATAGTGATGCTTCCTAAGGCCCACTGGACTTCAGATTCCAGGATGTCTGGCTCTAGGTGAGTGATCACACCATCATGGTTATTTGGGTCATGAAGATCTTTTTTGTATAGTTTTTCTATGTTTTCTTGCTACCTCTTCTTAATATCTTCTGGTCCTATCCTTTATTGTGCCCATCTGTGCATGAAATGTTCCCTTGGTATCTCTCATTTTCTTGAAGAGATCTTATAGTTTTTCCCGTTCTGTTATTTTCCTCTGTTTCTTTGCAGTGATCACTGAGGAAGGCGTTCTTATCTCTCCTTACTATTCTTTGGAACTCTGAATTCAAATGGGTATATCTTTCCTTTGCCTTTAGCTTTATAGCTTTGTTATAATAAGTTAGCAAGCTGTAGGCAAATACAGTAAATAGGCAGTTTAGGGTAGTATAGAATTTCCAATCCACTGGTGTTTTATGAGCTGCTTTACTGAGCCATCAAAACTTGGCTGTCTTTCTTGCTTAGTCCAGGGTACAGTGTAGTGAGAATCAGAAAGATTATTTGACGGTAATACAATACATTATTAGAGAGCTCTTTGTAAAGATGCTTTATTGGCTGATATAATAGGAGGTATTGTTTGTGTCCCAGTCATTCACAAAGAGAATACTTCTACTTCTATATGACCATGGGTTTTTTGTCTGTATTGAGGGAACATTATTTTAAGAATCTGGTTTTAAATGCCAGAACTTTATTGCTCTTTTAGGGCTCTGGTCTTATCCATGGCCCCTTTCCTTACCTCAACAAAGGGAAAGATCATGACTGTTTTATGTAGGCTGATAAATCTGCCTTTTTAAAAAATTTATTTTTAATTGGAGGATAACTGCTTTAGAGTATTGTGTTGGAAGCCTGCCTTTTTAAAAAAAATGAGATTATCATCAAGAATTTGACTTAATATAAAATTTTATTTCATCTGTTTTTTGGATCCTTGCAAGAATCTGTTGCATGATTAATGGTATTTGTTGTCCACTTAAGTACTGGTATCTGTTGTCCCCTCATAGCAATTAAGTGATCATCCTAGATTGTGGGTGGGGAGGTTAGCTGGCAAACATTCTTGCAAGAACCTCCTAGTAAAACAAAAATTTTATAAACTAATGCCCGAAGAGGCTGAACTTAGGATAGTGTTTGCTATATAACTTTGGCAACTGAAAAATTTTTTAAGCTGAAAATGTTACTGTGCCCATGTATATGTATATGGCATTTTATCTGTAAATGACCCTTAGATTATTTTTTTTCCTAGTGTCCTTGCATTGTCTCAATATTCTGCAGGAGCTTTTTGTTTGGACCCTAAGAACAATAGGAGCTTAGAACACATGCTGATAAAATGATGCAATACAAAAGTAGAATTGACTTTTTTTCATATGTAAATGCTGCTGGTGGTATATATAAAAGAAATTTAGTAATTGTATACACTAAGGAAAGTTTATTATGCACTAATATATGCTTAGCTCACTTTTTGTATAGATACTAGAACTCCTGTCTTGTGTTGAGATATCAAACACTTTTATAGTTAGAATGTGCTTGTAGAAAATGTACTTTCTTCTAATCTACAAGTATGAAAACTTTCCCTTCTCTCCTGACAAGACTGTCCACCCCCAAAATGAAGAGTGGGGTGCTAAAGGGGAAGGTGGTGATTAGATAATTGGTAGCTCAGCATTAACTACATATGTCCTTTTCCTAAAATAAGTTTCTCTTTAGCATTTCTGAAGTGTAAGGACCAAGAATGGTGTTAACTCATTAACAGATTACTAGACTTTGAGTGGTTTTGGAGAAATCAAAATCAAATGAGAACTTGTATCTTGTAATTCTGTTAAATCAGCAAATGCATATTTAAAGCTGCAAGATTTTTAAATATGCAAGATACACTTTCAGCCCAGTGGGAGATTCAGAGAATTGTAGACAAATTTCTGAGTTTTAGGAACATAAGAGAATATACACAGTTTATCTTTTATTAAAAAAAAAATTATGGTGTATAGTTGATTCACAATGTTATGTTACTTTCTGCTATACAGCAGAGTGAATCAATTAATACATTTATATACATCCACTCTTTTTAAGATTCTGTTCCCACATAGGGCATTACACAGTGTTGAGTAGAGTGCCATGTGCTATACAGTCAATTCTCATTAGTTATCCATTTTATATAGAGTGGTGTGTATGTCAACCCCAATCTCCCAATTTTTTCCTCCCCTGCAAAGTGTAAAATCTCATGATTCTCCTTCCTGATTTAATTTTTTTAGAGGTTTTTTCTTCCTATTAAACTTTTGCTTTGAAAGTTCCCGAAAGTTGGGACAAGAAAGTAAGAGAGATGGTTGCCTGAATTCTCCAGGATCAGTTCAGTTCAGTTCAGTTGCTCAGTCATGTCCGACTCTTCGCGACCCCATGAATCCCAGCACGCCAGGCCTCCCTGCCCATCACCAACTCCTGGAGTTCACTCAGATTCACGTCCATCAAATCAGTGATGCCATCCAGCCATCTCATCCTCTGGCGTCCCCTTCTCCTCCTGCCCCCAATCCCTCCCAGCATCAGAGTCTTTTCCAATAAGTCAACTCTTTGCATGAGGTGGCCAAAGTACTGGAGTTTCAGCCTTAGCATCATTCCTTCCAAAGAAATCTCAGGGCTGATCTCCTTCAGAATGGACTGGTTGGATCTCCTTGCAGTCCAAGGGACTCTCAAGAGTCTTTTACAACACCACAGTTCAAAAGCATCAATTCTTCGGCGCTCAGCCTTCTTCACAGTCCAACTCTCACATCCATACATGACCACAGGAAAAACCATAGCCTTGACTAGACGGACCTTTGTTGGCAAAGTAATGTCTCTGCTTTTGAATATGCTATCTAGGTTGGTCATAACTTTCCTTCCAAGGAGTAAGAGTCTTTTAATTTCATGGCTTCAGTCACCATCTGCAGTGATTTTGGAGCCCAAAAAAATAAAGTCTGACACTGTTTCCAGTGTTTCCCCATCTATTTCCCATGAAGTGATGGAACCAGATGCCATGATCTTCATTTTCTGAATGTTGAGCTCTGAGCCAACTT
>NW_011494753.1:6111657-6112764 GCF_000754665.1 Bison bison bison
ATATCTGAGGTTACTGATATTTCTCCCGGCAATCTTGATTCCAGCTTGTGTTTCTTCCAGCCCAGCTTTTCTCATAATGTACTCTGCATATAAGTTAAATAAGCAGGGTGACAATATACAGCCTTGACGTACTCCTTTTCCTATTTAGAACCAGTCTGTTGTTCCATGTCCAGTTCTAACTGTTGCTTCCTGACCAGCATACAGATCTCTCAAGAAGCAGGTCAGGTGGTCTGGTATTCCCATCTCTTTCAGAATTTTCTACAGTTTATTGTGATCCACACAGTCAAAGGCTTTGGCATAGTCGGTAAAGCAGAAATAGATGTTTTTCTGGAACTCTCTTGCTTTCTCCATGATCCAGCGGATATTGGCAATTTGATCTCTGGTTTCTCTGCCTTTTCTAAAACCAGCTTGAACATCAGGAAGTTCATGGTTCACGTATTGCTGAAGCCTGGCTTGGAGAAGTTTGAGCATTACTTTACTGCGTGTGAGATGAGTGCAACTGTGCAGTAGTTTGAGCATTCTTTGGCATTGCCTTTCTTTGGGACTGGAATGAAAACTGACCTTTTCCAGTCCTGTGGCCACTGCTGAGTTTTCCAAATTTTCTGGCATATTGAGTGCAGCACTTTTCACAGCATCATCTTTCAGGATCTGAAATAGTTCAACTGGAATTCCATCACCTCCACTAGCTTTGTTCGTAGTGATGCTTTCTAAGGCCCACTTGACTTCACATTCCAGGATATCTGGCTCTAGGTCAGTGGTCACACCATTGCGATTATCTGGGTTGTGAAGATCTTTTTTGTGCAGTTCTTTTGTGTATTCTTGCCACCTTATGTTAATATCTTCTGCTTCTGTTAGGTCCATACCATTTCTGTCCTTTATCGAGTCCATCTTTGCATGAAATGTCCTCTTGGTATCTCTCATTTTCTTGAAGAGATCCCTAGTCTTTCCCATTCTTTTGTTTTCCTCTATTTCTTTGCATTGATTGCTGAGGAAGGCTTTCTTATCTCTTCTTGCTATTCTTTGGAACTCTGCCTTCAGATGCTTATATCTTTCCTTTTCTCCTTTGCTTTTTGCTTCTCTTCTTTTCACAGCTATCTGTAAGGCCTG
>NW_011494753.1:6113313-6138502 GCF_000754665.1 Bison bison bison
AAGAGGGTGTTTGCTATGACCATTGCATTTTCTTGGCAAAACTTTATTAGTCTTTGCCCTGCTTCATTCCGTATTCCAAGGCCAAATTTGTCTGTTACTCCAGGTGTTTCTTGACTTCCTACTTTTGCATTCCAGTCCCCTATAATGAAAAGGACATCTTTTTTGGGCGTTAGTTCTAAAAGGTCTTGTAGGTCTTCATAGAACCGTTCAACTTCAGCTTCTTCAGCGTTACTGGTTGGGGCATAGGCTTGGATTACTGTGATATTGAATGGTTTGCCTTGGAAACGAACAGAGATCATTCTGTTGTTTTTGAGATTGCATCCAAGTACTGCATTTTGGACTCTCTTGTTGACCATGATGGCTACTCCATTTCTTCTGAAGGATTCCTGTCTGCAGTAGTAGATATAATGGTCATATGAGTTAAATTCACCCATTCCAGTCCATTTTAGTTTGCTGATTCCTAGAATGTCTACATTCACTCTTGCCATCTCTTGTTTGACTACTTCCAATTTGCCTTGATTCATGGACCTGACATTCCAGATTCCTATGCAATATTGCTCTTTACAGCATTGGACCTTGCTTCTATCACCAGTCACATCCACAGCTGGGTATTCTTTTTGCTTTGGCTCCATCCCTTCATTCTTTCTGGAGTTATTTCTCCACTGATCTCCAGTAGTATATTGGGCCCCTACTGACCTGGAGAGTTCCTCTTTCAGTATCCTATCATTTTGCCTTTTCGTACTGTTCGTGGGGTTCTAAAGGCAAGAATACTGAAGTGGTTTGCCATTCCCTTCTCCAGTGGACCACATTCTCCAGAACAGGGGAGAGTTATTGACTAGTTTCTGTTAGTGAGTAATTCCACTGTAACTATTATTACTAGTGGTCTACAGTAGAAGTTTTTAGATTCCTTACTTCTCTGTTACTTTGTTTAGTCAACACAAGGATTCATTTGCTTAGCCAGAATGCAAAATTTACAGGCTCGAATGGTCTTGGCAAGTTTTATGGGGCAGGAGGAAGAACAGGCATTTGGGAGAGTAGGCAGTGGAAGGAATCTCAGGCAAGGGAAAGGCATGGGCAGAGTCCCAGAGGACAAACAGAACGTGTGGTGGACACAGTTTTCACATAGACCTAATCAGTGGTCCTACCTTATGTGTTTTCAAGATTGCCACAGTTTTTCTTTTGTAATTACCATTCCTTTTATTTTTAGGCATGGTATTTAATGTGTTTTAAAGTTTAACATTAAAGGAGGAGTTACTTTGAGAAAATGTCAAAGGCTGAAGAATCTTGATCTAAATAATGATTTCTAAGGGAGATCTAATGGAGATTTCTAATGAAATCCCCTGTAGTTGTCCTTGGTTCAGAGAAGAGTCCTCAGGACTAGAAAGAGAAATAGGGGAGCTCCAGAGAGGCTCCCTGGTCAGAACCATTTGATCTTCACAACAGAATGAGAAATATTTTAAGTATAAATGCAGATGTTCATTACTATAGATAGGGTAAAATCATCACTGCTGTCAAAGGAAAAGCTCTCGGCTATTTAACATGATGTTGGAGAAATCTTTTAAGATCAGTAGAACAGTTGAAAACCATTTAAGGAAGATTTCTCCTGCCCCCATTCTCTGGAATGTTTAGGGCTAAGTTCTTAGTTTCTGATACCTTAGAAGTTTTCAAGTGTTCTGTTGTTAAGAACCATTATTTAGTTAAAAAAAGACATTTAGATGATGACATCAGAATTTTAGAATTACCCATAGTTCTGTAACCCTAAAAACTTATTTTCATTTTTGCATGTTATCTTTTAATCTTTACTTGTATGCATGCTTTCTTAGTAGTGATACTTTAAAAACTGAAGAAAGAATACCAAGATCTAGAGAATTTTGTATGATTCCTTTTTCTTTTTAAGGTACGTGTTGGGTGGTGGAGCACTGTGCATGGAACTACTCACAAAACAGGTGACTGTTTTTCTTATGGCACTCAAGTATTTCAACCTCTGTAGAGTGTTTTAATTATGTAAATTAGATTCTAAGTGGACAGAGAGCTGTTTGTAATAGTACCCACTTTAAAATAATTTTTTTTTTTTTGCTAATAGCACCTATTTTAATAATGAAAGCTATTTAAACCAGTAAAATGACATTGTACTTGGTGCTTAATCTATGCTAGAATGGGCAATAAGAGTGATGTTTGTTATAATTTGCTCATTTGTTGCTCTTACAACACAGCTTTCTTTGTTTTGTGAGATTTTGGAAATGGTCCAACTTTTACTCCTTGACTACAAACTTAACATAAATTTGATACTACTAAGTTGTTATATGCCATTTTCTTAAGCTTTCCTGAGTGAGAATCAGGAATACCACAGTGTTTTAGAGAGTGTTTTCTTCTTTCTGTAGGGCTGGAGCAGTGCCTATTCAATAGAATCGGTCATCATGCAGATCAATGCCACCTTAGTTAAAGGCAAAGCCAGAGTGCAGTTTGGAGCAAATAAGGTACTTTTATTAAGAATGTTGCATTAACTATGAGATACTTTTCCTGTTACGAAGCTTCTACCTGTTCTTTTAGTCTTTGTTATTTCTACTATAATTAAGTATGTCTATGGTTTAAAATTTATTATTGGTTTATATATACTAGTGAATAAAAAATTATATGTAGTTACATGCTTCCCCAAATTGAAATCCCATTGTAATAGTTAACTCCTAGTAAGCATATATGTGCTAGGCTCTAATCTAAACTTTTTATTGGTATTAACTTTCTATCCTCTTAATAACCTAGACGTAGGTACTATTATTGTCCTCATTTTGTAGATGAGGAAACTGAAGCACAGAGAAGTTAGGTGACTCATCTAAGGTCAGGGTGGAGAGTGAGGATTGGAACCAGACGTTCTGGCCGTTAATCTCTGCTCTTACCCACCGTGTTCTGTTCTTTATTCACTTACTATATCAGAAATATCTTTCATGTCTAATTATAGTTATCTGTGGACACTTAAGACCAAAACAAACTCTGAGGTTAGTATATTTTGGAAAAGTGTGTGATGGAAATCATCCCTACCTGACATTTTAAAAAAAATTCTGTATGTTCCTAAAATTCCTTGTGAATTTTGTATTAAATACCTATCCAAATAGTACTAAATCTAAGTAAGTATTTCTTACTGTATTGCACATCAAATCACGAGCTCACTGGAATCTTAACTCACAGAGGAAGCAGAAAATTGATTCTCTAAGGGGACTAAAGTGGTCTCATGTTAATTGTATCCACAGTTCTCATCAGTAGCAAATGCCAAAACTCTTTAGAAGAAAGGATTTCTGAATTAAGACTATAAGATTCTCAGAGATTAAGATCAGTTCAGTTCAGTCACTCAGTCAAGTCCGACTCTTTGTGTCCCTGTGGACTGCAGCATGCCAGGCTTCCCTCTCCATCACCAACTCCCGGAGCTTGCTCAAACTCATGTCCTTTGAGTCGGTGATGCCATCCAACCATCTCATCCTCTGTCATCCCCTTCTCCTTCTGCCTTTAATCTTTCCCAGCATCAGGGTCTTTTCCAATGAGTCAGTTCTTTGCATCAGGTGGCCAAAGTATTGGAGTTTCAGCTTCAGCATTAGTCCTTCCAATGAATATTCAGGACTGATTTCCTTTAGGATGGACTGGTTTGACCTCCTTGCAGTCCAAGAGATTCTCAAGAGTCTTCTCCAACACCACAGTTCAAAAGCATCAGTTCTTAGGTGCTCAGCTTTCTTTATAGTCCAACTCTCACAACCATACATGACTACTGGAAAAACCGTAGCTTTGACTAGACGGACCTTTGTTGGCAAAGTAATGTCTCTGCTTTTTAATATGCTGTTTAGGTTGTCATAGCTTTTCTTCCAAGGAGCAAGTGTTTTTTAATTTTATGGCTGCAGTCATCATCTGCAGTGATTTTGGAGCCCTCAAAAATAAAGTCTGTCATTGTTTCCATTGTTTCCCCATCTATTTGCAATGAAGTGATGGGACCGGATGCCATGATCTTTGTTTTTTGAATGTTGAGTTTTAAGCCAGCTTTTTCACTTGACAGTGAAAGATGACAAGCACCCAAGTAGACAACCTAACATACATGAGAACTGGCAGAAACAAATAAGAGACACAGGGTCACAAAGACTTGAAGTTTTGGAAGTAGCAGATATTAAAATTGTGAGAAAATGAATACTTACGTGTAATATCTAGTGATCAGAGAAAAGAATCTATAGAAATGAAGAATGTTGAAATGAGAAACTGACTGGACATCAGAAGAGAGAATTATTAGAAGAAATAACTCAGAATGTTGCACAGAGGGACCCAGGAATAGATAGTACAGCAGAAGTTAAGAGGTACAGATCAGAATGAGGTCTAAAACATGTCTTATTTGAATCCCAGGAGGAGATAATAAAATCATATTTAGTGAGGAATAGAAATCAGAAAGTGAAGTTATAAAAGCAAATCCAAATAAATAAATCATAACAAATAGAAATGCACAAAAGTTACCAGTTAGTTTGAATTAAGTGGTCTTTAAGAAGTGTATTTATTTTTATTAAAGTTTTTTGGAAATATAGTTGATCTATAGTGTTAATTTTTTTCTGTGCAGCAAAGTGACTCAGTTACACATTTATGAATATATTCTTTTTAATCTCCTATTATAATTTGTCACAAGAGGTATGTTTAACATGTGAGGATACAAAGAGATGGAATTTTTTTTAGGGAAGAAGATAATAGAGATAGACCAGTATAGGCATACCTTGGAGATATTATGGGTTCAGTTCCAGACTACTTGAGTAAGGCCAGGGTCACAGTAAAGCAAACCACACGAACTTTCGGTTTCCTCGTATGTGTAACAGTTACACTGTACTGCAGTCTCCTAAGTGTGTGATAGCATTATGTCTAAAACACAATGTACATGCCTTAATTTAAAAATACTACTAAAAAATGCTAACCATCATCCGAGCCTTCAGCTAGTTGTAGTGGTTAACACCAAAGATCAGTGATCCCAGATCATTGTAACAAACATGGTAATGACAAAGTTTGAAGTATTTCAAATTGCCAAAATGTGACACAGACACACAAAGTCAGCTAGTGTTCTTGGGGGAAAATGGAGCCAATAGACTTGCTTGGTGCAGGGCTGTCACAGATCTTCAGACTGTTAAAAACAGCAACAAAAAAATGTAGTATCTGCTAGGTACAGTAAAGTGAAGTGCAGTAAAATGAGGTTTGCCTGTATACACTGACAAAGCTGATTTAGCTGTGTAAACAGTGTAAACAGTGTGATTTTGGAACAAAGCATTAGTGACTACTTAATGATAAAAGTCTCATTTAACCAGGAGGATATAATTTTTTACTCTAGGTCATGCTATCATTTCTTAGAAAAAGCAGGGGACAGTGACTAATAACAATAGGCTGTACATTAATTTTCTTATTTAATCTTAAGGATATACAGGGATACTCATAAGAGTAGTTTATTCGAATCGAAGAAGGAAGGTGGGTGAGAGGAGGAACTGGGTGGTAGCAGGCCAGGTAGGAATGAAAGCTGTCATTTGGAATGTGTTTATACACATTCTTATGCTATGAATTTATTAAAAAATTATGTGACATAACATAATAGATGTGAACCACTATGGAGAATGCTTATGATAATTCTCCACGATGGAGAATTGGAAGTTAAGATGTAGGCAAGTTGTACTTATGGGGATAAAATTAATAAAATCAATCCTAAACTTGGTCCCTTAGAAGACATTCTAATCTGTAGAGGTTAACAAAAGAAGACTCCTTTAGTAGTGTGACTTGGTATCACTTATGGGCATTCTTCAGGTGTTTAACTCAAATTGTTATCCATATGTATAGTCCTTAAAGCCTAATGTTTCCTTACCTGAAGGCAGTATTTTGTAGTTTCTTTCTTTTTTTGTTTTTTGATGGAAGTTACAAGGAAGAGTTTTCTGTCAGTGGACATTTATGATTTTATATTTCTAGATACAAATGTGTTTTTCTTTTTTGAAGTAACAGTTGATTTATAATGTCTTAATTTCTGCTCTACAGCAGTGCTTGTTATACATACATATATATATACACACACACATATATATATGTACATGTACATTCTCCTTGCATCCAAACAACATCCTTTAACTTTATTCATAAAGCCTTGTACTTGTGCAGTGGCAGGAGGACTTAGAAAATGAACTGTGAACTCTGTAGATCTTTATTAGAAAACAATTTTGGTTTTGTTATCCCTCTAAAATAGTTGGGAATAATGAAATTGGGAAATTTATTTTTGAAATGGAAATACTTGGTTTCTTGTGTTAAGTACAGCAGTGATGCAAATAATCCATCAATTATTTGTAATGATTTTCATCTACTTACAGTTTTGATATAAAATGTATAATTCTCTTTCAGAATCAATATAATCTAGCAAGAGCCCAGCAATCTTATAATTCCATTGTACAGATACATGAGAAAAATGGTATGTTTACTTCAATAAGTATTGATTGCCATATGTGAAATTTTACATAATGTACTGTTTACTTGTTTTGTTTTATTCTTCTGTTTTTGCTTTAATTTCTTACAAAGTATGGTTACCAGAGTGAAAAAATTTAACTTGAGGATACACATGCTTCATTTAAAATCTTTGTATCCTAAATACTTGGCCTGGGAATCTCTGAGTCAAACATTTTTGAGTAGATTGATGAATGAATCACTTTACTCACTTGAAATGTGTGATACTGGGATAGGAACTGAGTTAAAGGCAATTCTAAAGGTGGAGTTCTTGCTGTTAATACTGAGTAAGTGCAATCAGGATCATGAACAAGTTGCTCAACCATTTTCAGACCACGTAATGCTTTTTGACAATTGTGCAGATTTATTTATTCAAGTAAAAAAGTTCTAACTTCAGTCTACACTTAAAAATATTTGAATTGTAAATTAAAAAAAATATCTTTCAAAAGTTTATTGGACTTATTTTCAATTTTTCTTGTATTCACAAGGCATGTTTGGAGTTTTTGTCTCTAATAGTGAGATGACAAAGAAGTAGACTTGGAGTCAGGACCTATTACCAGGTGCCATTTGCATCACTCACTAGCTCTGGGGCCCTGAGCAAGTCCCATTACCTCTCAGCCTCAGTTCTCTCATCTCTAAAGTTGGTATAATGTCTGTCTTACCAAATGTGAGGAAGGAGATAAGCTATGTGTGTGTGCAGCACTTAATAACCAAGTGTGCTGATATTCAAGGTAGCTGGGGTAGTGGAATGGATGCATTTTTGTGCAGAGGAGGTTAATTGATAGGAAGTAGTTTTTCTTCAAGAGTATCTACAGTAAAGTGTTCTGTAGTTAGAATGTGGTAGCTTGTGACTTCATATTTGTGTTTTGTGTGTGCTCACTTTCATTTAAGTGATAGAGCAAATGTGTCGCTTTTGCAGTGACTGCTTACTTTTGAAAGAATAGTATTCAAAACAATTTTCAAGCTTCTGAAGAGGGAAATGACAAAATTTGAGGACAAAGCTGGGTTTTCATAATGATCATTTCTAGCACGCTAAAATAACAGACCCAGAGATGCCTATATGCTCCTTTATTAAGCACGTGGACACTCCACAAGTCTTGGTATATTTATACTGTTGGAAGGGCAGCTTCGTACCAAACAATACTTTGTCTCAGTCTCATTTGCCTTTTTAGAGAGAGCTTATCTTGTTGAGCATAGAAACACGTTTTTCTTATCTCTTATTTTTTGTTAAATTAGACATTATAGTCAGCATTCAAAAATGTGTAAGTTTGTGTATAATTAGCTTTGAAGAAAGAGCAATAGATTCAGATTCAGGAGATGGATTCTGGTTAACCTGCTGCTGCTAAATCTGATCTTGGGCTTAGTCACTTAATCAGAGCACCTGCTGAGATGGCACCCTCACTGGCAAAATGACATCATTGCACTGATGACAGTCCCTCGTACTCTAAAATACCAGGATTTTGTTTGGGGGACAGTTATTTTTAGTTCAGTTTCCTATATAAAACTTAGTTTGTTGTCTAATAGTCCACACTCTTCTCTTTAGGTAGAAATGCCATTAATACAGAAATCTCACCTTGAAAATTCAAGTACAGTTTATTCGTAGAAAATAACTATTGTGAATATATCAGAATGTTGTGTTACCAACCCAAGTATAAGCTTAATTTTTACAAGAAGGTTTAAACAGGGAAATTACAAGTAGAGAAAATTATGGGTAGAGAAAGTATCTGCTGCTGCTGCTAAGTCACGTCAGTTGTGTCTGACTCTGTGTGACCCCGTGGATGGCACCCACCAGGCTTCTCTGTCCCTGGGATTCTCCAGGCAAGAATACTAGAGTGGGCTGCCATTTCCTTCTCCAATGCATGAAAGTGAAAAGCGAAAGTGAAGTCGCTCAGTCATGTCCGACTCTTAGCGACCCCATGGACTGCAGCCTCCCAGGCTCCTCCATCCATGGGATTCTCCAGGCAAAGAATACTGGAGTGGGTTGCCATTGCCTTCGCTTCTCCTAGCTGGTTTAAGAATTAAAATATGGTAACTTTTTTTTTTCCCATTCTTTTTCAGGCTGGTACACCCCTCCAAAGGAAGATGGCTAAATGTGTTGACTTTTGTATGCTTGGACCAGTGTTGCTTTAAAGAAAATCTTTCCAACATGCAGACACAAGCTTTGAGTGCCCCTATAACAGCAGTACCGAAGATGTTAGCTAATAGATATTTTAGTGGATAATCTGTCAACTGATCCAGTATAAGTTACAGCCTTTCCATTTTTCTCATTTTAGGTATCTTGGACTGAGCAGTGGGGCCTTTACTGTATTTTTTCTGATAAATACACATACTGGCCACTCCTAATCATCTCTTTCTTAAAGGTGAAACGTCTTAAGCAGACAAGTCAGCATCAGGTTACTGAAGTTATGACTTGAGGGCAAATTTCCCATTTTTGAGCTCGTGTGTTATAAGGATTTACAATATATTGTTCCATTAAAGCCAATAAAGTTTAATCAATGTTTAATATTGGTTTAGAAAATTTAAGGTGTTCTGAATCACAGTAGCTTTTTCAGGTTAAAACTATTTTATGATATTGCCAAAATAATGACAGGAAATGTACTTGATAAACTGTTAAACTTTTTTTTTTTTTTTTAACGGCTATGAAGATCTGAACTATCTCCCGAAGATTTGCTCTTAATTGAGTTGAACTTTTTAGGCAGAGCAAAGCAAGGCTGTCAATTCAGCTTGTACGCAGTAATTTCCACTGGGGCATCAGAGTCTTGCTGAGCTGAATCTGCTTCTTGTTGGTTCAATATTTCTTATGAAGAAGAGCTTGAAGTATAGAGCTTGAATTATTTAAAATACTAAGTCATTCTACGTTTCCATTTTATTAACGGGATGTTGCAATCAGTTGTAAACTAATAATCTTATAAAGTGATTGGCACAAAGACTTCTTGAACAAAACTGCAGTTAAGTACAAAAAGTATCTAATTTGGAGACTTAAATTTTTTCTATAGTCATAATAATGGCTTTTACATTGAAAGACTAATAGGAATTCTACATATATTAATTCTTTTATAAAATCTAGACTCAAATCAGTGTACTCTCCATTTTATTGCCTTACCTGAATTAGTCCTGTTGGGTTGGTAATAGATTTTTTTTAATACACCCAAATTTGATTGAAAAGTAAACTCTGGTTATTAAGCACTTTTAAAAAGAAACCCAGAAGCACATTTTTTTCTGCACAAACCAGTTACAAAGTTCAAAAGTGTGTCTTATGCTTTAAGACTCAGTTTTTAACTTTGTAAACCACATCTGAAAGACTTGGCACTTCTGCATTATTGTGTTTAATTTCTTTTCCTTTTTTTCTTCTTTTTTTTTTCCTATTTTGGTTAAGAGGATAGTAGAAAAAGATTTTCTGGCATTCTTGTTCACTTGGTTAATTTGTATACAATTTGGATTGCCAGTTGCTCAGATAACAAGTGACAAGGCAGAATTCTTTAAAGCATTAAAGTTCCTTAAACCTAAGGCTAAGTCTTGAATACATTATTGAATTCTTTAATATCCTGATGGCTAGCAGATTGACAGCTGCACATTTGGCATGCTTTGGTTTTTGGTTTGGGGGGGGGGTTGGACTTTATTTTTCATTGCAGATTTATTTGGCAATGTACAGTAAATTTTGTAAACTTGCATCAAGTTTATGAATAAAGAACCATTTAAAAAATAATCTCTTTCACTTTCCTTTTGTAACAGATACTCTTTGAGTTTCTACAGGCTCTGTTGGGTTTCTGGAATAGGATCATATATGGTGGGATGGGGTGAGGAGAGGCTTAAGGTAGATTGATTTCACAAGAGAAAGCTGGAAAACCCAGAATTGGTGTGTATAGACTTGGCATACTCAGGGTTTCCTCAACCTCTTCCCTTGCCCACACTGATTGTTTAATATAAATTCAGGTGCTACTTTCTGCATCGCTTTCCTAATTCCCCAAGGTACAGTAATCTGTTCCCTGTTCAGTGTACCCATAGCCTCTTCACACAATTGTCAATTTCTCACATACAAGAAGTACAGAGGTAGGAAAACTCCAGGCGTAGTACCTCTGCTGCTTTGAGATCGTTCTGTGTTGGTTTTATCTTTGGATAGACTTGAATGTGCAGCCACCTTAAAAATCCATCCAGAGGTAGATAACGGCCCTAGTGTCTCCTTAGGAAGTGAGAAAGTCTTTAGAGGTCCCCCTACCCCCCTCCCAAAAAAACAACTTTTTCTGGGCCTAGAACTAGAGCATTTGTCTACCCCTAAATTAATGGCTGGTCAAAAGAATGAAACTATCATGATTAGTTTGGATCAGTGGTTTTCAAGGTATAATTTGTTGGAGAACTCTGGAGACTCCTGAGACCCTTTTAGGAGGTGTTCAAGGTCAAAGCAACACTAAACCATTATTTGATATTTTCACTCTCATTCTCTCCCAAGTGTACAGTGGAGTTTTCCAGAGGCTACATGATGTGATAGACATGATATTGAACAGACTGAATTCAGAAGCAGATCCAGCTGTCTAATACTAATGTCAATAGTTACAGGTTTATAAGATGTAAAGATGCTACTCTATGCAATACTGGGGAATGGAGTGGAGATCTGGTAAGGTTATTTTTTCATAAGTTACTCTGTGTGATGAACTATTTTAAGTGAATTAGTATGATAAATATACTACGTAAATATACCACGTAAATAAGTTCTTTGGCGTTGTCGGTATTTAAGAATGTGAAGCAGTCCTGAAGTCAAAATGTTTGAGACCTGCTTTTTTTAGACTTACCACATTTACCAGCCAAGAGCTGGGCACCAGATCAGGGCCTTGTCAGCAAGGAAGCTACAGGAGGAGTGGGTGTTCCCTGGGGAGACAGCAGTATCTGCTGTGCTTATATTTTTGTTTGTGGTTCTCAACTTGAACTTGCATCAGGGGTAGATTTAAATCACAGTAAAGCTAAAACTCCGACTGCTGGGCCCCAGCCCGCATAGTAAGCCTGCGGTGGGGACCGAGAACGCGCCAAGCTGAGTATTTCCCTGGTGAATCTGATGCTATAGGCAGGGAACTAATGCTGTTTGGGGCGTGGTTTCACAGCAATGGTAGGTACTCTGTAAGCTGATTTACACGTTCAGAACTTGAGGGCTACACGGTGTTGAATAAAGGTATTGATTTTCACACTTTTAAAAGCATATACTATCTGTTCAAAAATCAGACTCATGCTGTTGTTTAACTGACATCGGGACTGTAAAGACTGATAACAACACTTTCTAGTCTGACTCCAAGAATTCATGAAACACTTGGAAATACGGCTACAAGAGCAGTGAGCGGCACAGAATGAGGTGGATCTGGTTTGACTGCGTGAAGCCTCCGGGAAAGTCCCAGAAGAATTACAGGACGCGTGACTCTGTGTGTGCTGTGCTTAGTCGCTCAGTCCTGTCCGACTCTGCTACCCCATGGACTCTTAAGTCCGCCAAGCTCCCCTTCCAAACACCTGCCCGCCATCCAAAGCCAGCGCCGGAAACGTATTAGCCTGGAGTCACGTGGGCTTCCCCGCAGCAGTTCCGCCTCCCCGGATCGGCCGGAAGTGGCGCGCGCGCCTGCTCAGTACGCCGAGGGCCCTGTCTAAGCCGCTCCCTCCGAGCCGCCGTACTGTTTCCCGGTGGGGTTGGTGGGGTTGGTGGGGTTGGTGAGGCATGGAGCGGGTGGGCGGCGGCGGCGATTGCTGCGGCTCCTCCTCCGCAGACCCGCGAAGCACCTTCGTGCTGAGTAATCTAGCGGAGGTGGTGGAGCGTGTCTTCACCTTCCTGCCCGCTAAGGCGCTGCTGCGGGTGGCCGGGTGAGGGCAGAGGAGGCGGGAAGCTGACCTCGGGACTTGGCTCGGGCTTGCCTCGGCTGGCGGGTGGGCGGATACCGTCGGGACCCAGGGCTGACCCCGGCTCCGGACCCCGTGTCCCCAGGTGGCGCTCCCGTACCCCAGCACACCTGCTGTAGTGCTCCCGGGGACCCTTCCCAGAGGAGCCAGTTTCCCCCTACGGTTCTCTCCGTCCCCAGCTCTGCCTCCCAACCGGTGCCAGACGCCTCGCCGTCCCGGGGACCCGGGATCCCGTAGCGATCTCCTACTGTTGAGGTTATGGGTGGGGGCGAGCGGAGGGAGGTCTGTACAGAGCTGCAGGAGAAAGGGAAGTGAACGTCCGTTCACAGTCCTTTGTGCGTGTGCGTCCCCAGCGTGTGCCGCTTATGGAGGGAGTGTGTGCGCAGAGTGTTGCGGACTCATCGGAATGTGACCTGGATCTCCGCGCTCTCGGCGGATCCCTGCCATCTGGCGCAGCATTGCCTGGTCCGCGTGGTAGCCGAAGAGCTTGAGGCAAGTAAGGGGTGTCGCGTACAGTCCTTTGCAAGGTTGGTGGGTCAATCGTTGAGATTAAATACTTTAAAACAATTCGTATATGGCCTGACTTCCCTGGTGGCTCAAGACGGTAAGTAGACCGCCTGCAATGCGGGAGACCTGGGTTTGATCCCTGGGTTGGGAAGATCCCTTGGAGGAGGAAATGGCAATTGCCCACTCCAGTTCTTGCCTGGAGAACCCCATGGATAGACTGGCGGACTACAGTCCATGGGGTCGCAGAGTCGGACACCACTGAGCGACTAAGCACAGCATTTCAGTTCAGTTCAGGCACGCCAGGGCTCCCTGTCCATCACGAACTCCCGGAGTTTACTCAAACTCCTGTCCATTGAATTGGTGATGCTATTCTGTAATTTAGGGAAATTTTTCTCGGGTCATGAAGACTTTATAAATAGCAATTTTAATGACTGCGTATTGTAAGGATGTGCCATGGTTTCTTTGACCATTCTCCACATACTGGGCATTTTCAATTCAGTTCAGTTGCTCAGTCGTGTCCGACTCTGTGACCCCATGGACTGCAGCAGGCCAGGCCTCCCTGTCCATCACCAACTCCCAGAGTTTATTCAAACTGCCACTGAGTTGGTGATGCTATCTAACCAACTCATCCTCTGCTGCTCCCTTCTTTTGCCTTCAGTCTTTCCCAGCATCAGGATCTTTTCCAGTTAATAGGCTCTGCACATCAGGTGGCCAAGGTGTTGGAGATTTAGCTTCAGCATCAGTCCTTCCAATGAATCTTCAGGGTTAATTTCCTTTAGGATCGATTGGTTTGATCTCTGCAGTGCAAGGAATTTGGACTTCTCCAGCACCACAATTTGAAAGCATCAATTTTTCTGCACTCAGCCTTCTTCATGGTCCAGGCCTCACATCTGTACATGACTACCTGAAAAACCGTAGCTTTGACTATACAGATCTTTGTTGGCAAAGTGATGTCTCTACTTTTTAATACACTGTCTAGTAAGTGTACCACGTTTTTATCCATTCATCTCTTTGTGAGCACTTAGGTTGCTTCCATATCTTGGCTATTGTAAATAATGCTGCAGTGCATCAGTTCAGTTCAGTCAGTCACTCAGTCGTATCCCACTCTTTGTGACCCCATGGAGTGCAGCACTCCAGGCCTCCCTGTCCATCGCTAACTTCCGGAGTTTACTCAGAGTCATGCCCATTCAGTCGGTGATGCCATTCAAACATCTCATCCTCTGTCATCTCCTTCTCCTCCTGCCTTCAATCTTTCCTAGCATCAGGGTCTTTTCCAATGAGTCAGTTCTTCACATCAGGTGGCCAAAGTATTAGTTTCAGCTTCAGCATCAGACCTTCCAATGAATGTTCAGGACTGATTTCCTTTAGGACGGACTGGTTGGATCTCCAGGGGATTCTCAAGAGTCTTCTCCAACACCACAGTTCAAAAGCATCAAGTCTTCGGTGCTCAGCTTTCTTTATAGTCCAATTCTCACATCCATACATGACTACTGGAAAAACCAAAGCTTTGACTAGATGGACCTTTGTTGGCAAAGTAATGTCTCTGATTTTTACGCTGTCTAGGTTGGTCATAGCTTTTTTTCCAAGGAGCAAAGGTCTTTTAATTTCATGGCTGCAGTGACCATCTGCAATGATTTTGGAGCCCAGGAAAATAAAGTCTCACAATTTTCCACTGTTTCCCCATCTATTTGCCATGAAGTGATGGGACCAGATGCCTTGATCTTAGTTTTCTGACTACTGAGCTTTAAGCCAATTTTTTCACTCTCCTCTTTCACTTTTATCAAGGGGCTCTTTAGTTCTTCGCTTTCTGCCATAAGGGTGGTGTCATCTGCATATCTGAGGGTATTGATATTTCTCCCGGCAATCTTGATTTCAGCTTGTGCTTCATCCAGCCCAGCGTTTCTCCTGATGTATTCTGCATACAAGTTAAATAAGCAGGGTGACAATATACAGCCTTGATGTATTCCTTTCCCTATTTGGAACCACTCTGTTGTTCGATGTCCAGTTCTAACTGTTGCTTTCTGACCAGCATACAGATTTCTCAAGAGGCAGGTCAGGTGGTCTGGTATTCCCATCTCTTAGAATTTTCCAGAGTTTGTTGTGGTCCACAAAATCAAAGGCTTTGGCATGGTCAATAAAGCAGAAGTAGATATTTTTCTGGAACACTCTTGCTCTTTCTATGATCCAACGGATGTTGGCAATTTGATCTCTGATTCTTCTGCCTTTTCTAAATCCAGCTTGAACATCTGGAAGTTCACGGTTCACGTACTGTTGAAGCCTGGCTTGAAGAATTTTGAGCATTACTTTGCTAGTGTGTGAGAGAGTGCAATTGTGTGGTAGTTTGAGCATTCTTTGGCATTGCCTGACCTTTTCCAGTCCTGTGGCCACTGCTGAGTTTTCCAAATTTGCTGGCATATTGAGTGTAGCACTTTCACAGCATCATCTTTCAGGATTTGAAATAGCTCAACTGGAATGCCATCACCTCCACTAGCTTTGATCATAGTGATGCTTCCTAAGGCCCACTTGACTTCACATTCCAGAATGTCTGGTTCTAGGTTGGTGATCACACCATCGTGATTATCTGGTCGGGAAGATCTTTTTTGTACAGTTCTTCTGTGTTGTTTTGCCACCTTTTCTTAATATCTTCTGCTTCTTTTAGGTCCATACCATTTCTACCCTTTATTGTGGCCCATCTTTGTGAGAAATGTTCCCTTGGTATCTCTCATTTTCTTGAAGAGATCTCTAGACTTTCCCATTCTATTGTTTTCCTCTATTTCTTTGCATTGATCGCTGAGGAAGGCTTTCGTATCTCTCCTTGCTATTCTTTGGAACTCTGCATTCAGATGGGTATATCTTTCCTTTTCTCCTTTGCCTTTCACTTCTCTTCTATTCACAGCTATTTGTCAGGCCTCCTCAGACAACCATTTTGCCTCTTTGCATTTCTTTTTCTTGGGGATGGTCTTGATCCCTGCCTCCTGTACAGTGTCATGAACCTCCGTCCATAGTTCTTCAGGCAGTCTGTCTATCAGATCTCATCCCTTGAATCTATTTGTTGCTTCCACTGTATAATCGTTAGGGATTTGATTTAGGTCATACCTGAATGGTGTAGTAGTTTTCCGTACTTTTTTCAATTTAAGTCTGAATTTGGCAATCAGGAGTTCGTGATCTGAGCCACAGTCAACTCCTGGTCTTGATTTTGTTGACTGTATACAGCTTCTCCATCTTTGGCTGCAAAGAATATAATCAATCTGATTTTGGTATTGACCATCTGGTGATGTCCATTTGTAGAATCTTCTCTTGTGTTGTTGGAAGAGGGTGTTTGCTACAGCCAGTGCGTTCTCTTGGCAAAACTCTATTAGCCTTTGCCCTGCTTCATTCTGTACTCCAAGGCCAAATTTGCCTGTTACTACAGGTTTTTCTTGACTCCCTACTTTTGCATTCCAGTCCCCTATAATGAAAAGGACATCTTTTTTGGGTGTTAGTTCTAGAAGGTCTTATAGGCCTTCATAGAACCATTCAGCTTCAGCGTTACTGGTCGGGGCCTAGACTTGGATTACTGTGATATTGAATGGTTTGCCTTGGGAACAAACAGAGATCATTCTGTCGTTTTTGAGATTGCATCCAAGTACTGCATTTAGGACTCTTTTGTTGACCGTGATGGCTACTCCATTTCTTCTGAGGGATTCTTGCCCACAGTAGTAGATATAATGGTCATCTGAATTAAATTCACCCATTCCAGTCCATTTTAGTTCGCTAACTTCTAAAATGTCGATGTTCACTCTTACCATCTCCTATTTGACCGCTTTCAATTTGCCTTGATTCATGGATCTAACATTCCAGGTTCCTATGCAATATTGCTCTTTACAGCATATATCTTAACAAAATAGTTTTTTTTTTTCCTTCAGAAAAATACCCAGAGGTGGAATTGCTGGTCAAATGATAGTTCTGATTTTAGCCTCTAAAATTTGTATGGAAACACAAAAGACCCTGAATAGCCAAAACAACCTTGAGAAAAAAGAGCAAGACTGGAGGTATCATGTTCCATGATTTCAAACTATATTACAGTAATCAAAACAAATTTTAGATTATTTGTTGTGGTTTTGTGAAAATGTCATTGGTATTTTAGTAGGGATTGCATTGAATGTATAGATTGCATTGGGGTAGATGGTCATTTTCACAATATTCTCCCATTTGGTGACCACAGTATATTGTTTCATTGGGTCATCTTCAGTTTCTTTCATCAGTGTCTTAAGATTTTCTGAGTATAGGTCCTTTATGTCTTGGTTGTTTTATTCCTAGTTATTTTATTCTTTGGGGATTATTTTCTTTATTTCTCTTTCTGATAGTTCATTGTTAGCGTATAAAAACACAGCAAATTTCTGTATATTAATTTTGGCTCCTGCAGCTTTACTGAATTCATTTAATAGCTGTAATAGTTTTCTGCTAGTGTCTTTAGGGTTTTCTATATGTAGTGTTATGTTATCTGCAGACACTGACAGTTTTACTTCTTCTTTCAAATTATCCTTTTGTTTCTTTCTCTTGTCTAATTGCCATGGCTAGAACTTGCAATACTGTGTTGAGAGTAAGTGGCAAGAGTAGACATCTTTGTCTTTTTCCTTACGTTATGAGTTGTTTTCTTTCAGCTTTGCACTGCTGAGTATGATTTCAGCTGTGATTTTTGTCCTCTATGTAGATGTGTGTTCCCTCTGTCTCCAGTTTGTGCAGTTATTTTCATAAATGGATACTGAGTATTGTCAAAAAATTTTCTGCATTTATTGAGATGATCAGGTATTTATTCTTCATTTTGTTAATGTGGTGTATTACATGGACTGATTTGCATATATTGAACTATCCTTGCATCCCTGGGATAAATTTCACTTGATCATGTGCATGACTCTTTTAATGTATTATTGAATTTGATGTGCTGATTTTTTTTAAGGAGTTTGAATCTTTGTTCATCAGGGATATTAGCTTGTGATTTTCCTTTTTTGTGGTGTCTTTATCTGGTTTTGGTACAGGGTATATGTCATAACAATGAGTTTGGAAGCCATTCTTCCTCTTCATTTTTAGGGAATAATTTGTGTAGCATAGGTGTTAACTCTAAATGTTTGGTATAGAATTCACTGGTGAAGCTGTATGGTCCTGAACTTTTGTCTGTTGGGAGTTTTTAAATTTCTGATTCAGTTTCATTGTCAGTAATTGGTTTGTTCATATTTTCTGTTTCATTCTGATTCACTCTTGGGAGATTATGTGTTGCTAGAAGTTTATCCCTTTCTTCTAGGTGTTTATCTTGTTGGCTTATAGTTGTTCATAGTAATCTCTTTGAATCTTTTTGTATCTCTCTGGGGTCAGTTGTAATAGCTCCTTGTTCATTTTGTTTTATTGATTTGGGCTCTTTTTCTTGATGAGTCTGGCTAAAGGTTTTGTCAATTTTATCTTCACAGAACCAGCTCCTAGTTCCTTTGATCTTTTTTATTATTTTACTGTCTCTATTTCATTTATTTCTGCTCTAAGCTTTATGATTTTTCTACTAACTTTGGGTTTTTTGCGTTCTTTTTCTAGTTCATTTAGTGTAAGATTAGGTTTTTAAATTGTGATTTTTCTTGTCTTCTGAGGTAGGCTTGCATTGCTGTACACTTATCTCTTGGAACCATTTTTGCCGCATTCCGCAGATTTTGGGCTGTGTTCACATTTCCATTTGTCAGCAGGTGTTTGACTTCTGCAGTTGCCCATTGGTTACTTAATTGCATATTTGGCCTACCAGTGTTTCGTTTTGTTGTGGTTAATTTCTAGTCTCATAGTGTTGTGGTCAGAAAAGATTATATGATTTCAGTCTTCTTAACTTTATTGAGACTTGTTCTGTGGCCTAATGTGATCTATCCTGGAGAATGTTCCAGGTACACTTGAAAATAATGTGTATTCTGCTGCTTTTGGATGGAATGTTCTATATGTTATATCTATTGAGTCTGTCTGTCCTAATGTATTGTTCAAGGCCAGTGTTTCCTATTGATTTTCTCTCTGGACAATCTGATCATTGATATAAGTAGGGTGTTAAAGTTCCCAATTATTAGGATGTTACTGGCACTTTCGCCCTTTGTTTCTGCTTGCTTTATGTATTTAGGTGTTCTCTTTTTGGGTGCATATATACTTACAATTGTCATATCTTGTTGTATCAATCTCTTTATCAAAGTAGTGCTACCTATCTTTTCATATCCATTTCCATGGAACACTTTTTTTCTATCTCGTTACTCTCAGCGTGTGTCTTTAGATCTGAAGTGAGTTTCTTGTAGGCAGCATATATATGGGTCTTATTTTTTTTTACCCATTCAGCCAGTCTGTGTCTTTTGATTGGAGCATTTAGTTCATTTACATTGAAAGTAATAAAAATTAAGTATGTGCTTATTCCTGTTTACTGTTTCCTGATTGTTGATGTAGTTCTTTTTTCCTTCTTTTGCTCGCTTCCTTTGTGATGTCCTGACTGTCTTTAGTGTTAAGTTTGATTTCCTTTGTCCTCTGTATGTGTGATTATTTTAAGGTGGTGATTCTTAAGTTTGAACACATTCAAACAAACCTGCATCCACGCCCACTCTTTATCATTTTTGACATCATATTTTCCCTTTTCTTGGTTTCTGTATCCTTTAACAACTTTTTGTGGATATTGATGATTTTACTTTACTTTTGTCTTTTAACCTTCCTTCTAGATTTTTCTATTTCCAGGTGAGGTGTTTAGAGAAGTCTCTTAAACATTTCTTGTAAATTCTACTTAGAGGTGCTGAACTGAGGTTTTGCTTGTCTGTGAAACTCTTTATTGCTCTTTCAAATCTGAACGATAGCCTTGCCGAATAGACTACTCCTGATTGTGGGTTTTTTCCTTTCATCACATCGAACATATTTTGCTGCTCCCTTCTGCCCTGCAAAATTTCTGCTGAAAAGTCAACTGACCATGTTATGGGAGTTCCCTTGTACATAACTAGTTGTTTTTCTCTTGCTGCTTTTAAGAGTTTCGCTTTAAGTTTTGCCTTTTGAATTATAATGTGCCTTGGTGTGGACCTCTTTGAGTTCTTCTTGTTTGGGATCTGTGCTTTCTGGATCTGGATATTCCTTTCCCAGGTTAAGGAAGTTTTTAGCTATTATTCTTCCAGTAACTTTTCTTGTCACTTTCTTTCTCCTCAGCTTCTGGGGTTCCTATAATGTGAATGTTAGTACTCTTGAGGTTATCCCAGAAATTTTTTAAACTACTGTCATTTAAGATTTTTCTTTCTTTTCAGCTTGAGATGTTTCTACTACTCTTTTACTTCACTCATCCATTTCTTTGTATCATCTAATCAACTGTTGATTCCTTCTAGTGTAGCTAAATTTATTTCAGCTACTGTATTTCTCAGATCTGTTTGGTTCTTTAGAAGTCACTCTTAAGCTTCTCACTGTGTTCATCCATTCTTTTCCTGAGTTCATTGAGCGTCTTTATGATCATTACTGTGAACTCTGTATCGGGTAGATTGCTTATCTCATTTCACTTAGTTCTCCCTCTGGGATTTTGTTTTGTTCCTTTGTTTGGAACATACTCCTCTGTCACCTCATTTTTCCTGATTTTCTGTTTTTATTTCTTTATATCAGGTAGATCAGTTATGCTTCCTGATCTTGGAGAAGAAGGAGATGTCCTAGGGGGCCCAGAAGCACAGTTCTCTCTGATCACCAGAGCTGTATCCTCTAGGAGTACCCCTTATGTGGGCTGCGAGGGTTCATCTCTTGTGGCAGAGCTGACTGCTGTGGGTGTTCTGGTAGGCAGGGCTGGCCCCCAAGCCCGGTTGGCTGCCAGGAGCTCATGTGGAGGCTGCCGGCTGCTGGCGGGTGGGGTTGGGTTCCAGTGAAGTTGGCTTTATGGCCAAGGGAGGACAAGGGCTGGGAGGTAGGTAAGCCCATGGCACTAATAGGCTAGAGGAGGGACTCCACAGTGGTGCTAGCGGAATCAGGGTCCTCCTGGTAGAACAAGCTCCCCCAGAATGGCTGCTGCTAGCATCTCTGTCCCTAGGGGAGAGTCCCCATTGCCTCCTGCCTTTCCAGGAGGCTCTCCAAGATCTGACCAAGCCTTCTTTCAGATTACTGTCTCTGAGCTTGGACTCAGAGCATACGAGATTTTGTGTACACCCTTTGTGAATAGAGTCTCTGTTTCCTCCAGCCCTCTGGCTCTTCTGTACACAAGCTTTGCTGGCCTTCAGAGCCAGATGATCTAGGGCCTCATCTTCCTGGCTTTAGGACCCATAGGCTGGAGATCCAGGGTGGGGCTCGGATCCCTTCCTCCTTGGGGACAGCCTCTGCAGTTGTGATTATCCTCACATTTGTAGGTTGCCTGTTGAGGGTGTGGTCTCCTCCGTGCTGTATCTCCAGTTTCCCCCTTCTGCCTTCTCATGGTGGTTCCTGCTGCATGTCTTCAGCTGTGGAAATTTTTTTCCATTAGTCTTGAGGTTGTTCCCATCAGTAGTTCCTCTGTAAATAATTGTAAATTTGGAGTGTCTGTGGTAGGATGTGGGCTGAAGGTCTTATTACTGTTATCTTGCCCCCTACTCCCCAAATTATATTCTTTGACGATGCCTTGTGGACCACAGAAACTGTATCCATAGTTTATTATACAGCCCTGAGGCCACTCATCATTGTCTCAGTATCTTTTATGAGTCTGTCTATATGGAATCTATTCCAAAACAACTTAACTTTCCCAGATCAACATTTCATTTTCATTTAACTCCTATTGAGGCTTTGCTGAATGCTATCTTCTTCCTTCCATTTTGATAGTAAAAATCTTTGAAAGTAACCAGCTTAGGAGGAAAACTGTATACACCCTTTTCATTAAGTTGAGCTGCTTTGCCACTTGTCTGTTATATGTATTTTGGTGGAAAACATGAGTCTGAATAAGGCCAGGTTGTAAGGGCTTACAGCTGTCCCTTGTAAGAGATAAGGCACAAGTAAGAATGACTGGGATGACGGATGTCACACACGAGGTCAGCGGTCCTTAGGAAGTCTAGGAAAAGCTTTTATGGAGTGCGGCACTTAGCTCTTTCTTAGGAGAAGAACAATCTTCAGCAAGAGGAAGAAAGCTGCAGAAGGATAAATACAGAAGTGAGCTTGTCCAGATAATGGTGAGCGATAGATTCCTGTAGGAAACTAACTAGTTAGCAAGCTGGAAATGAAGGCCTGGATTATTTAATCTGGCAAAGAAAAGAGGAGTGATACAAGTCTGTACCTTTGCTCTTGCTGAGATGTTTCTGATGCTGTGACACCTGTTCACACAGAGCCAGTGGAATCTTTTGCTGGTACTTAATGTTTTTGTCTAAGAGCTTAAATTATTGTGAAAATGAACTTCGTCAGTCAGGCTGGAATGATTGTGACCTGAAGAAATAATATATGTTCAACAAATGAATGAACTGAAAATGAAAGAGCATGAGTGAAACACGAATGAGTAGATGGACTCAAAACACCAACACTGGCCTGAAGAAGGGTCGGGCGACGGCAGTTTGGGTCAGGGCAGAACTCGAAAGCGCCACAAAAGCATTGGTAGATTTGTGTGATCATATTCTGTTTTTTTTCTTTTTTCCTTTGCAGAATGTCCATATATTACCACAGACAGTTCTTTACATGGCTGATTCAGAAAATTTCATTAATCTGGAGGAGTGTCGTGGCCATAAGAGAGGTGAGCAGCAGAGGACAAAGTTTTGGGTTCTCTTGTTTCCTTGTGCACCTCTGTTTGGAGATGAGTACTGTTTTCATCCTGAGAGTTACTGACTTTCTGAGGCTGTGGGCCTGCTCCCTGAAGAATGCATGCATATAGTGTCTCTGAACTTTTGAGGAAGCGTCTGCGTCAGAGATTGCACACCTTGCAGTCTAAAGATTCAGAGATTCTATCCAGAGGTTCCAAACGCCATGGTACACTCGACACAAGGCCTTTGGAGAGCTGTTTTCTCATTTCAAAAGACTTCGTGTGCAGGCGTTTGCATTTTACTGTTAAAACAGAATGTCTGTCTTTGGCTGTTCCAGCCTTTTGCTGTGTTGGATGACTGTTCACCGAAGTTCTCTGGCAGCACTGTGCATTCTTCTTGGCTTGCTAAGTGAAGAAGCAGACTGTGTCCCATGATGGGCACACTGACCCCAGAGTTAAGACTTAGTGGATTGTCATTGTGTGATTTGATTCCAGATGACTGTGCTCTAGAAAAGTCATGATTTCGTATCAGCTTAACAGAAAGAATAGTCCATCTGAAATCCAGCGGCTACTGCTTGTGTCATTGAGGCAAAAGCAGTATGTGAACAACTGGAAAAGACAAACTGGCAATGCTGAAGGTCAGATTTAGAATTTAACTTATAAAACAGGGACTCATAACAACAAAACACGACTCTTGGTTTTAATCAAAGCTTTTAGACGTCCTTGTAATGTGTTCTAGTGTTAAGTGACTTAAACTTTATTTAATATTTGCTTTTATTTTCTTCATCAAATTTGACCTTAAATGGATGGCCTGGATAATCTTCTTCTGTATTACTGCAGCCAGGAAGAGAACTACTATGGAAGCAGCGTTTGCCCTTGAGAAGCTCTTCCCAAAACAATGCCAAGTCCTTGGGATTGTGACCCCAGGAATTGTAGGTGAGAGAATACCAACTTGATTTCCTGGCTTTCATTAATGTGGGGTCCTATGGACCGGTGGGTTATTTGTAGCTTAAAGCAGATTTATGTTTTTGGCCGTCCAAAGTACGATAACGTTGGCCTTCTATACCTTCAAGTTATATTTGACTTACGTTCATGCTCCTTAGGTTATTGTGGTTAATGTTTCAAATCTCAGGGTTGTCCATATAAGCCACATGTAATAATAATTCATATCTTCCAGGTAGCCATTCAGAGAAAGACAAAGATCTCATTCATCCTCTCTACAAATTAGAAAGTATGAGTGAGAATTCCCACTTCTGGCAGTTCAGCCAGAACTGTTTCTGGTGGGTGGACGTGAGGTCGGCCTGGAGAGGAACTGCCTTCAACCTTCCTCATGCACTTCTCTTTCTCTCCTTAGCTGCCACTATTTGAAGCGTATACCATGAAGTTTTCTTTTTTAGGTTTGCTCCCGGTGAATTTTTGCTGCTTTTAATTATTTTTGACTGTTCTCTAGCTCTTTGGGGAGGTAGAGCCCGTTGAGGCCATCATGGTGCGGTGGTTCCGATCCCTGGGTGGAAATCCCGGCTGTAGCACTCTATGTCTGCATGACTTTGAGCGAGCTCACTGACCTCATGGAGCTTCCGTTTCCCCCTCTCTGACATGGGGGTGATTGACAGTAGCTTTCCCAGAGAGTCTGAGGAGTCAGTGAATTGCACACGTGCAGTGTTTAGAATAGAGACATGTAGTGAGCAGGGAGTGAATGTTAGCTGTGATCCTTTACTTTGTTGCACTCAGTACTACTCCACAATTGGCATTTGTAATCTTCACTGAAAGAATTTTGATTGGATATTAAGTCCTATGCAAGGAAGTACAAAGGATTTCAAGTGTTTACAGACTAACCTAGAGCCAGACATCCTGGAATGTGAAGTCAAGTGGGCCTTAGAAAGCATCACTACGAACAAAGCTAGTGGAGGTGATGGAGTTCCAGTTGAGCTCTTTCAAATCCTGAAAGATGATGCTGTGAAAGTGCTGCACTCAATATGCCAGAAAATTTGGAAAACTCAGCAGTGGCCACAGGATTGGAAAAGGTCAGTTTTCATTCCAATCCCAAAGAAAGGCAATGAGAAAGAATGCTCAAACTACCACACAATTGCACTCATCTCACACGTGAATAAAGTAATGCTCAAACTTCTCCAAGCCAGGCTTCAGCAATATGTGAACCGTGAACTTCCTGATGTTCAAGCTGGTTTTAGAAAAGGCAGAGGAACCAGAGATCAAATTGCCAACATCCGCTGGATCATGGAAAAAGCAAGAGAGTTCCAGAAAAGCATCTATTTCTGCTTTATTGACTATGCCAAAGCCTTTGACTGTGTGGATCACAATCAACTGTGGAAAATTCTGAAAGAGATGGGAATACCAGACCACCTGACCTGCCTCTTGAGAAATTTGTATGCAGGTCAGGAAGCAACAGTTAGAACTGGATGGAACAACAGACTGGTTCCAAATAGGAAAAGGAGTATGTCAAGGCTGTATATTGTCACCCTGTTTATTTAACTTATATGTAGAGTACATCATGAGAGACGCTGGACTGGAAGAAACACAAGCTGGAGTCAAGATTGCCGGGAGAAATATCAATAACCTCAGATATGCAGATGACACCACCCTAATGGCAGAAAGTGAAGAGGAACTCAAAAGCCTCTTGATGAA
>NW_011494753.1:6138602-6159665 GCF_000754665.1 Bison bison bison
TATTTTTCTGGGCTCCAAAACCACTGCAGATGGTGACTGAAGCCATGAAATTAAAAGATGCTTACTCCTTGGAAGGAAAGTTATGACCAACCTAGATAGCATATTCAAAAGCAGAGACATTACTTTGCCAACAAAGGTCCGGCTAGTCAAGGCTATGGTTTTTCCTGTGGTCATGTATGGATGTGAGAGTTGGACTGTGAAGAAGGCTGAGCGCCAAAGAATTGATGCTTTTGAACTGTGGTGTTGGAGAAGACTCTTGAGAGTCCCTTGGACTGCAAGGAGATCCAACCAGTCCATTCTGAAGGAGATCAGCCCTGGGATTTCTTTGGAGGGAATGATGCTGAAGCTGAAACTCCAGTACTTTGTCTACCTCATGCGAAGAGTTGACTCATTGGAAAAGACTGATGCTGGGAGGGATTGGGGGCAGGAGGAGAAGGGATCAACAGAGGATGAGACGGCTGGATGGCATCACTGACTCGATGGACATGAGTTTGAATGAACTCTGGGAGTTGCTGATGGACAGGGATGCCTGGCGTGCTGCGATTCATGGGGTCGCAAGGAGTCGGACACGACTGAGCGACTGATCTGATCTGATCTGAAGGGTAGATACATGGTTGATGGGGACTGTTTCATGTCTCCTTCGATTAGCTCCTGCTCCTATATTATTATATCAGCCCCTTCATCACAAATTTTGTTTCTCATTGGATTGAAAAAATGATGGCAGTGACTGATTTTCTTTTAACTCTTAATTTTTCCTTAAATGAGCGATCTAGTTACACATTACTAGTTATTATCAAATGCTTCTATAAAAACAGCTTTGAGTTCTTTGTTCTTTGAGTTAATCTTGTTGGGCCTGTGTGTGCGCAGTCACGCTGCCCGCTGTGACTTCCTCAAAGCATGACCAAGTAGAAACTCTAAAGTTTGAGTTGGGGGTCAGGGACAGGAGAGGGCAGGCAGACCCAGGCAACACTTTTGCCTCCGTGATCCCATAGTGACGGGTGGGCAGTCTACCTGAAGCCTTCCTCTCGCTCAGAGCATTGCGCATCTTTCTCCCTAAGTTCCCATGTTATCTTCATGTTGGGAGGGAGTATCATTCCAACTCCCTTTATTCAGGACCTGGACCCACTCCTCACCCTGTCTGTTGATTCTTGTTCCCCTGCAGCTGAGTGCTTTCTTTGAGCCAGTTCCACACATGTCACAACAACACTTCCACCACGACAGCTGATTGGATTCCTTTTTCTTAGGCTACAATTAGTAACTATTTCTAAAACAGCCATTGATGATAAATGTTTTTGAAGTAGAATTGCTGTGAAGTTGTAATTACTACCTCCCCAACTTTTTATTTAGAAAAACTTCAAATCTATAGAAAAGGTGGCAGAATAATAGAATAGTACAATAAACACCCTATGCCTTCATCTAGATCACCATAGTGAAAAACATGTGCTTTTTCTGTGTTTATGAAAACATTTCTTTCTAAACAGTTTGAAAGTAAACTATAGACATCATGACCTTATACTCCTAAAGATGTGAAAGCTGAGAAACTTTTACTTGGGTAGTGGCCTGTTATCTAATTGATTATGTTAGTAAACTGGGTAATTTATATGAGGTGTGGCTGTCTTCATTGAATTTGTTCACAAAATGGTTTACCTTCTTTCCTAGTGACACCAATAGGATCACGTAGCAATCGACCTCAGGAAATAGAAATTGGAGAATCTGGTTTTGCTCTATTATTTCCTCAAATTGAAGGAATAAAAATAAAGCCCTTTCATTTTATTAAGGATCCAAAGAAATTAACACTAGAAAGGCATCAACTCACTGAAGTAGGTAAGTTGTTATGTTTACCATTAATTGCCCACATTGTTGATTGATTTTGTTTGTTCGCAAGAGAGTCTGAATTAAGTACAAGTTACTGCAGATGTGGACAGTTCAAACTAGTGATTAACAGAGGCTGGTGCAATATTTTTGATAGAATAGATCCACTTTTTAAATTATTTTACTTACATTACAACCTGAGAGAACTAGAGATGAATTTTCCACAAATACTCCATTGATTAAAAACTCACTTGCATTTAATTCTGAATTTTGAAGGACTTCTTCCCCTTTGAATATTTTTTTTATCATTTTGTCCTGTTTTGTTTTTTGAAGCTGAAAAGTTTAAGGTTTTATTTCTCTTTTGTGATAGTAATAAGCATTTATTTAAAAAAAACTAGAAGATACAGGTTAGTTCAATACCGACTAATTAGAAAGAAATAAGTGTGATGAATTTGATAAGTTCTAGAGATAGTGTAAGTTAAAGCAAAGTCTATCAAACAAAGGTTTACTAGGAAATACCAGGCAGGAGACTTGGCTGATGTAGACAGGTCATGCATTAGAGTTGATAGAAAGGGTTGGCTCCATTTCTAAGCACTAATGAGAAAGCTTAATTTAATATAGGAAGCATTAAACTATTCAAGCAAAGCAGTGCTAAGGCCTTTCATCTACTCTGCAGGTGAACTGATTGGGGTTAACTTGTTAGAGGAACTTGTTTGGCCTTTGACCTGGTGCTTTTGCTGAAGGTCATATGGTTTCTTCTTCTGTGCTGTCTCTTTTTTTTTATCCAGAAGTGAGTACGGTGCCTCCTGGGCATGTTCTCTTCTGTTTTAAAGCAGCCTGGGGATCCATGGTTGAGGTCTTTGTGGAGCACTGCTTGAAGCTAGAAGCCTAGTTTTGTCCATTTATAAGAAAGACTCAAAATCTTGAGTGGGAGTAACCATCTATTTTATAATCAAATAGTTATTGGATTTGTTTTAGACCTTTGCATTGTGGCTCTAAGTATAGGAATCAGAAAATTGACAGGAAAGAGCCCCATGTTTTTCTGCTCTGTGACGTGGTTTTATTGGTGTCCTTTCGCTGAACTGTTTGCTGGCAACAGTTTTGACTTATTCCAAGCCATTGTTTTCATCCTGTTCATGACCTTCTGGAAACTGAGGCTCTGCCTAGATTGAGATGGTAATCTCTATCCTTTCCCGTACTATTTTCTGTACTTCTCTGTTTGGACTGTTGCCTTGTATGTGGACAGGAAGATGGAGGCATTTGAGGGGGGCAGGGAGGGAGGCTGTGATGTGGGCACCCCTTCTCCACAGAGCCCCAGCCTGCAGCCCTGAGCCAGACGCCCGGCGCAGCTCGTCAGCCAGGTTCTGTGGCCGTGGACGGCACCCCGTTCCTGGAAGCGTCCCACAGGCTCAGCACACTTTCTCTAAAGGCCGGTGGTGACCGTTTCAGGCTTGGCCAGGCGTGCGGCCTAGTGGCATCTGCTCAGCTCTGCCGTTGGAGCGCTGCAGCAGCTGTGACAGTACACAAAAATCAGCTTTGTTCCAGTAAAACTTTATATGCAAAGGCAGGGGCCAGATTTGGCGCCTGGGCTGCTCTGAGTAGAAGGTGGTGTGTGGAAAGCCTGTGGTGAATAAACAAAGCCCCCTCAGCCTCCTGCGAGATGGGCAGTGTCTCTGTGGGCAGGGACCTCGCATGAGATATTAGAGTCCTTCTAGACCTTGTATATAGGGTGTGTCATAATCAGACCCAGCGTCCCAGTACAGATTACTTTATATATATAAATATACATATATATAATACACACACACATACGCTGGTGACATTCTTTTTGAAGAACTTACCAAAATGGCGCATTTTTTAAAAGAGGCGTGGTGGTGGTGGTTTAGTCGCTAAGTTGTATCTGACTCTCGTGACCCCATGGACTGCGGTCCATGGAATTTGCCTGGCAAGAATACTGGAGTGGGTTGCCATTTCCTTCTCCAGGGGGTCTTCCCCACCTAGGATCGAACTCCGATCTCCTGCATTGCAGGCAGATTCCTACCGACTGAACCACAAGTGAAGCCCTGAAGAGACACAGGTTGTTCTGAGATCTGTATGGTATCCACCCCGTGTTAAAAAATAGTCTCTGGAATGAAAAAAAAATATAGATATACACATGTAGATGGGCCAGCACTTGATGCTTTCGAAGTGAAATCAGAAATACCCATGTTCCGTAAAAGCCAGTGTTGGTTCATTGGAAACTGTTCCTGTGCAGATCCTCTGCCAGGCCTGCGTGTGCGGGGCTGTGGAGATGCCTCCTGGAGCTCCCGGTTCAGCAGGCCAGGCCGACTTTGAATGTGGTACACTGATGTGTAAGTGTTACCAAGTGGACGCACAGAAGTGCTGGGAAACATAAGCACAGGACTTAATCCACCCTGGGGTCTTGGGAAAGTGACATTTGGGCAGAGCCCTGAGGAGGAGTGAACTGGAGTGGGCAGGGGTCCCTCACATGTGGAGTCAGGAAGAGGATCGTACAAGTATTGTGCCTTCTTTCCCGGTTATTGACAAAAATAGATCAAAGGACAGGAAATAGAAAGGGCCTGGCAGCTCACCTTCAGGACTGCTGTGCAGCCACTGGCTCATTTATGAAATATAAGGAATTCCAGTGTGTCTAGGGAATGGTGAGATGGAAGGTGAGGGAGTGTGGTGTGAGCCAGGAGGCAGGCTGGGGCTGGCTCTGCGTTGTGGGGACACACCAAGGATTTTTACATACATGAGGGCAGCGGCAAGCCAGGACTCGAGGCAGAGGAGGGACACAGCCAGCTAAGTCTTCTGAAACTGCCCCTCTGGCTGTGGTGTGCTCATTTTGGAGGGACACAAGAGAGGATGCAGGAAGATCAGGGCTGTTGTGGTTGTGGCAAGTGGAGTTGTAGAGACATGGATGGATTCACGATGAAGTTTCGAGGTGGAATCGAGGTTGAGGTGATGGATTTAAGTGTTGGGAGTTGAGAATGAGGAGGGTGGCAGTGTTGTCACCCGGGTTTCTGCCACGGCAGGCGCTCTGAGGAACGGAATAGATGGGGACAGAGGTCAGAAGAGTCAGATTACCAGTTCTGGGTTGGACACGTTGAATCTGAGATGGGAACGTTGATTCGACAGTTAATATGTAGGTCTGAAGCTCAAGAGCATGGTCTCAACCACAGATGGAAATTTGGGAACACCAGGTTATTTAATGGTGATTGAAGAAAAAGGAGCTGGCACAGTAATTGGGGGAGGAGGGGAAGGAGGTTCGGCAGCTGATGTTGCTGACTCTTGGTTGATCCTGACGTGATGCCAGCATGTCCCTCCCAGGGGCAGCCGTTCCCTTCTCCAGGGGATCTTCCCAAACCAGGGATCGAACCCAGGTCTCCCGCATTGCAGGCAGATTCTCTACCAGCTGAGCCACTGGGGAAGCCCAAGAAGACTGGAGTGGGTAGTCTATCCCTTCTCCAGCAGATCTTCCCGACCCAGGAATTGAACTGAGGTCTTCTGAATTGCACGCGGATTCTTTAGCAGCTGAGTTACCCAGACATTGTTCCCTGTGCTATACAATAAGTCTTTGTTGCTTGTTGCGTACCTATTTAAAGTAATTATCGATATTCTACATGCGTTTAGATTATATCACTTTCAAATAGTTCATAAAAGAGCTGTCTTCAGAGAGAGGTTTCTCTAAAAAGAATAGAAATCTGAACACACAGACCTAAAGTTTTTCAGGCAGTCCTGGCCAGTCTTTGGAATAGTTCTTCATAGTAGGCTTTCCTGAACCTGATACTGGTCTTGGTGTCTAGATTTTAGTTTTTTCCTTTTAACCTTCCAGCTTGATCATATCTGTAACGAATTTATATTCTGCCTTATTTGAAAATGAATTTAAGGCAGCTTACAAAAAAGATATGTAGATGATCGGTGGAGGAATTCTGAGTTGAGGCTCACGTGTAGGAGGGGCATAGTGCAGCCAGGGCCATGGGTAGTACCTGAGGTGCAGACTGTCAGCGTTTGCTAGAGGTGGGGCCCTGGTTGGCCGGGCCAGGACAGAAGTAGAACGCTACTCAGTCTTCTGAGAACTGTGATAAATTCTAGTGGATCCATATGCCCTTACAGGAAACACGTTGAGTCTTTGAAGCTGTTTCATACCATGTCACTCTGTGAACACCAGTGGCATCACCCCAGCTGTGATTCCTTAAAGTAGCAGTGGTGGGATCCAAGCCTGCAAGGCCTGGTCACTGAGCGCTGTGTGCCGTCGAACAGTGTTCAGGGCTGCCAAGGGAACGGGTGGCCCACGTGCCCTCCAGGCACTGTCTGCTGTGACTTGCGTCTCACGCTGGATTTCCAGGAACAGGGAACTGGAGCTCACTGGTTGAGTGTGTCATCTGCCCAGCAAACATCAGAGCTGGGAAGATGGCTAGCCTGCTTTCTTGAAGTTGGAAGTTCTGAGACACTTGTACCGAGTAGAGGACCCGCTTGTTTCACCAGAGGCAGGACTGAAGGCAGTGCCAGGATTTACCTCAAAATGAGCTGGGTGGTCATCTTCTCAAGCTCGTGAATCTTAGGCCTCTCAATTTTGAGTGGCGTGGCGTTTGAACCTTCCTTCCGGTACGTGATAGAGACCTGTCTGCCTCGACAGGCAGCCAGCCTGGGCTGCGGTGGACTTGTTCTCTAAGTTGGGTGGAGGGAAGTGGGTCTGGTTTCTAGATGAGTGTGTGTGCGCGTGGTCGGCTATAGAACAAGACCGCTGGAGGGAGACGTTGAAAGCACCGGGTATGCGCTGGCTGAACGAGGGTGGTGCCTACTCGGCAACTGTAAAAGAGTCTAGAGCTTAGAAAACAGTAGGAAGGGGAGAGATTAGAAGTCTTCAGGTTTCTAAAACTTAAAACTGAGAGTCAAGAGAAGTGGGTCGAGTCTGCTAAGATGTCCTGGGCCAGTGGCTTTCCTGAGATTATCAGCCCTTATTTGTAAAATAAGACTACACTGTTGACCCCACAGGCCTCTTCTGACTCAAAATAGTCATTCTGGAAAAAGAAAAAGAAACATTTTCTGAAAATTTGCTGGCCTGGTCTGTGTGGAGAAAAAGAGCCCTTTAGTAATGGTTTGGGGCATATGGTGTCTTGAAAGTACTGGCTTTTACTCTCCCTGCAATGTGGGCTTCTCTGGTGGCTCAGACAGTAAAGAGTCCGCCTGCGGGGCAGGGGACCAGTTTCAATCCCTGGGTCGGGAAGATCCCCTGGAGAAGGAAATGGCAACCCACTCCAGTATTCTTGCCTGGGAAATCCCATGGTTGGAGGAGCCTAGCAGGCTACAGTCCATGGCGTCGCAAAGAGTTGGACACGACTGAGTGACTTCACTTTCACTTTCTTACCATCCAAATCAGTGATGTGCTGTGGAGAGAATTAGAAATGGACCAGAGGCAGTCTCCCTGGAGAAGTCATTACTTCATGTTAGGAACTGGTCATTCATCTCCACCCCACCCCAGTTTGCTTGAATGAGCTTAACTTCAGGCAGCCTTTACCCTATGAAGGTGGAAGTCATGTGGCTGAGTCAGTGGATACTCGAATGTGGGTCATGTGTTTGATTTTTTTTTTCTTTTTCCTCTCCCAGAGCCACCTGTTTGTCAGATTTCAAATTGATAGTCTGTGAACAGGGTGCCAGAGGCACATGAGAAAGCCAGGGAGCCTCTCGGGGGGGTGTGTCCTGCCCAAAGCCTGGGAGCCTGTCGGGGATGTGTGTCCTGCCTACCTCCTGCCCAGACGGTGCTGCCCTCTAGTGGTAGCTACTTTTCATTCCAGAATTACATCCCAGAAGGGCTCCAGAGTTGAGTAATTCCCTGCTTTGGAATGAGTTTCCCATGGTTAATCCACCTTCTCTCTCCTGGAATATGTGGATAAGGCCTGTATTTTAGTGGTGTTTTGGTTTCCTAAGGCTGCTGTAACAAATTACCGCAAACTTCAGTGGCTCAAAGCACCATTTATTCTGTCTCAGTACAGAAGGCCAGAAGGCTGGAGTCAGGCGGTTCCAGGGGCGGGGATCTCTTTTCTCTTCCTCCTTCTGGTGCCACTGACATTCCTTATGGCTGCATCATTTCAGTCTCTGCTTCTAAGGTCACACTGCCTCTTCTGTCTGTTTCTCTAGTAAGGATGCTATGCTAAGTCACTTCAGTCGTGTCCGACTCTGTGCGACCCCATAGACGGCAGCCACCAGGCTCCCCCATCCCTGGGATTCTCCAGGCAAGAACACTGGAGTGGGTTGCCATTTCCTTCTCCAATGCATGAAAGTGAAAAGTGAAAGTGAAATAGCTCAGTCATGTCTGACTCTTCGTGACCCCATGGACTAGAGCCCACCAGGCTCCTCCATCCATGGGATTTTCCAGGCAAGAGTACTGGAGTGTGGTGCCATTGCCTTCTCCCTAGTAAGGATACTTGTGTAGTATTTAGGGCCTACCTGGACAGTCCCGATGATCACATCTCAAGATCCTTAATCACACCTGCAAAGACCCTTTTCCCAAGTTGGGTCACATTCTTCGTTCCTGGGAATGTGGGGGGAGATCACATTCAACCCTCTGCAGGGGGTTCGTGGCGTCTCATTTCCTCTGGATGTTTAAATTCCCACTGCATCTAACTCTGTTTTGTAAACCAGGGTTCCCTTCCATGGCAGGCGGCGGCCTGAGTAGAGATGGCTTGTGCCCAGGCCCACCAAGGGGTGCTGCTCAGTTACACAGCTGCTTCCTTATTTGGGTTGAAGGTTGACTATATTATTTTCAAATAGCCATTTAATTTTCTTAATGGTTAAAAATTAATTATAGCAAAGGTTTTGAGTAATGTTAGAGCTTGCAAAAAAGAATGGAAGACTTGACAGCTTAAGCACTAAGTTGTTCTTAATTAGGCGTGTAAGACATTAGCAATAACACTTCATTTTGAAAAATGACTCACAATTCCTTTTTAAGGATTTCTTTCAAAGACTCTCTTTTTAGATGGTCACTCTTCGTTTTTCTGCAGGTCTTTTAGATAACCCTGAGCTTCGAGTGGTCCTTGTATTTGGCTATAACTGCTGTAAGGTGGGAGCCAGTAATTACCTGCAGCGAGTCGTCAGCACTTTCAGTGACATGAACGTCATCTTGGCTGGAGGCCAGGTGGACAACCTGGCATCGCTGACCTCTGAAAAGTATGTCTGACGTGCTTTTGACTTCTGCGTGTGATGGTTATGTTCTCAGCTTTACATCACTTTGGGTTTTTTAAAAATCATGTTTAAAGGATTGCTAATGGTTCATTCCATTTTGCAGCAGACATAGGTTGAAGGGCTTACACAACGTAATTCTGCTTATCTTTGAAGAACAAAATTTATATATGTTATCCTTTTAAGAATTTATTCCTAGTTGGACTTACACTCTCCTTAAAATTGACCTTCAACATTATTGCGTTTCTGGATGGCTCCATCACTCTGTAACTGCAGCATATCACTTCCTCTGGTTGTGTTCTCCTCTAAAGGAAATGTGTGGTTCAGTAGCACAGCTTTGTGGTAAAACTTCTTGGAACCCCTAGTGCTGTGCTCAGTGCTTTGGATCTTTTAGAGGGAGGGGTAATACTGTCACTTGTGGCAGTTCTTAAATACATTTGGCCACAGAACCTTTTGTCCGTGAAGCATCTTGCAGGCCTACTGGTATTATTCAGCACACATTTTAAAAAACACTGTATTAGATTTTTAAAAAAATTGGAGTATAGTTGATTTGCAGTGTTGTGCTCGCTTCAGGTGGACAGCAAAGTGATCAGTTACACATACATCCGTCTTCTAGATCCTACTCCCACACAGGCCATTAGAGTACTGAACAAGTTCCCCATGCTCTGTACTCACCTATCCTATATAGTGTGTGTATGTCAGCCCCAGCCTCCCAGTTGATACCCCCTCCTCCCCCTTGGTAACCCTGTTTGTTTTCTACGTCTATGACTATTTCTGTTTTGTAAATCAGTTCATTTGTACCATTTTTTCAGACTCCACGTATAAGCAATGTTGCTTGGAACACATTTTGGGAAATACTATACTAGATCTTTTGAAAGGCTTTTTCAAGTTCAAAAATGGTATCTCTTTGATTTTATTACTAAGGTGTCTGTTTTCAAAGATAAAAATATTTGCTCTTCTATCTTGAACTACTTCTACTTTTCCATGTCCAATGAAAGTATGTAGTATTTTGAGTTTCAGCTAATTAAGTGGACATAAATACCTGCTGTTCCGAAAGGAAGAATATGAAACATTCCCCCGACCCCAAATATTTCCTGCAAACCTCGTTGTTTCTGTATTTTTAGTATTTGGACCCTAGAGCAGTGACATGGAGACGGACTGTTAGAGATCAGTATCTTTAAGAGCAATTTAAATCATCCCAGTCATAATCTCCATCCTGGTTGTCAGCACCGACAGGTCAGGGAAAGCAGATGCTAAGTTGAGTTTCCTGGAACTTGAGGAAGAAGGGAGGAAAGCCAAGTGCACTGAACTCTAAGCACTGGATTTCATGCATAAGTATACCTGATTCTTGGTCACTGTCTGTGGGTTATTTCCCCTCTTGTTTAATCTTCCTTATTGTCTTTTACTTTTAAATTATATACGGATAGGGCAATGGTGATTAGCTTACAGTTTATCTTTGAAATGCCAACTCATTCAGACATGTACCATCTGAGATGCTGGCCAGTTAGTTTAGCATGGCTGTCTGTATGTAACACACCCTTTCTACCTAATATGGGGAGATACACCCTCCAGCAATCATTACCCTTTACGTGACACATTAATGTGGTCTTTACACTGTGTCATTGAGTAAGGGAAGCCATCGAGTATATCAGTGCTTCATTTTAGTGGTGTCCAGATATAAACCCCTCTCCCTCTAAAAAAAAGAAGACTGATTCTTTTAGGCAGGAGACACCTGTCGCCATTGTACACCGAAGAGGAAATGCAATAATGTTAAAGGAGCAGCAGCAGACTCCGGAAGATGGATCTGCCCCTCAGAGACTTGTTTTGCCACTGGTTAGCCTTAAGGGCCTTACTGCTTAAGCCTTTTAAGTCTCAGTTTCTTATTAACCCAGTGAATCCTGCCTGTTCACAGACTCAGATGTTGCTAAGCCTGATAAAAAAAGGTACTTAACTTGGTTTCCCCCAGTGGGTGTTACAACTTTATTAACACTTTATATTTTCTTTAGTAACCATAAAGTATTTCATTTTAAAAAATGCCAGGTAAATAGAAACAAAAAGAAAATGTGATTTTTGTCCTTCAGATTAAACTTAATTATTGGCTCAAAGCAATAAATAAGACACAGCAATGTAACCTGTTTCTTTATGGACCAAATAGAAGAGAGCTAAAACTTCTGGAATTATGGGTTCTAATAAAATTATCCTCCATGATTGAATATTAAATTTGACAAGCTGAGGTAGGGGATAAAAAGGTACTGAAGCTGTAAATAATGCCGAAAGCTTCAGCATTGTATATATGAGTAAAGTTGTAAGGTTCCTTTCTAAGGAAGAGGGTAAGGTAAGGATGCTCTGTGCCCCTCGACAGCCCGGGCTGGGTTTTAGAATCTTTGTGGTGATGCATTGGCCCCTTTGTATCTATGACTGAAGAAAGAATTGCTTTCTTCTCCGCAGATCTGCCTTCTGCGTTCTTTTATTGTATTAATTTCAGTAGTTTCATTTGTAACCCTTTCTGCCTTACCTCTGATCGGGGAGGGAGCACCTCAGACTAACCGTAAATTAAGGCAGCACTTCTCAACCAGTGAGAATTGGGAGGAGTTTTCTTTTCTTTTACACTGTAAATCTGAATTGTGTTTCACGACACGTCGCCACTTTTCTGATTTCATTTCCTAGGAGCCCCCTGGACATTGATGCCACTGGTGTGGTCGGACTGTCATTTAGTGGACACCAAGTCCAGGGTGCCACAGTGCTTCTCAACGAGGATGTCAATGACGAGAAGACTGCTGACGCTGCAATGCAGCGCCTCAAGGCAGCAAACATTCCAGAGCAGAACACCATTGGTTTCATGTTTGCATGCGTCGGCAGGGGCTCTCAGTATTACAGAGCCAAGAAGAATGTGGAGGCTGATGCATTTAGAAAGTTTTTTCCTAGTGTTCCTTTATTTGGCTTCTTTGGAAATGGAGAAATTGGATGTGATCGCATAGTCACTGGGAACTTTATACTGAAGAAATGTAATGAGTTTAACTATAATGATCTATTTCACAGCTATACAACAATAATGGCACTGATTCATCTTGGGTCATCTAAATAAAGCCACCTGTAAAGTGGCTTTCACAATATGTAGCTTGTAGGCTCTGCCTTTTCTGGAAAATGGAAACTTGGGAGGTGTATATTTCAGACAAAAGAAACTTTATATGTATCTGTTTTATAGCTTTGACACTCTAAAGATTTTTTTGGTAGTTTTTAATGTATTAGAGGAAGGATAACTTTGTATATAACATAATGGGGACCCAGAGTTGAGAATTTCTGCATCAGGCACAAGTGAACCGATTATGACTATTGCACCAGGCTGTGTGACTGCTGTATGACAGGACTTTACATAGTCTTCTGCATGGGAAGACTGAGAAAGGACCCATCGAAGGAAGGAGAGCTGAGACATTCCATGACTACCTCTGCAGTGGGAGATGATCTTTCAGCAGAATCATGAAGATTTTTTTTCCTTCCTTAGTAAAAGAGAAAACTATACAGATGGCTTGATAAATTTTTCTCTGCTTTACAGTTGCACCATGTTATTCAGAAGCTGTAACAAAATTACTGACTTTTCACTTGATAAGTATTAAAGAACTGTTTTGTTTTAGTACTCTATAAAGTTGCTTAGTCAAATGAATTGCCAAGGCTAATCCATATTTGATTATAAGGGAAAACATTTTCCTTTTCCCTCAATAAAGACATTGCATCATGGACAAAGGATCGAGGCTAGAGTCACACTTGGGTATCAGCTGTTGCCTTTGTGTGCTAGAGTCCTTGAAGAGTAACTGCTGACCTTAGTCACTCACTGTGGCCCTCAGGGCATAGTCACCAGCAAATAAACATCACTGTTGAGATTTAAAAAAAAAAATTGCATTGGAAGATTCTTTTTTCACCTACTTCTATATAGCTAGTTGGCAGATCAGGCAATTACATCACCTTTCTTTAATTTTATACCAATGTAACATACCTTGGAAACTCAGATAGTTGTGTTGTTGTTAAGTTGCTCAGCTGTGTTCAACTCTTTGCAACCCCATGGACTGCAGCATGGCAGATTTCCCTGTCCTTCACCATCTCCATCACTTTTCGTGAGTGAGTGAAGGAAACTAAGAGGAACACCCAGAATGATGGTATTTGTCAGCTAGCAAATCCTGGCACATTTCCAGTAAAAGGATTTTCAACTTTAAATTTCTAATTATTTGTAAATATATCAAAATAGGGGCAGAGAATACCAATTTTCTCCTGATATCTATTCTTTCCTGTTCACACAGATAACACCTTTGGTTTTTAGCCAGGCACACGCACACCAGAATAAAGCCTACATTTCCTAGTCTCCCTTGCAAGTATGACTATTCAGGACAGTGAAGTGTGAGGGAAATGATAATATTTCCTTTAAAAGTATGACCGTTTTTGTTTTGTTTTCCTTTAATCAATCCTGTTGCTTAGAAGTGGATATGGTAGTGAGCCATCTTAGACTCCACAGCAGAGTCAATGCTGTTTTGTGGAAGAGAACCATACAGAACAGTATACAGTTTTTTGTTGAAGTGCATAACTGATCTGGACTGCCTCTCTTTAAACTGTTTTACAAGACAGAAATTAAAATCAGTCTTGCCTAAGCCACTTGTTTTCTTCCCAGGTCTTTGTTACAGGACATGTGTATTAGCATATTCTAATATGTACGACATAACTATGGCCCTTTTGTAACAGTCAGTGGTTCTAGCAGCATAGACGGAAACTTGCAAGGTAAGTGAAATCAAAATAGATGAACATTCACACTTTTCTGTGTTCAATAATTTGTTAAACCAATTTTTACTCCAAAAGATTTTCTTTCTGCTATTTATATGAATGATGAAAATACTTTAAAGTTTCTTTAAATTATGATTATCCTCAATATTAGTTCCTGCTGCTGCTGCTAAGTTGCCTCCGTCTTTTCTGACTGTGTGACCCCATAGATGGCAGCCCACCAGGCTCCCCCATCCCTGGGATTCTCCAGGCGAGAGTACTGGAGTGAGAAGAAAGTCCAAAGAAAAGTTTGATTGCAATCGAATATTTTTTGAATATTAGTATTTAGCTGTTTTTGAAAGGCTTGTCTTAAAAGCAAGCATTATTACTGTTTCAGCTAAAAACATTAAATTCCTAGAATGGCAACTGTTGTATAGTCATTTGTGAAACCGGAAAAATGATCACGTGAAGAAATCAACACGGGTATAAAAAAACTAAAGATGTATTCTTAGTGTCTGCATACTGAACTGCCTTCTGTCAAGTGACAGGGTTGACAGGATTGTTTATTCAATCAAAATGTTTAAAAAATGCTTTCTTATGTGCTTTCAAAGCAGAATCTTTCTGCAGCTACAATTTGCCTTGTTAAAGTCTGCTTCAAGGAATAAACTCCTTGAAAAGCCAAGTAACAATGTAAGGAAGAGGAGGGAAGCTTGGGATTAAGACCTGGAAACAGACATCCTGCATATTGTTGTAGTTAATAGCCTGTGACCTAGACTAATGAAGAGGCCCAGAAGGCCAGTTCATTGCTGTAATTCTCAACTTTGCTTAAACCTGGACCACTGGTAAATAAAACCACTTTTCAATCTAGTAAGAGAAGCCGAACAGCAAAGGTTTTGCCACTGATTTATACTGCAAATTTGACACAGTGAACATGAAAGAATGTAAAATAAACTTCTACAAATCTGATAATTTCCTATGCATTCTACAGAAATTTTTGAGAAAATAATTAAATCTACTTTTGTCATTTTGTGCCCACACAGCCTAACCCATTTAAACACCACCATAAATTCCATTTTAATAAAAACAGAAGACTCTAAATCCTCTTGATTTGAAATTGAGATTTTAGATGACTGACTTGGTTTTCACTTGTAGAAACAATTTGAGTCTTGCTTTATGAAAATCCTAAAATAAAACATAGTGAATATTAGTAATAACATCCTTGTTAAATGAACAAAACTAACACCTATACTAAGTAAAAGAGTGTTACCAGGAAGTCATTTTAATATTGGCACATTTATAGAAAAAGTCAAATATTTATATGAGACATGTTATTTTTGTTTTATTTCATTTCTGCACTATGCCATGATGGAGACAGAAGAACATATGCTACTATAAAGCAGAAAACATTGGCAGAAGCCAATAAACACCATTTAATGTTTTGGTACTAAGAGTGTATGGAGCATTTCATTTCAGAAAGGCTTTATAAAAGTTAGTGTTCTGTGGACATCATATCTTTTTGCCTTTTCATATGAAGAAAGCTATGGGAGGGAATGGAATTCCAGCTGAGCTATTTCAAATCCTAAAAGGTGATGCTGTTAAAATGCTGCACTCTATGCCAGCAAATTTGGAAAACTCAGCAGTGGCCACAGGAATGGAAAAGGTCAGTTTTCATCCCAATGACAAAGGCAATGCAAAAGAGTGTTCAAACTATTGCACAATTGCCCTCATCTCAAATGCTAGCACAGTAGTGCTTAAAATTCTCCAAGCAAGGCTTCAACAGTATGTGAACTGAGAACTTCCAGATGTTCAAGCTGGATTTGGAAAAGGCAGAGGAACCAGAGATTAAATTGCCAACATCCGCTGGATCATAGAAAAAGCAAGAGAATTCCAGAAAAACATCTGCTTCACTGACTACACTAAGGCCTTTGTGTGAATCAACATCTACAAAATTCTGAAAGAGATGGGAATACCAGATCACCTTACCTGACTCCTGAGAAAGCTGTATGCAGGTCAGGAAGCAATAGTTAGAACCAGACATGGAACAACAGACTGGTTCCAAATTGGGAAAGGAGTATATCAAGGCTGTATATTGTCACTCTGCTTATTTAACATATATGCAGAGTACATCATGTGAAATAGCTCAAGCTGAAATCAGGATTGCTGGGAGAAATATCAATAACCTCAGATATGTAGATGACACCACCCTAACAGCAGAACGAGAAGAAGAACTAAAGAGCCTCTTGATGAAAGAGGAGAGTGAAAAATCTGGCTTAAAACTCAACATACGAAAAACTAAGATCATGGCATCTGGTCCCATCACTTCATGGCAAATAGATGGGGGAAAAATGGAAACAGTGACAGACTTTATTCTCTTGGGATCCAATATCACTGTGGACGGTGACTGCAGCTGTGAAATTAAAAGACGCTTGCTCCTGGGAAGAAAAGCTATGGTGAACCTAGATAGTGTATTAAAAAGCAGAGACATCACTTTGCTGACAAAGGTCTGTCTAGTCAAAGCTATGGTTTTTCCAGTAGTCATGTAGAGCTGTGAGAGTTGGACCATAAAGAAGGCTGAGCACCAAAGGATTGATACTTTCAAACCGAGGTGCTGGAGAATACACTTGAGACTTCTCGGACAGGAAGGAGATCAAACCAGTCAAGGAAATCAACCATGAATAGCCACTGGGAAGAACTGATGCTGAAGTTGAAGCTCCAATACTTCGGCTACCTGATGCAAAGAGCCTACTCACTGGAAAAGACCTGATGCTGGGAAATACTGAGGGCAGGAGGAGAAGGAGGTCACAGAGGATGAGATAGTTGGATGGCATCACTGACTCGATGGACATGAGTTTGAGCAAGCTCCAGGAGTTGGTGATGGACAGGGAAGCCTGGCGTGGGGCAACCCCAGGGAAGCCTGGCGTGGGGCAGTCCGTGGGGTTGCAAAGAATCGGATACAACTGAGTGATTGAACAACAACAGTAACATCATAGTAAAAAAGGAAAGATTGATTACTACAAGGAATTGGAAAAAATATGTATTCATTAATTTTAAATGTAGACGAAAATAATTGAGACCCTTTTCTTAACATTTACACAAAATTTCCAAGTCTAACTAAAATTCAGTCACCATACATGTATCTGAAACATGCCCTATTCAAAGCCTAGTCAGGATACTAGAATTACAGGTAGGAATAAACATAATTGATCTGACTGACACAAGCAAAATTGTGATCTATGACATTCCAGCTTTCATTCCTCCACAGAAACACTGGGGAGAAAAGGGGGAAAGCAGCAACTATATGAACCAACTTTGTTGGAATCCTGGAAAACAGTCAAAGGTTTACAGCAACCAACACACAGCCCAGTGAAGAAAACCCATTGTCTTTTACCCACCCTTGCCTCCCGTGCAATGGTGGGCTTATTCTTAAAATAAGAGAAGCTGGTTTCCATTTCCCTTCCTCAAGCCAGAAGAGGGAGAATAGACTTTACTTGCAAATCACTGCCTTTTCTAATCTGTCTTTAGGATTACAAAGTTTGATTCAAGCTGTTCATCATTGTTTTCCATAACTTGGAAACAGGCAAGAAAAGGTAGGTACCACTTGTGAAAGCTGCCAGATGACTACAGAATCGCAGGCATCTAGATACAGGCCATATAAGGCCCAGACGAGAAACTGGGGTGAGATTTTTGACAAACCAGATGTTCAAAAGCAGTTGTACCCAAGGAATGCAGAATGCCAAATGTGTGCACAGACAAAAATGGCTCAGAAAAGACTTAAGACCTTGGGCTTTCATCTTGGTCTGATACCTAGGATAGAAGCAAGCCTAACTAAGTAAGGCGGGAATGCCTTAGGACACAGCTGAACTGCAAAAAGGAGAACTGGCATTCAGGGAAGTCTCTAAAATGAGATAAACATGAGATAATAGGGACAGAGGTTTCAATGATCACACACAAGGAATAGGCTTTGCAAAAAGGGCTTGGAAGTCTCAAAAACAAATGAACAGCCTTTAGCTGTCAGCAACAACTTGGGAACTGAGGATAAAACAATGTTATATTCAGAATTACAATATTATAATAGTAAAGTGCCCAATTTTCAGCAACAACAACAAAAAACCTGAAAGGCATACAAAGGAACAAGGAAATAAGGTCAATTTAATGAAACAGAAACTAGCCTGGAGGAAGCCCACACACTGAACTTAATAGAAAAAGATCTTTAATTATGCTCAAAGAACTAATGAAAATCAAGAAAGTGATGAATAAAATGGGAATACCAATGGAGAGAAATTACAGAAAGGAACCAAAGAAATTCTGGAGCAGAAAGTTAAAATAATAAAATTTCACTAGAGGGGTTGAACAGTAGAATTGAGCAAGCAAAAACACTCACCAGCAAAGCTGAAGACAGGACAGTTGAAACTGCTATAAAACTAAAAATCTAAGGGATTTGCAAGATACCCTCAAATGGAACAAGAAACATTATAGGAGTCCAAGGAAGAAAGAGAAAACTATATAATGATTATTTGAATAAATAATGACAAGAAGCTTGCCAAATTTGATGTAAGATGTGGATGTAGATGTCCAGAGGCTCAGTGAACACCAAATAGGGTAAAGTCAAAAAATACATCATAGTTTGTCCTCAATCTAGGACCTGGGATTTTTCAAACATAACGTTACAAAAGTGATATGGATTCATTAAAAGCCACATTTCAAGTTTTGAATTTTGATCTTTTCCCAGGTTAGCAGTATGCAATGAGATGCACTTATGCTGACTGGCAGTGATAGAGAGCAACAGCTCCCAGTCAGCCACGTGATCATGAGGGTAAACATCTAATATACTTAAAATCATTCTGTTTTTCAGCACACTATTCAATTATATCACTTCAAAATAGGCTTAGTATTAGATGATTTTTGCTAATGTAATTGTTCAGAGCACATTTAAGGTAGGATAGGCTTCGCTATGAAGTTCAGTAGGACAGGTATATAAAATGCATTTCAACTTATGATATTGTCAACTTACCATGGGTTTATCAATATACAATCCCACTGTAAGTCAAGGAAGTACTGTATAATTAAGCTATACAAAAAGAATCTTGAAAGCAGCAAGAATGAAGAGACTCATAAAGCGGACGTTCAGAGCTTCCTATGTGGCTTAGCGGTAAAGAATCCACCTGTAAAAGCAGGAGACATGGGCTTGCCCCCTGATCCAGGAAGATTCCGTGTTCCGCAGAGCAACTAAGCCTGACTAAGCCTGTGTGCCACCACTATTGAGCCTGTGCTCTAGAGTCTGGGGACACAACTCCTGAGCTTATATGCCGCCACTAGTGAAGCTGGTGCACTGCAGAGCCTGTGCTCCACGACAAGGGAGACCACCACAGTGCGAAGCCTGGGCACGCAACCAGAGAGTTGCTCCTGCTTGCCACAGCCAGGAAAAGCCCATGCAGCAGTGAAGACCTAGCTCAGCCAAAAGTAAAACAATCTTCAGTAAGATTCTCAGATTCCTCATCAGAAGCCATGGAGGCCAAATGGCAGTAGTTTGATATATTCAAAGTGTAAAAGAAAAGACTGTCAACCTAGAGTATTTTATCTGGCAAAACTATCCATCAAAAATGAGGGAGAAATGGAACCATTATCAGATAAAAGCAGGAAGAGACTACTAGAACTAGATATGCCCTGCAAGAGATGCTAAAGGGAATTCTTCAAGGACAAAGGATACGAACAGGAAACCATAAAAAGAAACTAAACTCTGCAGTAAAGGTATACATGAACAATTACAGAAACTAGTATAACTCTGATGTTTAACTCTACTTTCCACACAACTTAGGAACCAGTGTATAAAAATAGTTATTGGCTTGTGTTTTCCAACACAGCGCTTAAAGATGGACTCTTGTGACATTAACGGCTGAAAGGGAGTGAAGGCAAAGTTACATAAGAGCAAGGTAGCAAAGTTTTTATTAACTATTGAACTTAAGCTGCTATAAACTCAAATTAGTGTTATTACTTTATGACATTAAATGGAATCCCCATGATAACCACAAAGAAATAGCTACAGAAGAATTCCCTTGTAGTCCAGTGGTTAGGACTCTGCACTCTCAATGCTAAGATCCTAGGTTCAGTCCCTGCTTGGGGAACTAAGATCCCATAAACTGTGCAGTGCAGCAGGGAAAAAACAACTGCCAAAAAAGAGAAATAGCTATAGAATACATACAAAAGGAGAGAATTTATATGTTTTACTACAAAAAAAAAAAAAAAAAACACACAAAAGACACTAACAAAATAAGGAGCAAAAATCCATGAAGCATTTAGAAGAGAAATAGCAAAATGACATTAAGCAAAACACAACATGCATTGCTTTCATTGCATCTCATAAAAGAGAATATTTTAGCTATAAATGTTTAAGAAAGAAAACTGAAATCAACATTCTAACTTTATAACTTGAGGAACTAGAAAAAGAAGAATGGACTAAGCCCAAAGCTACTAGAATATTAGAACTAAGATAAGCAAAATACTGAACAGAAAATCAACAGAAAATTTTGAACCAAAAGTTAGTTCTTTGAAAAGGTCAATAAAATGGGTTAACTTTTAGCTAGATCAATAACAGGAAAGACTCAACTTCAAAAAACAAGTAAGATTAAGGATATTACTAATGAGTCTACAAAAATAAAAAGGATTATAAGAATACAAGAGCAGTTGTAAACATCTTGGATAACCTAGATGTAATGGATATATTTGTAAAATCCATACCAAGACTGATTCATGAAGAAATTAGGTCTTCATAGACCTATAATTAGAAAGGAGATTGAATCAGCAGTCAAAAACCTCCCAACAAAAGAGAATCCTGCAACCTCTGACTTTACTCAGTTCTACCAAACATTTAAAGAAGAAATAACATCAGTCCTCAAACTTTTCAAAATAAACAATTCAATATGAAAGAAGACTTCCTAATCCACTATATAAGCCTAGTATTACCCTGATACCAAAACCAGACAATGACAACACAAGAAAAGAAAGTTAAAGACCAATATCCCTGTTGAATACTGATGCAAAATTCTTAAAGGATTAGCAAACTGAATTCAAGATCACTTTAAAAATTTTATATATTTTGAACACATGGGTTTATTGCTACAATGCAAGGATGGTCCAACAGATAAACTGAATATCAAATCAAATCAAATATCAATCAAATCCAATTGAATACAATACACCACATTAGCAGAATGAGGGTCCCAAGTGGATCATATCACTGATGCTGAAAAAAGGATTTGACAAAATTATTTTTGATTAAAAAAAAAAACAACGAAAAACCACTCAACACACTAGGAATTGAAGGAATCC
>NW_011494753.1:6159765-6161876 GCF_000754665.1 Bison bison bison
CTAGGAATTGAAGGAAGCTATCTCAACATAGGAGAATGCAATGGCAACCCACTCCAGTACTCTTGCCTGGAAAATCCCATGTGCGGAGGAGCCTGGTAGGCTGCAGTCCATGGGGTCGCAAAAAGTTGGACATGACTGAGCAACTTCACTTTCACTTTTCACTTTCATGCATTGGAGAAGGAAATAGCAACCCACTCCAGTGTTCTTGCCTGGAGAATCCCAGGGACCGGGGAGCCTGGTGGGCTGCCGTCTATGGGGTTGCACAGAGTCGAACACAACTGAAGCGACTTAGCAGCAGCAGCAGCACCTCAGCATAATAAAGACCACATATGAAACTCTTAACAGCTAACATTATACTCAATGGAAAAGGACTGAAATCATGAATAAGACAAGGATGCAGCTTTTACTACTCCTATTCAGCACAGTGTTGGAAGTTCAAGGCAGAGTAATTAGTCAAGAAAAAGAATGGAATTAGAAAGAATGAAGTAAAATTATCTCTGCAGAATACATGGTCCTTTGTGTAGAAAACACAAATGATCTCTACACCCCCAAATCTGTTAGCACTAAGAAAAAAATCCAGCAAAGTTCAGATACAGAAGCAACACACAAAACCAGTTGCCTTTCTATATACTAATATGAACAACCCCAAAGACTTAATGAAATCTTAATGAAGTTGTTGATGACTTGTACATTGAAAACCACAAGACATTGCTGAATGATGTTAACGTGAAAGTCTCTCAGTTGTGTCCGACTCCTTGCCACCCCATGGATTATACAGTCTATAGAATTCTCCAGGCCAGGATACTGGAATGGGCAGCCTTTCCCTTCTCTAGGGGATCTTCCCAACTCAGGGATTGAACCCAGGTCTCCCACATTGCAGGCAGATTCTTTACCAGCTGAGCTACAAGGGGAATACTGGAGTGGGTAGCCTATCCATTCTCCAACGGATCTTCCCAACCCAGGAATCAAACCGGGGTCTCCTGCATTGCAGATAGATTCTTTACCAACTGAGCTATTCCAGGGAAGCTGATACTAATGATGTTAAAGATGACACAAATAAGTTGAAAAACATCCCATGTAAACAGACTGGAAGACTTAATATTGGTATGATGTCAGTACTACCCAAAGTGATCTACAAATTCAATGTAATTCACTTCAAAATCTCAGTGACATTCTTTACAGATACAGAAAAATAATTCAAGTGGAATATCTAGGATCCAAATAGCCAAAACAATCTTGAAAAGAAGAAAGCTGAATACCAAAGAATTGATGCTTTCAAACCGTGGTGCTGGAAAAGACTCTTGAGAGTCCCTTAGACAGCAAGGAGATCAAACCAGTCAATCCTAAAGGAAATGAACCCTGAATTGGAAGGACTGATGCTGAAGCTGAAGCTCCAATACTTTGGCCCCTTGATGCAAAGAGCCGACTCAGTGGGAAGACCCTGATTCTGGGAAAGACTGAGGACAGGAGGAGAAGAGGATGACAGAGGATGAGATGGTCGGACGGCATCAACGGACATGAGTTTGAGCAAGCTCTGGGAGATGGTGAAGGACAGGGAAGTCTGGTGCGCTGCAGTCCATGGAATCACAGTCAGACATGACTTCGCAACTGAAAAACAACAATAATCTTAAAAAAGATCAAAGTTGGAAGACTCACACTTCCTGATTTCAAATTTTACTGCAAAGATACAATAATCAAAACAGTGTGATACTGAATAAAAACAGACATATAGACCAGTGGAATAGAATAACGAATCCAGAAATTCTCACATATATGGTCAAATGATTTGGAGGAAGCACACCAAGACCATTTAATGGGAAAAGGACAGTGTTTTCAACAAATCGTGTTGAGAAAACTGGATACCCACATGCCAGAGAATGAAGTTGGATTCTTACCTAACACTATATACAGAAATTAGTTCAAATGGACCAAATACCTAACCATAAGACTTAAAACTCCACTCTTAGGGAAAAAAAAAAACAGGGGGAAAGTTTCAGAACACTGGATTTAGGAGTAATTTCTTTGATATGACACCAAAGTCATAGGCATGAAAAGAGAAAAGAGACAAACTGAGCTTCAAAAATTAGACATTTGGACTTTCCTGTTGGCAC
>NW_011494753.1:6161976-6162548 GCF_000754665.1 Bison bison bison
GATAAGAATCCGCCTGCCAATGCAGGGAACACGGGTTTGATCCCTGGTCCAGAAAGATTCTACATGCCACAGAGCGACTAAGCCCATGCACAACTACGGAGCCTGTGTGCCACAACTACTGAAGGCCACGCACCTAGAGACCACATGCTGCAACTGCTGTACCCACGTGCTATGACTGCTGCTGCTGCTAAGTCGCTCCAGTCGTGTCCGACTCTGTGTGACCCCAGAGACGGCAGCCCACCAGGCTCCCCCGTCCCTGGGATTCTCCAGGCAAGAACACTGGAGTGGGTTGCCATTTCCTTCTCCAATGCATGAAAGTGAAAAGTGAAAGTGAAGTCGCTCAGTCGTGTCCAACTCTTAGCGACCCCATGGACTGCAGCCTACCAGGCTCCCCCGCCCATGGGATTTTCCAGGCAAGAGTACTGGAGTGGGGTGCCATCACCTTCTCCGCATGCTATACCTAGTGAAGCCTATACACTCTACATCCTGCGCTCTGCAACAAGAGAAGCCACCGCAGTGAGAAGCCCACACACCACAGTGAAGAGTAGCCCCTGCCTGCCACAACCACAGAA
>NW_011494753.1:6162648-6176974 GCF_000754665.1 Bison bison bison
ATTTGGGAAATGCATACCTGTGGCGGATTCATTTTGATATTTGGCAAAACTAATACAATTATGTAAAGTTTAAAAAAAAAAAAAAAAAAACACCACGATGAAATAGCGCTTCATACCCATTAGAGTGGCTATTATTTATTTTTTTAAAAAAGTGTTGACAAGGATGTGGAGAAACTAGAGTGCATTGCTATAATATATATATATATATATTCATATATATATATATGAATATAAAGCAGTATAGCTGCTGTAGAAAACAGGATAATAGTTCCTCAAAAAATTAAATATAGAATTAACATTTGATACTACTTCTGGGTATTTATGCAAAAGAATAGAAAACAGGGGTTTGAACAGCTGTTTGCAGATGTATGTTCCTAGAAGCATCATCACAATAGCCAAAAGGTGAAATGACTCATGTTCACCTGTTGATAAATGAATAAACAAAATGAGGTAAATATATACAATGGAATATCATTCAATCATAAAAAGGAATGAAATTTGGATACATACTATACTGTTGATGAACCTTGAAGACATGGTAAGTGAAATAAGCCACATACAAAAGGACAAATGCACGATTCATGTATTTGTATGAGATACTGAGACTTATATCAAGCACTGAGAATATTAAGATGCTTAAAGATTAAGTAGAATGTTAGCTACCATGGTCTGAGTAGAGGAGGGAATGAAGAGTTATTGTTTAATGGGTATAGCATTCAGTAATAGGATGATGAGAAAGTTCTGGAGATGGACAGTGGTGATGGTTGAACCAATGGGAATATACTTAATGCCATTGAATTTCATGTGTAAAAGGCTAAGAAGTGAAAGAAGCCAATCTGAAAAGGTTACCTACTGTATGATTCCAACTATATGACATTCCAGAAAAAGCTATAGAGATGGTAAAAAACTATAGAGATAATAAAGGGATCAGTGGTTACCACTGAAACTGGGAAAGAGTAGATGGAGCACAGGAGATTTTTGGGTGGTGAAATTATTCAATGTGATACTGTAGTGGTGGACACATGAAATCATTCATTTGTTAAAATCTATAAAACTGTAAAAAAAAAAAAAAAGAGGAGCCTTAATGAAAACGATGGACTTCTGTTACCAACTTTACCAAATGCATTCTTTATATCGCTCCTAATAAGATGAAAACCTCATGATCTGTAAAATCATGCCCTAAAATTAAAAGCCTTATGGGGGAAAAAAGGTTTGGAATTCTGTAACCTGAGCAGTAACAAAAACAAGAATCCTAAATCTCCACTAGTATCTGCACTGAGAATTAGTCCATCTTTTGTATACTTAAAGTTTGGGATTTATGCTTCTTCCTTTCAGATATAGACCCTGAAATCAATTGCTCCTCATAGAAACCATTTTCAGGACTTCCCTGGCGGTCCAGTGGCTAGGACTCTACACTCTCAATGAAGGGGGCCTCGGTTCGATACTTGATTAGGCAACTAGAACCTACATCCTCAACTAAGGATTCCCGCATGCACAAATAAGACCCAATGCAACCAAATAAATATTTATTTTTAAAGGAAACCAGTTTCATTAACATTAAAAATAGGATCTAAAGGTAGCTCCCAATGATAGGGATAGAGCAGGATAGTTACACAGGTAGCTTTTGACATCCCACTAGGGAGTTCTAGATACAGAAGGAACTTAGGGAGATCATTGTAAGCTAATGATCACTCAGGAAAGCAATCAGACTATAGTGAAACAGGCCTGCTTAACTACAAAACCACACAATAAAAGCATAAGATATGCTCCAGTCCAATAAGTGAAAAAGTGAGGCCTGCACCCTGCTGGTCCAGGTCAGCATGAGAATGATCCTTAGGACAAGCCCCTTAGCATATACCAAAGACAGGAATACATGGGCAAGGTGCCATTCCAAAGTAGAAGACCTCATCATACTAAAACCTGAGGTTATTTAACATATTTTGCTGTATGTTAGTTTACATTACCACACTTCTGCTGATGTGGATAGCACCATGACAGTCCCAGTTTGACCATATAGGGGCAAAAAGTCCTCTGCCTGACTTAAGGAGGAGCTAGTGATGTAAGCTTGACATCCACTCAAAGAACGAGGAAGAAAGTGGTCTTCTTCAACCCTTTCTATTTTCCCTTTGCTTATAAACATGTTGCCCACTTAGTTCTCAGGGCAGAGGTCTCTTGCCTGCCTGCTAGTATCCTTCAAAAGCATCCTAAACTATAAATCCACTTCTTACCTCTCACTTTGTCCCTCACTGAATTCCTTCCGCACCAAGACATAAAAAACCTGTGATTTGCTAAGTCCTGAGATGAGCTATGCAGTTTCACTTTCATCAGTCAATACTTTTTTCCTAATAACCAGGTGAAATGTCTTCATGGTTAACTTGCTCTTTGCAGCTTCCCTGCTGCTGCTAAGTCGCTTCAGTCGTGTCCGACTCTGTGCGACCCCATAGACGGCAGCCCAACAGGCTCCCCTGTCCCTGGGATTCTCCAGGCAAGAACACTGGAGTGGGCTGCCATTTCCTTCTCCAATGCTTGAAAGTGAAGTCGCTTAGTTGTGTCTGACTCCTAGCGACCCCATGGACTGCAGCCCACCAGGCTCCTCCATCCATGGGATTTTCCAGGCAAGAGTACTGGAGTGGGGTGCCGCCAGTTTAATACAGTGTGCTACTAAAACAGTCACTCTTTGCCCTTAAGGGATTTTCACTTTTCTTTTAGGGTCTTTATATATTATTAAGAGTTTCTCCTGAGCTGTGAGAAAGTTTGCCTCTAGTTGCTTCAACATATTAGCTTACTGGGAAAAAAAAATCACGTTTGAATCCATGCAACTTTCATACAGGATTGATATTACTTTCCTATTTACCAACTGCAAATAAGTTAATAATATATGTTACAGAAACACACATACTTTGCAACAGGATGGACTGTGTTTCAAGGTATAACTTTCAGTCTTTTATTTAGAGAACAAAGAAAGATTAACTTGTTTATTTTACCATTTAGTGTTTCACTTTCTGCCTTTGTAACAAAGAAGCAATGATTTGGCTTCACTGTGTTATTTCTTCAATGTTCTCCATGACCTATGGAAAATAAGAATCAAGATGTTTTCTCCATCTCAGTTTTTCTTTATATGTACAACTGTCAACACGTCTTTATTTACACATGTACATCCACCCCTTCTGTTTGTGAAAAGTTGAGGTGAACTAGCCTAGAACATCCAATGAGCCTCTTAACACACCCCAGAACACAGAAGAGTTGTATCAGCACCTCCATTCAGATCTCACAGAAGTGTCCCTGCCTTTTCTCACTGCCTATTTTCGGTTACCTGAAGTTCTAACAAGCTTGGTGAATTTTTAAAAAGATATTACAAATGACAAAGAGGGTAAGAGCGAAAGATTGGTAAAGTGAGTCACTCTAACAGCAATAAAAATGAATAACTGATGGCAGGAAAACAGGAGACAGTAACAAAAACCGAGATAAAACCAAACCTGTGGCTGGTGTTTAACGTAGGGACAACTGGCTCCCACAAGAGCCAATGAGCCCTGAGCCTGTTACCCCCATCTGTGGAACCATAAGTACAGTATGAAAAACTTGGACTTGGGAACTAGATTCACCTGGGTTTAGATCCTGTCTTACCACCTTCTGATGTGTGATCTTGATTTTAACCTCTCTAAACCTGTTTTATTTTTCATAGAGAAGAATGCCACTTGCCTCACAATGGGTTGCATTCAGTTCAGTTCAGTCACTCAGTTGTGTCCGACTTTTTGTGACCCCATGAACTGTAGCATGCAGGCTTCCCTCTCCATCAGCAACTCCCAGAGCTTGCTCAAACTCATGTCTATCGAGTCGGGGATGCCATCCAACCATCTCATCCTCTGTTGTCCCCTTCTCCTCCTGCCCTTAGTCTTTCCCAGCATCAGGGTCTTTTCCACTGAGTCAGTTCTTCGCATCAGGTGGCCAAAGTATTGGAGTTTCAGCTTCAGCATTAGTCCTTCTCAGTGAATATTCAGGACTGATTTCCTTTAGGATAGACTGGTTTGACCTCCTTGCAGTTCAAGGGATTCTCAGGAGTCTTCTCCAACACCCCAGTTTAAAAGCATCAATTCTTTGGCACTCAGCTTTCTTTATAGTCCACTTCTCACATCCATACATGACTACTGGAAATACCATAGCTTTGACTAGGCAGACCTTTGTTGGCAAAGTAATGCCTCTGCTTTTTAATATGCTGTCTAGGTTGGTCATACCAAGGAGCAAGTGGCTTTTAGTTTCATGGCTGTAATCACCATCTGCAGTGATTCTGGAGCCCCCCAAAATAAAGTCTTTCACTGTTTCCATTGTTTCCCCATCTATTTGCCATGAGGTGATGGGACCAGATACCATGATCTTCATATTTTGAATGTTGAGTTTTAAGCCATTTTCACTCTCCTCTTTCACTTTCATCAAGAGGCTGTTTAGTTCCTCTTCACTTTCTGCCATAATGGTGGTATCATCTGTGTATCTGAGATTATTGACATTTCACAATGGGTATTAAGACTTATAAGAGTCTCCAAAGTGAAATACCAGCCACAGTGTCTGGCACCTATAGGTACCTGATGTTCACAGTTCCATAGTTACCTTACTTTCTTTTCATTTAAAGAGCTGTACTTTAAGAACTAGTGTGTTATTGCAATAGGGATGACACGTAATCACAATCTAAATGGATGCCAGGACTTAAAGCTGTAGGTTTACTTAATGAACAAATTAAAAAATTGCCTTGGGAGATTTATATTTCAGAGGCATACAAGGTGACATGAATGAATCTATTAGAAAGGAGGATTAAACTGAATAAAGCTTTATGGGATGGTGGCAAGAAGAGTTTCCTGGTGAAAATAGCTCATTAATAAATTTTAAAATAACATGTACCATTATGCTCTGATTTTCATAACAAATATAAGCTAACAGCATGAAGAAATTCCCAATCCTCACGATCAACTTTGTTTTCATGACACAGATCTTGTCACATGTGGTAAAGGCATTTATTTTGCTTTTCTTAAAGTAATGGCTTTGCAGTTACTGAGACTGTTTGACATTGAAAAAATAAGTGGCCAGTGAGCTAATTTTGTGAGCTATGCCCAACACCTTATCCAGATTTTTACCCCTGATTGTGATACCCTTTTTTCCTCATTAAAATAAGGCAGCAATTTAATACTTGAGTTCTGAAACTCTTTTCCCAATTAAACCAGAGTACCTCTGTGGAAAGGCTCCAAGGTAGTTTCTATTTTATTACAAACATGTCTTTATAAAGTGAAAAGAAGCCAACTTGCTTTTTAGGTGTATGTGGTTTCTAAAAAATAATTTGAGTTTTTACCACCCCATTGAACGTTCTGAAAAAAAATTAAGAGGCAAATCCTTTGAGGAGAGAAACCATTGGTGAATTACAAGCATGGATACTCGTGCATTCAAGCGTTAGTGGCAGTCAGCCATTCCCACATTTTTTCCTGTCACATTTGGCCCTATTTGTACTAATCTTCCCAGTTAAAACCATGCACGATAATACATTCAGTTCTCTGAGAATTTTTTCACTGGTTATTTTATCATCAAGCATTTAAAAAATGAATGTAGTTCCAGACATTATCATTACAAATAACAGCAAAAATAAAAAAACTCATCAAACCATTAACATACATGACTTCACCCAATTACAAAGTAGAAGAACACAACTCAATCTCTTGATAACTCAAATGATAATTTTGAGTATATTAAAATGAATCATCTGATAGTATCATTTAATAATGGCATCTTAGACTTCCCTGGTGGTACCCTGACTAAGAATCCACCTGCCAATGCAAGGGACAGAGGTTTGATCCCTGGTTGGGGAAGATTTCACATGCCACAGAGTAACCAAGCCCCTGTGCCACAACTACTGAAGCCTGCAAACCCCAGAGCCTGCACTCTGCAACGAGAGAAGCCACTGCAATGAGAAGCTTGTGTACTGCAGTGAAGAGTAGCCCCAGCTTGCTGCAGTGAGAAGCTTGTGTACTGCAGTGAAGAGTAGCCAAAGCTTGCTGCAGTGAGAAGCTTATGTACTGTAGTGAAGAGTAGCCCCAGCTTGCTGCAACTAGAGAAAACCTGCATACAGCAACGAGGACCCAGTATAACCAAAAACCAAAAAAACTGCAGCATCTCTTTCTGGCTTTTTATCGTGAAATATACTTAATAAAATTTACCATTTTAACCATTTTCAATATGCTAGCAAATCTGGAAAACTCAGCAGTGGCCACAGGACTGGAAAAGATCAGTTTTCATTCTAATCCAAAAGAAAGGCAATGTCAAAGTATGTTCAAACTACCACACAAGTGCACTCATTTCACATGCTAGCAAAGTAATGCTCAAAATCCTCCAAGCTAGGCTTCAACAGCACGTGAACCGAGAACTTCCAGATGTTCAAGCTGGTTTTAGAAAAGGTAGAGGAACCAGAAATCATATTGCCAACATCTGTTAGGTCAAAGAGAGTTCCAGAAAAGCCTCTACTTCTGCTTTATTGATTACGCCAAAGCCTTTGACTGTGTGGATCACAACAAACTGGAAAATTCTTAAAGAGATGGGAATAGCAGACCATCTTACCTACGTCCTGAGAAATCTGTATGCAGGTCAAGAAGCAACAGTTAGAACCAGACATGGAACAATAGACTGGTTCCAAATTGGGAAAGGAGTACATCAAGGCTGTATATTGTCACCCTGCTTATTTAACTTTTATGCAGAGTACATCATGCAAAATGCTGGACTGGATGAAGCAAAGCTGGAGTCAAGACTGCTGGGAGAAATATCAATAACCTCAGATATGCAGATGACACCACCCTTATGTCAGAAAGTGAAGAGGAACTAAAGAGCCTCTTGATGAAAGTGAAAGAGGAGGGTAAAAAAGTTGGCTTAAAACTCAGCATTCAAAATAAGAAGATCATGGCATCCAGTCCCATCACTTCATGGCAAATAGATAAGAAACAATGGAAACAGTGACAGACTTTATTTTCTTGGGATCCAATATCACTGTGGATGGTGACTGCAGCCATGAAATTAAAAGACACTTGCTCCGGGGAAGAAAAGCTATGATGAACCTAGACAGTGTATTAAAAAGCAGAGACATTACTTTGCCAACAAAGGTCTGCCTAGTCAGAACAACGGTTTTTCCAGTAGTCATGTATGGTTGTGAGAGTTGGACTATAAAGAAAGCTGAGTGCCAAAGAATTGGTGCTTTTGAACTAGGGTGTTGGGGAAGACTCTTGAGAATCCCTTGGACTCCAAGGAGGTCAAATGAGTCAATTTTAAAGAAGTCAGTCCTGAGTATTTATTGGGAAGAACTGATGCTGAAGCTGAAACTCTCATACTGTGGCCCCCTGAAGTAAAGAACTGACTCACTGGAAAAGATCCTGATGCTGGGAGTTTGAGCAAGCTCTGGGAGTTGGTGATGGACTGGGAAGTCTGGCATGCTGCAATCCATGGGGTCGCAAGGAGTCGGACATGACTGAGTGATTGAGCTGATGATGATGATGCAGTTAGGTTATTTAGAAACAATTTGATTCTTTCAGTTCTTGCTTTTATGGTCTGTTAGGCAGGACTGGAGCAGTACTCAATGTAGGGCTAATTATTCCCCACTACTGAAGAAACAATCTTCTGTGTACACTGTTACTCAATGAATAATTAGGATTTTTAGCCTTATTATTGGGAACAGGCACTTTTCCTAGCCTTGTGTGAATATGGGTACCTCTAATCCTATCAGGTGATTCTTTGCCTAATATCAAGGACTTTCCTAGTATATATGTGATTATTACTCAACTGAATACTTGAAGATCTCTGAAATTCTCTCTCTGTGTGGCTCTCCCAGTACTCCATTCAGTGAACTATATTGATCAAGCCACACTGATCAACCTGGGTCATCCACCCAACTTTCCCATGCCACAGTCTGGAAATTCTCTCAAGGCAATACTTTGAGGGAATCATTGGGTCATCTCATCTGTTTTCAGTCTCTCACGATCCTTTGTTCCCTGTTGTCCAATGTCTTGAAAACCATCGCTTAATGTATAATGTCCATTTATAAATTATTTCAAGGAGGAGGTAAATCCAGTCTCTGTTACTCCATCTTGGTCAGAGACAGAAGTCTCACGATATTTTTTTTTTTCACGATATTTTAAAAACATGAATTGACCCATATGTTTCCAAAAGATTTGCTGGACTGTGAAGAAGGCTGAGCGCCAAAGAATTGATGCTTTTGAACTGTGGTGTTGGAGAAGACTCTTGAGAGTCCCTTGGACTGCAAGGAGATCCAACCAGTCCATACTGAAGGAGATCAGCCCTGGGATTTCTTTGGAAGGAATGATGCTAAAGCTGAAACTCCAGTACTTTGGCCACCTCGTGAGAAGAGTTGACTCATTGGAAAAGACTCTGATGCTGGGAGGGATTGGGGGCAGGAGGAGAAGGGGACGACAGAGGATGAGATGGCTGGATGGCATCACTGTCTCGATGGACATGAGTCTGAGTGAACTCCGGGAGTTGGCGATGGACAGGGAGGCCTGGCGTGCTGCGATTCATGGGGTCGCAAAGAGTCGGACATGACTGAGCGACTGATCTGATCTGATCTGATAATAAAAATCCCCCTCCTGTCCATATACCAGCCCACTTCAAATTACTTCTGTAAAAATCAGTCTGTGAAACATATTATAACTAACATCATAATTTCACATATTGTGATAACATAGTTTTCTTTGGGGAAAAAATACGACTTGTGTCATACAGCTAATGAGAAATTATCTTCAGGTAAAAAATCTATAGAAAAAATTTTTAGGGTCAACATTTTTTGGATAGATCCAAATCCCATTAAACAACCAACATCTAACTTAGGGTTTTAAAATATACATTTATTTTGAATTTACTCACTGTGGGGGACACTGGTACTGCTTGTCTCTACCAAGTTGATATCATACTGGACTGAACTGGCCCTCTGAAGATGGCCCTTCCTGACAATAAAGAAGAAAGAAACATACAAATGGAAAATGGGTAAGTGCAAATGCAGAAAGCAAGTTTAAATTTGAATATATGGAGGTTTATTTTCTTTTCTGCAACTGTCTGAAACTGCCAGAGCTTCCCTAAAACTGTGCCCCATTATTTAACAAATGCACCAGGGCAGGTAGGTCATCTGTAGTGGCTCCAGATGCTGATGATGCCACTTAGTCTTTTTCCTTTAAGACAGCAGAACTGTGCTATTTTAATGTAGCATTTTTGTGCTCTTCTTAAAGTGGTTAGTTTTCATTATTAGTTGGGATCCTTATGGTGGCTCAGATAGTAAAGAATCCGCTTGCAATGCAGGAGACCCAGGTTTGATCCCCGGGTCAGTGAGATCCCCTGGAGAAGGGAATAGCAGCCCACTCTAGTTTTCTTGCCTGGAGATTTCCATGGACAGAGGAGCATGGTGGGCTACAGTCCATGGGGTCGCAAAGAGTCACAGTCTACTGAGTAACACTTTATGTGACATGGGGTGGCTTTACTCAACTACTGAAAAACTCAATTGCACCTTTAAAAATTTTTTATTTATTTTTGGCTGCACTGGATCTTCAGTGCTGTGCACAGGCTCTTTCTAGTTGAGGCAAGCGGGCTGTTCTTAGCTGCGGCGCACAGGCTTCTCACTGTGGTGGTTTCTCTTGCTGTGGAGCACAGGCTTTAGGACGCATGGGCCTCAGGAGTTGTGGTGTGTGGGCTTAGGTGCCCCCCAGCAAGTGCGATCTTCCTGGACCAGGAATTAAATCCATGTTCCCTGCATTGGCAGGCAGATTCTTAACCACTGGACCAGCAGAGAAGTCCCTCACTTGCACTTTTTTAAGGCTACAGTTCATCAATCTTTTTTGTCATCTGGTCCATTAATATAGTTTCTAATTACACTCAAATGCTCATGACAGAGTTTTTAAAAACCACGTTTAATATTAAATAAGATATTGGAACGTACACTTGCTTTCGATTTTTTTTTCAGTAAGTCAATGCCTAGAGTATTACCTACATTAATGAAAATTAATTCAAAACCACTTTTTACCATAGCAAAATGAAATGTGTTTTCTAAAAATACACTGATTCCTCTTCGTAAAACATGATTGATTCTGCCTAGATTTCAGCATATGGGTTATTATTTTGGACCTCATTCAAATATGACATTAATTAGTCATTAAATTTCAAAAGGGCTTCGGCTTAAAGCAATTTCAGCCACTGATGGACCTAAAAGCTACTACAGCAATCAGGGACTTGTTTTAATTCTTGAAAGCACATTTCAGACAGTATGTTTCACCTGGTCAGGATGCAAGAGCCTAAATCTTATGCCTAGATTTTATAAGCAATAGCTACTCATGTTTTTTTCAAATTAATTCTACTCTTGATTTTGACAAGACACAAATCATCATGCAGAAATACCTCTGCTTGTGCTGTCATTTAAAAATGGAAAAGGTACAGTGGGTAGCATATTATAACCGTTTCTGAAAACTGTTCAATGTCATATTATTTTTGTAAGAATCTTAAGGATGCTATTTTTCTCAGTTATTAAATTTACATTCATTTTTCCAATTAATATGACAATATTTAACATTTATATATGGCAAAAAGTTGCTTTATTTTTCAATAAAGTACACATATAAAAAGAGTGAATGGCAATATTTATGCTTAGAGAGAAATGAAATATCTCCTGCCCTGTCAGTAAACTAAGGATGTCACAGACGTCAGCTTGCAGCGTGCCCACAGGCCACTCGTGAGCCCTGAGGGAACTTAGAAAGGAAAGAATACCTGCCATCTGACTGCTGCCACTCCCTGTAGTGAGCCCTCAGGAAAACAGGAGGTAAAAACACAGGAAACTGGCCCCAAATAATTACAGTGCATATCAAAGGAATGATTTCAGTGAATCCAGATTCTCGAATCTTCTCCTATACAGAAAAGTGCTAAATTCCTTAACTTACTGTAGCTGGTTTTCTTTAATTAACAATACTTAAAAGATTTAAACATCTTTTGATGTTCTAACTACCTGCCCTTTGTGGCAAAACTTCTATCTCTCCTACCTCCCCCTTTGCCTCATCTGAGCAATTTTCTCAAGGTTACTTGAAATGCTGCCTCCGAGGCTTGAAGTCTTAAAAATTCCTGCCAAAAGAACACATAACTCTCAACTTTTGGTTGTGAACATTTAAGTTGACATCAGTTTAAAAATCAGTGATAGACCCTTACATGCACAGCACAAGATTAGAAACAGGCTGTTAACATTCCATGCCTTCTTTGAGTGCTTCCCTTTCTCTTCCCACCACAAGTAACTATCATTCTGTATTTTGTGCTAACCAGTCTCTTACTTGAATCAGTCATATGTATCACCCTAACCAACACATTATTTAGTTTTGTCTAGTTTTAAACTTTTCATGAGTGGGATCATATTGTTACATTTTCTTATGTGACTTGCTTCTTTCACATAAAATTATGTTTCTAAGATTTACCCAGGCACTTGATACCGAGCAGGGTCCTCTGGGGCTCCTGGGCACAAAGCCTTTCTGTGTCTCTCATTTCTTTGATTATAGGAAATAGCCTTTTTTCAGCCTCTATGACTTTTCCTGAGTTCTAATGGGCAGATTCAAGCAGCTGTTAATTAGGGAAGGGAGGGAATGCTAGACCAGGAAGAAACAAACAGTCAAGAGAAACAGTAGTGCAGCCTTGGGACAAGGTCCTGGTTCCCCATCAACAGAAACACACAATATCTTTAAGCTGTTTTGCAGATACTGAAACCCTCCGCAGGTGGGAGAAAGTTAGATGGTATGCTATCCACAAGCATGTAGATCCAGATCAGTTGAAACCTAAAGGTTGATGATGCTGACTCCTACTTATCTTACCACCAACCCATCAGAAGAATGTCCACAAGCTGATCACACCCTTTTAAAATCATTACTATAAAACTTCTGACTATCTTCTCCAAGCTGGGACACACAGTTTTCGAGGCCAAAGTCCACTGAGTCCTCCTTTGCCTGGCAAAGTAATAAAGCTATCCTTTTCTACCTTACCCAAAACTCTGTCTCCAAGATTCGATTCGGCACTGATGTACAGAGAAGCTGAGCTTTCAGAATCACAACTGTGTAACTGTAATTCATTTCTGCTTATATATTACCTTTTAATAGCAATATATCACAACTTGGTGTCCATTCTTTTGTTGATGGGTATTTGGGTAACTAATAAATCATTGCTTTTCTTTCACATTCAAAGTCTACTTTAAATAGACTTACTCCAAATATTTAGGTGTTTTCGGCATGATAACTTCAGTGAATGTGGGTCTACCTTACTAGTTTAGAAAAGTTAAGGTAATGATGATGATAGTAACAAAGAATAAGATCCTTTCAAAAATGACATTAATTTAATAACAAAAATAAATAAAAGATACAATTTAGTAACAATAACTGCATTAGAGAAATAACTCTAAACAGAAAACATGATCTGGAAAAATAATCTAGAGCTAAAGGGCATATTGATTATTTAGTCAAACAATAACTACTATGTATTACTTTTTTCTTTTCAAGAGCATGTTTCTATTTTGGTTACCTGCAGAGGAAGTAGAGGGCTCCAAGGATAAGAGTTCCCAGAAGAACAGTCAATGCCACGAAAGCTGTGAACAGGTCACTTTTAGTTTGGATACTGGAGCTTGGGAGAAAAACCTCTTCACAACGAGCGCCTGTATAATTTTCAATGCATCTATGGAACAAAATGTTAGATACAGAGTTGCGTTCTCTGTTCCATGAACTAATATAGGAAGCATAAGTTTTCCAGCTGGTATGAAAAAAAAAAAGAAGACTAATTTTCAGATTTGGAACATAGACTAGGAATGCTTTACTATGATGCTTACAGAGCTACAGTTAGAATAAAACAAATTAGCATCTGCAGTCTGATCTTTACTATCTTCCTTTTCCAATTTTCAAATTGCTTAGAAACTCCAGAGAAATTATAGAATAGTCAGTCCTTTTACCTTCCATATTTTCAATATGTAATTGTCCACACTTAAGGTTCATCTGAAATTTATTTTGTTATCTCTGGTGTAGATGTGATTCTAAGTGTATTTTTCCTTGACAATGCTAAACAGCTCTTCCACCCCATTTACTAAATAATCGTTCTCTTGCCTGCTGTTTTAACAGTGCCTCCTTTAATATATGTCAAGTTTGTATAAGTGACGACAGTTCTTTACTCTTCAGTGATCTGTACATCTAATCTTGGGCTTCCACCTTACTGCTTCAATACTGTTACTTTATGTTTTAGTATCTGGTAGTTCTACTCCTTATATTATCACTTTGCTTTTCTAGAGATTTTGTGATATTTTCATTTGCCAGCCAAATATTTTAAGCCCATTTACTTTCAGCTCTTTAAAACTTATGTGGCAGAAATCCATAATCTTTGGTAATATCAACCAGTTGCTTTCTCCCTGTTAATATGTTCAAAGATTATAAAACATAAAAATTGATATGAATTAGTGACTTTGGCACCAGATCAATTTGATTATTTCATATTTGCAGTTAAGATAAATAATAGTATTTTTAATATATACTAATGTTTAGTTATAAAGCAACCCACAAAGTTAAACAGTAAACTATACTTAGCAAAAATTTTGTGTAAAAAAGTATGTGTGTGTATGTATTCTTCAAAGTAGCATTACCAAAACCAGAAATATTTGTTCTATTAAATTAATTCTCCCCAACTCTTTCCAGTTTAGGAAGTATTTATAAATGTTACCTTCTTTTCTCCCATCCTAGACTAACAAGGATGCAGGCCTAGAAAGTTACATGTGAACTAATTACTAACAAAGCTTGGCAACTAATGTGATAGGCAATAAAGCAGTATACAAATAAATAAGAGAAAAGAATATCAAGTTACAGCACAGGTATCAATTTTACTTAAATGAGTATATGAAAGATGTTTTATGAATCTCAAGTCCTACTGCTGGTGAGAAAGTGGTGTTATTGGTTAGAGCTTCCACTAGAGGGGGTGTCAGTATGACCAACAGTTCCCATTCTCTCAAAACCACTCTCAAAACCACTGTAAAGATGGAGTTGGGACACAGAGAGGAAGAGAAAGGACGGAATATGAGTAGTAAACTGAAATGGAAGTAAAATACGTTAGAAAGCACAATTACCTGAAGTTTAAATAAAAAATACATTTTTTCCCCCATAGATCAAGGTATCTGCTTCCTGAGAAATCTGTATGCAGTTCAAGAAGCAACGGTTAGAACTGGACATGGAACAACAGAATGGTTCCAAATTGGAAAAGGAGTATGTCAAGGCTGTATACTGTCACCCTGCTTATTTAACTTATATGC
>NW_011494753.1:6177074-6178493 GCF_000754665.1 Bison bison bison
ACAGACTTATATGCAGAGTACATCGTGTGAAATGCCAGGCTGGATGAAGCACAAGCTGGAATCAAGACTGCCGGGAGAAATATCAATTACCCCAGATACACAGATGACACCGCCCTTATGGCAGAAAGTGAAGAGGAACTAAAGAGCCTCTTGATGAAAGTGAAAGAGAAGAGTGAAAAAGTTGGCTTACAACTCAACATTCAAAAAACAAAGATCATGGTATCCTTCCCATCACTCCATGGCAAATAGATGGAGAAACAATGGAAACAGTGACAGACTTTATTTCCTTGGGCTCCAAAATCACTACAGAGGTGACTGCAGCCATGAAATTAAAAGACGCTTACTCCTTGGAAGGAAAGTTATGACCAACCTAGACAGCATATTAAAAAGCAGAGACATTACTTTGCCAACGGAGGTCCGTCTAGTCAAGACTATGGTTTTTCCAGTGGTCATGTATGGATGTGAGAACTAGACTGTAAAGAAAGCTCAGCACCGAAGAATTGATGCTTTTGAACTGTGGTGTTGGAGAAGACTCTTGAGAGCCCCTTGGACTGCAAGGAGATCCAACCAGTCCATCCTAAAGGAGATCAGTCCTGGGTGTTCATTGGAAGGACTGATGTTGAAGCTGAAACTCCAATACTTTGGCCACCTGATGCAAAGAGCTGACTCATTTGAAAAGACCCTGATGCTGGGAAAGATTGAGGGCAGGTGGAGAAGGGGACGACAGAGGATGAGATGGTTGGATGGCATCACTGACTAACTGGACTCCGGGAGTTGGTGATGGACAAGGAGGCCTGGAGTGCTGCAGTCCATGGGGTCACGAAGAGTCGGACACGACTGAGCGACTAAACTGAACTGAATTCTCCTTTATAAGGAAGATTAAAAAAAACAACAACTATAAACTCATTACTCAAATTTCTTAAGGCTGGTTCAAGTTTAGGTAAGATAGAACTTCAAGCAAGATGACAAACTAGCTGATGTAACTAACTATATGTTAGTCACATCATATGAGTTGGATGGAGTCAAGAGAATGGTATAAATATAAACGGGGCGGTCAGATGAGGTTGTAGGCTGACAGACAAAAAAAGGCATATAAAGGAAACCAATCAACACTAGAGTGCTGTCCGTTGTCTTATAGCAAGGCCAAACAAACACATGCTCTTGTGAGAAAATCAAAAGCTGATGGTATCTTTAAATAAAGCAAAGTCAAGAAAAAATATATCTTTTTGTTATTTAACTAGTCAGAACAGAATTTAGAGAAAAAACAAAGAGAAATTTAAATATTATGTTGTTATCCAAGAAGTAGAAATGACTAACCTAAAAGTTAACTTCAAATTTTCAGATATATTTACAGAAGATAAACACAGCCTACCAATGAGTAGGTACAAGGATACCACTTTTATTAATTTTTTTAAAAAT
>NW_011494753.1:6178685-6180961 GCF_000754665.1 Bison bison bison
CCCCATCCCATCCCTCTGGGTCATCCCAGTGCACCAGCCCTGAGCACCCTGTCTCATGCATCAAACCTGGACTGGAGATCTGTTTCATATGTGATAATATGTTTCAATGCTATTCTCTCATATCATCCCACCCTCACCTTCTCCCACAGAGTCCAAAAGACTGTTCTATACATCTGTGTCTCTTTTGCTGTCTCGCATACAGGGTTATCATTATCTTTCTAAATTCCATATATATGCGTTAGTATACTTATTGGTGCTTTCCTTTCTGGCTTACTTCAGTCTGTATAATAGGCTCCAGTTTCATCCACCTCATTAGAACTGATTCAAATTTATTCTTTTTAATGGCTGAGTAATATTCCATTGTGTATATGTACCACAGCTTTCTTATCTATTCGTCTGCTGATGGACATCTAGGTTGCTTCCATGTCCTGGCTATTATAAACAGTGCTGTGATGAACATTGGGGTACACGTGTCTCTTTCACTTCTGGTTTTCTTGGTGTGTACGCCCAGCAGTGGGATTGGTGGGTCGTATGGCAACTCTATTTCCAGTTTTTTAAGGAATCTCCACACTGTTCTCCATAGTGGCTGGACTAGTTTGCATTCCCACCAAAAGTGTAAGAGGGTTCCCTTTTCTCCACACCCTCTCCAGCATTTATTGTTTGTAGATTTTTGGATAGCAGCCATTCTGACTGGCATGAGATGGTACCTCATTGTGGTTTTTTTTTTTAATTTTTATTTTATTTTTTAACTTTACAATATTGTATTGGTTTTGCCATATATCAAAATGAATCCGCCACAGGTATACATGTGTTCCCCATCCCAAATCTTCCTCCCTCCTCCCTCCCCATACCATCCCTCTGGGTCGTCCCAGTGCACCAGCCCCAAGCATCCAGTATCGTGCATCGAACCTGGACTGGCGACTCATTTCATATATGATATTATACATGTTTCAATGCCATTCTCCCAAATCATCCCACCCTCTCCCTCTCCCACAGAGTCCAAAAGACTGTTCTATACATCAGTGTCTCTTTTGCTGTCTCGTATACAGGGTTATTGTTACCATCTTTCTAAATTCCATATATATGCATTAGTATACTGTATTGGTGTTTTTATTCCTGGCTTACTTCACTCTGTATAATCGGCTCCAGTTTCATCCACCTCATTAGAACTGATTCAAATGCATTCTTTTTAATGGCTGAGTAATACTCCATTGTGTATATGTACCACAGCTTTCTTATCCATTCATCTGCTGATGGGCATCTAGGTTGCTTCCATGTCCTGGCTATTATAAACAGTGCTGCGATGAACACTGGGGTACACGTGTCTCTTTCAATTCTGGTTTCCTTGGTGTGTATGCCCAGCAGTGGGATTGCTGGGTCATAAGGCAGTTCTATTTCCAGTTTTTTAAGGAATCTCCACACTGTTCTCCATAGTGGCTGTACTAGTTTGCATTCCCACCAAAAGTGTAAGAGGGTTCCCTTTTCTGCACACCCTCTCCAGCGTTTATTGCTTGTAGACTTTTGGATCATAGCCATTCTGACTGGCATGAAATGGTACCTCATAGTGGTTTTGATTTGCATTTCTCTGATAATGAGTGATGTTGAGCATCTTTTCATGTGTTTGTTAGCCATCTGTATGTCTTCTTTGGAGAAATGTCTATTTAGTTCTTTGGCCCATTTTTTGATTGGGTCGTTTATTTTTCTGGAATTGAGCTGTACAGCTGCTTGTGTATTTTTGAGATTAGTTGTTTGTCAGTTGCTTCATTTGCTATTATTTTCTCCCATTCTGAAGGCTGTCTTTTCACCTTGCTTATAATTTCCTTTGTTGTGCAGAAGCTTTTAGGTTTAATTAGGTCCCATTTGTTTATTTTTGCTTTTATTTCCAATATTCTGGGAAGTGGATCATAGAGGATCCTGCTGTGATATATGTCAGAAAGTGTTTTTCCTATGTTCTCCTCTAGGAGTTTTATAGTTTCTGATCTTACGTTTAGATCTTTAATCCATTTTGAGTTTATGTTTGTGTATGATGTTAGAAAGTGCTCTAGTTTCATTCTTTTACAAGTGGTTGACCAGTTTTCCCATCACCACTTGTTAAAGAGATTGTCTTTAATCCATTGTATATTTTTGCCTCCTTTGTCAAAGATAAGGTGTGCATATGTGTGTGGATTTACCTCTGGGCTTTCTATTTTGTTCCATTGATCTATATTTCTGTCTTTGTGCCAGTACCATACTGTCTTGATGACTGTGGCTTTGTAGTAGAGCCTGAAGTCAGGCAG
>NW_011494753.1:6181061-6186381 GCF_000754665.1 Bison bison bison
CTTAATTTCTCTATTTTCTCATTATTAGTGTATAGGAATGCAAGGGATTTCTGTGTGTTGATTTTGTATTCTGCAACTTTACTACATTCATTGATTAGCTCTAGTAATTTTCTGGTGGAGTTTTTAGGGTTTTCTATGTAGAGGATCATGTCATCTGCAAACAGTGAGAGTTTTACTTCTTCTTTTCCAATTTGGATTCCTTTTATTTCTTTTTCTGCTCTGATTGCTGTGGCCAAAACTTCCAAAACTATGTTGAATAGTAATGGTGAAAGTGGGCACCCTTGTCTTGTTCCTCACTTTAGAGGAAATGCTTTCAATTTTTCACCATTGAGGATAATGTTTGCTGTGAGTTTGTCATATATAGCTTTTATTATGTTGAGGTATGTTCCTTCTATTCCTGCTTTCTGGAGTAGTTTTTTTTTTTTTATCATAAATGGATGTTGAATTTTGTCCAAGGCTTTTTCTGCATCTATTGAGATAATCATATGGTTTTTATCTTTCAATGTGTTAATGTGGTGTAACACATTGATTGATTTATGGATACTGAAGAATCCTTGCATCCCTGGGATAATGTACAATCTTTTTAATGATGTACAATCTTTTTAATATGTTGTTGGATTCTGTTTGCTAGAATTTTGTTAAGGATTTTTGCATCTATGTTCATCAATGATATTGGCCTGTAGTTTTCTTTTTTTGTGGCATTTTTGTCTGGTTTTGGTACTAGGGTGATGGTGGCCTCATAGAATGAGTTTGGAAGTTTACCTTTTCTGCAGTTTTCTGGAAGAGTTTGAGTAAGATAGGTGTTAACTCCTCTCTAAATTTTTGGTAGAATTCAGCTGTGAAGCCATCTGGTCCTGGGCTTTTGTTTGCTGGAAGATTTCTGATTACAGTTTCAATTTCCATGCTTGTGATGGGTCTGTTAAGATCTTCTATTTCTTCCTGGTTCAGTTTTGGACAGTTATACTTTTCTAAGAATTCATCCATTTCTTCCAAGTTGTCCATTTTATTGGCATATAGTTGCTGATAGTAGTCTCCTATGATCCTTTGTATTTCTGTGTTGTCTGTTGTGATTTCTCCATTTTCATTTCTAACTTTGTTGATTTGATTCTTCTCCCTTTGTTTCTTGGTGAGTCTGGCTAATGGTTTGTCAATTTTATTTATCTTCTCAAAAACCAGCTTTTAGCTTTGTTGATTTTTGCTATGGTCTCTTTTGTTTCTTTTGCATTTATTTCTGCCCTAATTTTTAAGATTTCTTTCCTTGTACTAACCCTAGGGGTCTTCATTTCTTCCTTTTCTAGTTGCTTTAGGTGCTTTTATTTATTTGATTTTTTTTCTTGCTTCTTGAGGTAAGCCTGTATTGCTATGAACCTTCCCCTTAGCACTGCTTTTACAGTGTCCCATAGGTTTTGGGTTGTTGTTTTTTCATTTTCATTCATTTCAATGCATATTTTGATTTCTTCTACGATTTGTTGGTTATTCAGAAGTATGTTGTTTAGCCTCCATATGTTGGAATTTTTAGTAGGTTTTTTTCCTGTAATTGAGATCTAATCTTACTGCATTGTGCTCAGAAAAGATGATTGGCATGATTTCAATTTTTTTGAATTTACCAAGGCTAGATTTATGGCCCAGGATGTGAGGATCCCACTTTTTTTTTTTTAATTTTATTTTATTTTTAAACTTTACAATATTGGAGGATCCCACTTTTAAAGCTCGAGCTCATTTGTGAAAATGTTATGACCCAGTTATGACAAAAATATCAAACTTCAGGCAAAGTCAGCTCCTTTAAGGATAAATAAATAAGGGTGAATTAGGGCTTCCCTGGTGGCTCAGCTGGTAAAGAATCTGCCTACAATGCAGGAGACCTGGGTTCGGTCCCTGGGTTGGGAAGATGCACTGGAGAAGGGAAAGGCTACCCACTCCAGTATTCTGGCCTGGAGAATTCCATGGACAGAGGAGCCTGATGGGCTACAGTCCATGGGGTCACAAAGAGTCAGACACGACTGAGCACCTTTCAAAAAAAAAAAAAAGGCAGAGGAGGTGAATTAAGATTTAGACAGAAAATGAGATAGTAGTATCGATTGAAGCAAAATAGAAAGGTGGGACATTTGTACCACCATTTCATGTAGAACTAAGTAGCCTTCAGTCTTTATGTAACTTCCTTGCTAATTTATTTTTGGACATCATTTCTGCACAGACTGCCAAGTAGCAAACAGCTGTGCCATCTACCGAGGTAAATACCAAGTACTAGGATAATGCACATTTTCCTGGAACTGAAAGACAAATGCCAGAACAGGTACTAATGCTTAACCACGTGAGAAATTTCAAAATTCAGAACCCAAGACATATGTGTTGGTTTTCTGGCTGAATAACACCAACAATCTCTACTTAAACCCAGAAGCTATGTTAGTACATTGCACATGAAATAAATTCATTAGATTCTACAGGATTCAAGGTAAGTTGTTAGAACCAAGTTTTTAATCGTGTAAATAAACAGTGCCATATAGCTCTAAGAAGAGTATTGGACTGTGAGCTAGAAAAAACTGATTTCTTGATACACTCTTTTGACTTGATTGTGTGACCTTCAGCAAGTCACTCAAACTAAGACTGTAAAATCAAAATAACATCTGCTGTACCTATTTCATAGGCCTATTGTCAGAATGAAATAAGTAATGTCTAAAAGTGCTTTGAATATGGAAACACACTATGCACGTGAAACTGAAATTAGTTACTTTACAAAGGCCATGTTTACATCTCATGGAATAAAATACTTAAGAAAAGTTATAGCCAGAAACAATTAAAAGCTTTTCAGAAATAATAAACAACTTTAGAAGAGTTCACTAACCAAGTAGAGACTCAATATCAATGCCACTTGATTTGGGCTAATCTATCCTAGAAAGAAAAAAGTATAATATTGGCATATGCTAAAATTGACTTCCAAGTTTGATTCCTAGTTTATAGCAATCAAAGTTCAATCTGAAACCCATGAAAAATTGCAAAAGCAAATCCAAAATAAAATAAAACGAGCTTAAGTCCCTTTAGCGATCCAGAGCCAGATAAGCATACAAAAACATGCCAACATCCTATGGAACTCCTACTATATTTTTATAGGTCAAGAATTTAGGGAAGACTGATTCTTTTATTAGCTAATGCCATAAATGTAATTTCACTAAGCATTAATAGATTCTTAATATTAAGTAAGAGACACTTAGCTAATATTCAACTTTGCAAAAGTTTTGCTTAATAAAATATGATATTAGCACCCTTAAAAACCAATAAATATTGCGCTTTAAAAGTGTAAAGTATAATCTAAGTCCAATAAAAAAGCAAAATCTATTAGGTTCTTCCAAGGTGGACTATTAACCAGATAATTCATGGGCTGAAATGGACTACAGATTATATCTGTATATAAATGGATAAAATGTTCTCCATAGAGAATAATTAATATTTGTCATGTATGATAGTATTATTGTGAAAAATTATGATTTTTTTTTTGTTTTAGTAAAACACTGTGAAAATTTTAAACATTTTACTTACTGAAACAAGCTAAAGCACCATGAATGAAGGAAGCATGTAAACAAATGATGAGAGTAAGCAAGAAATTTAAAACAGGACCTTCATTACTCAACCCATACATTGGCTAGTCTTTTCCGATGAAGACTTTTTGGGAGAGACAGCCATAGAATGCTGCTTGGTTCACCAGAATACTTAGGCAAAATTTTGTGATTAAAATTTTTTTCCCAAATATTGCCTTTCTCTGTGTGAGAAAAATTATCTCAATTCTTTGCACACCCTATTCTGCTTTCCTTAAAAAAAAAAAAAAAAACCAGAAAGGAAATCCAAAAATGTTCTTGAAAGACAAAGTATATATATTTTTAAAATGATCAGGGAAGAAAAGTAAAACTATAAGCAGGAAATATATATATATTTGTAGTCTATATTGCTATAATCCTTGGTATAAATATATATATATTTGTGTATACAAAGATTTATTTATATATAAAATCGGTATAGGTCAGTTCTTCCTTTCTTTTAAGTAATAATTTCAGTAAATATAAAACTATATTTAAAATTTATACAAAAACAAATTATATTAATGGACCTCCCAACTGTAGACATTTTCCACATGTTTTGGTAAAACTGAAAGGTCAGGGACAACTGGAAAGACTCATCCTCTTAAATCACCACTCAATTAAACCACAGTTCTAAACGGACAGTATTCATGCTGGCATCTTACCTTCCCAGGCTTCAGGTCTCAACAACCTTCTAATGCAGAGAAAATCTCATGCCCCAACTTGGAATAAGACAAAGAGAAGCCAGCATCAGCTCACTTCCTGACAAAAGAAGTTAAGTATTAGAGCTGAACAAAAGTCACAGTTTCCAGTTTGCATGGTATCCTATGTTAAAAATGAAATCTTGTTGATGAGAAATTGGGATATTTTTCAGTGGCCTGTCAAGGGAAGTAGTGGATGAAAAAGACACTATCTAAAAGGATATCCAAAATTCAGAAGCAAACACACAATCTGATATAACTTCATAAAGCAACACATAAGAAGAAAATGAAGGCGCTTTAAAGGAGGATATTCGTTGTCTTTTATTGGCACTCTGCTTCCTAGAACACCTGAGTCAGTTCTGAAGAATAGTTTCTGCTCTTGGACAAGTGATACAAAGGAGTAAGACAAAGGCTGGTGGAAGACACGGAGACCTAAGACAGCAGGTATGTTTGCACTGTTTCAAAACTGTATTCTGCCGTGTTTGACAAGCAGGTGATCTGGAAAAACGTGAGGTTTCAAGAAGATTTATTCTTTTAAGTTTTTGTTCTAAGCATGATGAGGTCAAGAAAGATATATCAGTTGTTTCTGCTGAGAATACTAATGAAAAATAAGGTTACTAAAATGAAAAGTGTCAACAAAATGCATAGCTAAATAAAGCAGTTGTTTCAAATTTTGCAACTGTCCTATCATCAGCTTCAAGGCTGTGATTTCCTTTCTGTAAAGGTGTTCTAAAGATCAATCTAAATCCTGATGTTTAATAAAGCATGTGGTACACTGCCAAAAGTCAAAGTAAAGAGGACTCCATTCTGATTAACATCACAGTAGCATTTTGAACTTTCTTTCTTTAAAGTATAACCCTCTACTAAATTTACAGATGAAAAACCAGAAGTCTTACCTAAAAAGAGTGCCAAGAACTGGTCTATCGTAACTACTGACCTTAAGAAAACTAAAATTTTATGTGATTAATAAAACAACTCATAAAACCAGAAAATTCCTTTTGGAAATTGAGTTTAGTAATACATACACTGAGGCCCGGCAAAACCGTGGAC